>NC_069090.1:12476328-12829772 GCF_947172395.1 Bicyclus anynana
GCGCGGTTTTCACGTAGTTCCTGTTCCCGAGGGAACGTATAAAACTTAGCCTAAGCACTCAAAAATATTGTATCTTTCAATTAGTAAAATAATTTTCGAAATTGAATTAATAGATTAGTTTACCCCTTCAACATCAATAACTCAAACGGTTGTACGTATTATACTTTTCCCGAAGATATTCAACCCATTTTCGACCCCTGTTTATGTTCGTTGTAGATGAAACCAGAAGCCAAAATTTTCAGTATCCAGCAATAAATATACTTGGCATTCGCTCTAAAGAATCACATTGAATATAATAATTATGAATATACTTGAGAGATATAATATTGTGATTTCCTGCGATGGCCAAGTCGATCTATGTCATTAATACAAAAGATTTTTAATATTGATATGGTCAATAAAATATACTGTTAATAGGTTAGCTAATTATGCAATAACTGGAGACAGAAGGTTCCTTAATTGCGGACTGAATAAAGTAACTGACTTGGTATTACATGGATCTCACAACTTTGTACGGTAAAAGAACTGAGTTGCTAGAATGGGTATATTGTTATAAGTTTTGTTTTTGATGGCATAATAATTAATAATGAAAATTCATTATTGTTTGAGAGTGTAGGTTCGAATCCGGTAAGGGGCATGCTCTCCAACTTTTCATTTATGTGAATTTTAAGAAATTAAAAATCACTTGTCTCATCAACCTCATCGTGAGGAAACTTGCATACCTGAGAATTTTCTTAATTCTCTACTTGTGTGAAGTCTACCAATCCGCATTGGGCCTGCGTGATGAAATAAGACCAAACACCTCTCATTCTGAGAAGAGACTCGTGCTCAATAGTGGGCCGAATATGTGTTGATAATGAATGGCGACCCTTATTATAGTAAACAAGTCATAATAGTAGGGGAGCCGAAGAGGGGATTTTTGCAGTTACTCGAGCGCGGCAGTTACATATAAGGAATTATACCTTGCACGTTGTTCAGTACCTCCACCTAGTATGAGCCCTTAATATTGGTGGGTACGTTTACAGCAACCAAATAAAAAACTAACTTCAGAAATACTCAACCAACAGCACGTCAGCACGTCAAATTAAGATAAGTTTGGTGAGTTGATAGCTAAAAACTGCGTATTTTGAATCGCTACGCATTACGTTACGCTCAAATCTGACGATTTGAGCGTAACGTAATGGAACGGGAGACTTTCAAAGTTACAAAATAAGACCCTTATATTTTAGTTCTCGAGTTATGGGCGACTTCCTAATTAATCGCTAAAATTTTCTGACAATTTCAGTAAGCCAAAGTAATAAAAGTTGCTTTTAAAGTCTGTAGTTTTTTTTCCGCCCCTAAAAGCAAAAAAGTAAATAACCATTTATTCTTCCTAATAATCCGAATTTAATCGGTCTCCATGACGCTCGAGTAACTGCAAATTTAGTATCCCGGGCTCCCCTACTATTCTTTCTTCTTCTTTCTTCTGGGCCGTTTCGTCACTTAGCCACGTGATTGGCTGTTGTGTGTAAAACTCCCCCTAGTCCCCTACTATTACTATAACACTATTTTATATTTGTACGGCCTGGTTAACTTTTCGTACTTCGGTGCCCGTTGTAATTTTACAGGTAGTCGCTATTTGGAGGTTTCGATTATTGTGACCAAGGGATCGGTAGAACGCGCAAAAGAACAGCTGGACAGTTTATGTACGATGAGAACAGTGCTGCCACAGTTTTTTGGAACTTACAACGTTAAAACTGATTTTGAATCCTTGCATAAATTTGCGTAAGTACCTATATCACGCACTATATGCCATGGGATAGCCCAGTGGATATGACCTTTGCCTCCGATTTCAAAGTGTGTGTTGAATCCAGTCCGGGGCATGCACCTCCAACTTTTCAGTTGAGTTCATTTTAAGAAATGAAATATTACGTGTCTCAAACGGTGAAGAAAAAACATCGTGAAAAAACCTGCATACCAGAGAATTTCCTTAATTCTCTGCGTGTGTGAAGTCTGTTAATCCGCATTGGGCCAGCGTGATGGACTATTGGCCTAACCAAGAAGATGCAAGGTAGTGAAGCAGGGGAAAGTTGTCAATTCCAGGAATGTGCATAGCAAGATGTGCCTGTGAGACTATGCGTCCCTGGTTAAAGGTTTAAACTTATGTACTGTTGAAGTGACAATCCTAATATTAATTGTTCCTTTCAGATGTTTCCTACGTTTTTTTTTCATAACCACAGTAAACTCTTGCACCTTATTAGAGTCTTTAAAACAAACAACTATTTCTATAATTCATCTTTGCGTAATAATTCAATTTTCAGATATTCATTTCCGTTACCCAAATCAACAGAAGATCACTACAGGATAAATATTACAAAATTTTTCAACGTTGCATGGGACCCTGATAAATCTATTAATTTTTACAGATATAACGTTATTGTAAGTAGATTCGTACTATTTTTTATTTTTTTTTTATTTTTATTCTCTACGAGTGAGCCCTTGACTACAATCTCACCAGATGGTAAGTGATGTGGCAATCTAAGATGGAAGCGGGCTAACTTGGATGATGAAAACACGTACGGCCACATAGTTCGAAAAGCTGATGGACGTTTGGATCCTAAGATGCTAGAATGGCGACCCTGAACTAGAAACCGCAGTGTTGGTCACCCACCAGGTGGATTAACGACATCCAGCGAGTCGCTGGTATTCGCTGGATGCAGGCGGCTCAGGATCGTAATATTTGGAAGTCCTTTTAGGAGGCCTATGTCCTTCAGTGGACGTCCATCGGCTGATATGATGATGACATAATTGTTTGCTATTTATTTTCTATTTAGTTATATTATCTTCTAGTTAGCGGAATACGTTAAGGCGCATGACTATTTGAGTGGATTCATTACGATCATCGATTGCACGGAGTCTAACTTGATGAATTTATTGAAGAATGCAAACCCTGTCCAAGTGAGACAAGCAGTATCTATCTTTATAGTAAGTATGAGGATTTTGTGACGACATTGTCTGCCCATTTTAAAGGCCCAGCAGGTAAAGAGAATTTATTCAGGAGAGGTAATATCAAGATTAGACCCGCCACGGTGTCTAAACCTTAACCTACCAGCGGCCTCAGAGACCGCAACGAGTTTTCAAATTCAGTTTTTTCGAAAATTACAAGATAATTATTTGGTTTTTATTATAAACTAGCGGACCCGGTTAAGCTTCGCTTTGGCTTATGTAATTCTTCTCTATCCCTACCCTACTCTTGAAGCGGTGAAATAGGGCTTTGATTTCCACGCGGACGAAGTCAGCCAGACAGTCAGAAGTTTTTACAGACGTAAAAAGCGAGGCACAGCGGTAGCTGTTCATTCCAGGTTGGCAGCGGTCGGTGCGGTGTGTGCTATATATGTCCCATATTGTAGCCTAATTAAAATATTAATATACAACAACAACGAGTCCACTCGTACGAAGCCGAGGCGAGTCGCTAGTTTATAATAATACAGAGACAGATAAAATACTTCATCATCATCATTATCGTCATTATCAGCCGATGGACGTCTACCGCTGAACATAGCCTCTTCCATGGACTTCCAAGCACAACGTTCTCGAGCCGCCAGCATCCAGCGGCTCCCTGTAACCCGCTTGATGTCCTCGATCCACCTAGCGGGGGGTCGACCAACACTACGCTTTCCGGTGCGGGGTCGCTATTCCAGCACCTTAGAACCCCAACGTCTATCGACTCTTCGAACTATTTGGCCTGTCCATTGCCACTTCAGCTTCGCGACCCGCTGAACTAACTCAGTGACTCTGGTTCGTCTGCGGATATCCTCACTTCTGATTTGATCACGCAGAGTAACTCCAAGCATAGCTCGCTCCATTGCCCGCTGAGTGACTTTGAGCCTTTTAATAAAGCCCATAGTTAGCGTCCAAGTCTCGGTTCCGTAGGTCATCACTGGCAACACGCACTGTTCGAAGACTTCGTCTTCAGGCACTGAGTAATTTCGGATGCAAAAATACATACCTACTCTTAAATTACAGAATGGGTATGGCATGAGAATGAAAGGAATTCACTTAATATCAAAATCAGGATTCGTCGACGGTTTGGTAATGTTAATAAAACAAGTTGTGAGCGCAAAAATAGCTGACCGGATCAATGTACATAAAACTTTTGAAGACCTCCATAAATTCATCCCAAAAGCCATACTTCCCGAGGACTATGGTGGTGAGGAACGTTCTATGAAAACTCTACATGGTGTGTATCGACATAATTTGAAAATTATTTTGTACCTTTAATGTATTTAAGGGAATAGAGAAAGCTTAAATCTTTATTTCTCTTTAAGGAAAAGAACGATCAATGATTACTTATAATTAAAAATTTTATATAAATTAGAAATCAATCTCTCGCAAATTACAGGATTTTATTAGAATTCTATATAATTAGCGAGAGTATTGTTATAAAGTCATTTCACTCAGTTTATGCAAGTATTTTTTTTTACTCTTGTCTCTTCTAAGTTTATTGATAAAAAATAATAATTGCTTTTCAGAGGAATGGCTCGACGTTCTTTCATCGGAGGAACATTTAAGATACTTGGAAGATATAAACTCAGCTACAACCAACGAGTCCTGTCGACAGAAAGATCAGTTTTGCGAACAATATGCAGGAATGCCGGGCACATTCAGATATTTGAGTGTAGACTAAGAAAGGAACGAACATTGACGCTCAAGATCTTATGAGCCGTCAGTAATACGACTGGATAAAATGTAGTGCATATATGTCATACATTCAGAGTCATCTATTAGACATACTAGTTTTCTTCTAGTTCTCTCTTTTAGTTAGTCTTCTCTTCTAGTTCTCTTCTTTCTGTTTTCTTTAACTCTTTTATAGTCTGATCTCAATGTATGTTACTTGTATTTAACATACAGGGCACTGGTTGTGTAATTTGTTAAATAAATTATCATCATCACCATCTTCATATCAGCCGATGAACGTCCACTGTAGGATATAGGTATTTGTAGGGAATCCAAAACAGCACGATTTGTTAAATATAAATAAATATTATTTAATAAATAATGAAGTTATAATTTATCTTTCTGACCAAATGTGCAGCACCTGACCTGCCCTGGTATATATGGGTGAGGTTTAGTGCGCTTTATTCCCACAAAACCTGAGAATCTCTATATCCTGAATGAATGAGAATACCTGATATCCCTAGACTAGGGTATCTCAAACTAGAAGAGAATTAAAAATTAAAATTGCGTTCTCACCTGATGATGACGATGCAGTCTAAGATTTAAGCGGGATTACTTGGCAGATGTACAACTTTACCTATACCTCTGACGGTATCTATGCCGCATCGTACAATCGCTTGGCGCTACGACTTTGCTGGTTGGGTACCTATGGGTAGCCACGGCCGATGCCTGCTACCAGACCTAAGCATGTTTCATCATCATCATCATTATCATCCCGTTCTCGGCTCACTGTTGAGCTCGAGTCTCCTCTCAGAATTAAAGGGGTTAGGCCAATTAGTCCATCACGCTGGCCCAATGCAGCTTGGTAGGCTTCATACATGCAGAGAATTCAGAAAATTCTCTTGTATGCAGGTTTCTATGTTTTCTTCACCATTTGAGGCACGTGATTTTTAATTTCTTAAATGCACACAACTGAAACGTTGGAGGTGCATGCCGCGGACTGGATTCCTACACCCTTCGAAATTGGAAGCAGACGTCGTATCCACTGGGCTATCATGGCTCTTGCTACGTTACCCTGTCATAATAGGGGATTCAGGGCTAAAACCTACTCTGATTTCATCGTTATCAACCCATATTTGGCTCACTGCTTAGCTCGAGTCTCCTGTCAGAATGAGAGGGTTTAGGCCAATAGTCCACCACGCTGGCCCAGTGCTAATTGGGAGACTGCGTGTGTACGCAGAGAATTGAGAAAATCCTGATTTAGTCACTTGCAAATGGATTTATGCATCCCAACCTCTGCCTACGCAATCTATATTCGAGTGTATGGCAAACACTGGGTGATAATCACCCACAATACTCACCAAAACCTATCAGAGCCGCCTGCGTTGGCATACTTCAAAGGAAGTAGGAACTACCACCAGCAGTTCTTCTTTTTGAACGGAGGAACATCAGGGTCCAACCATCAGCTGTTCTCTCTCCTGCTACGAGAGACCCCAATTAAGTATAATCTTAACAAAGAAACTAATTTAAGACATATCGAGTAAGAATGTGACCAGTCTCTGTTAAGAAGAAACACTAATTGTAAGTGCCTTCGCAGCGCTCCAGGGATTCAAGTCCCGTCGGCCTAGCATGCGTGAACGACATAATTATCTCGTAAAGAAAATATGTAAACCTAAACTTCTAAGGCCAACAGGACGAATGCAGCCGAGCACTAGACGAATAAGGTCATAAGCTAATTATAATTATTCATGTTATTATGTTTTGTTGGTTGAACATCAAATATAAATGGATGACAATGGCAGTCTGTGAAAAATAATTTAAATATAACAAAAAACGCAACAACCAAAC
Organism: Bicyclus anynana; assembly: GCF_947172395.1. Lineage (NCBI taxonomy): Eukaryota > Metazoa > Arthropoda > Insecta > Lepidoptera > Nymphalidae > Bicyclus > Bicyclus anynana. The sequence goes on from NC_069090.1 coordinate 12,482,833, forward strand.
AAGCTTTGAAACACCAGATTTAGATTTCTCATGATATTATATAAGTAATTAACAATGTAATATTCCCATGTATGTATTTATATCTCCTATTCTGTAAAAAGGATGGCCTTGCCCTGTAGTGGGTGTACTCAATTTGTGGTCTTGCTCCTCTGAAACTGTGTTGTTGTTAGGTGTTTGATAAAACCACCAAACATTACTAAAACAACAGTGTTTTCTACTTTCGTTATAGAATACGAGTATGTACTGGGTACAAGAGAACAATTACAATAAGTTGTAGACCATAGCTTCTCAACGTCGCGTCACCATCTATGTGGACGTTTGAGATTTTCAAGGAGCAGTAGGACCGAGAGAAAGTTACGATGACATTGAGCGTGGTTTCACAAAACACATTTTTTAAAATCTTTGTACGTTATGAGTGTTTTATTCTTTGGTAGAGTAAATTATTGTATAGAAAAAGTAAGAAAAACAAAGACAATCTAGAAATAAAGTTAAAAATTTCTATCGCTCGTCTGATTTCAACTATTTTTCTAAACAACGTTGTTTTGCAGTACTGATGACGTTTATTTTTTAAAATTAGTTTGTGTGATTCCCACCAATAAATTAGTTTATATAGCTCCAATACACAACTTATAAGAAATTGGTAACTTTAGTACCCACGGGCAGTTCACACGTTTCTCCCGCGGGAAGCGACACTTAAGTAATAGGGATTTGCGCAATATGGCGCTTACACAGGCAAGAAGTTAAATCTGTGGGTCTAAAAATAATACTTTCTGAATAATTTTATTATGTACATAAAAATTCACACACTTTGATGATAATTTAGCTAAATGATTTTTAACCGACTTCAAAAAAAAGGAGGTGGTTCTAAATTCAACGCGTTTTTTTCATGTTTGTTACCTTATAACTTCGTCATTTCTTAACTATTTTTGTGTATTCTTTCTTTGTGTGAAAGATTATACTTCGAGATTGGTCCCATTTAATATTCAGTCATTTTGTTTTAAAAAGAAAATAAATAAAGTTGCCCGTAGGTACTGTTGCGCTTTCGTTCACTATACTAGACCACACTAAAAACAGAATAAATAAAATCTTTTTAACAAATAAATTCAACTGACTTCAAAATCAAAAAATAAACTAAAAAAACGTAAAATAACATCGTATGTGCCTTCTGATCACTTTGAAGGCGGTGCCAACACAGTGATGCATTTACTCAAGTCCTTTAAATCCAGAATTTTCAGACGGTTCTTTCCAGTGGTTCTTCCAGAAACGGCTTTAACCAATACCACTGGCTCGGCACCGGCTTCAATGTAATCAGAAGCTAGCACATACGATGGTATTTTTCGCTTTTTAGTTTATTTTTGTGATTTTGAAGTCGGTTGAATCTTTTTGTTAAAAAAATTGTAGATTGGTTTGATGATATGAAGAAAACATAAGAAGTTAGGCACTACGGACGTTCTATCCATAGGGGGTTTTATCCATCGGCTGATATGATGACGAAAACCAGCGGGCCGTGGGCGACACAGGGTTGAGAACCTATGTTTTTAACGTAGAACTTTAAACAATCCAAACGCAATTTAAATAATTTTGGTCACTAAAGTGCACTATAAGTGAATACAACTACATTGACTATTCAGTATAGCCTAAACATTTGTGCCGCACGGTTTTGCTTGTAAAATGGATTCAAAAGTCAAGATTATTGAACTGAAGCCGGACACAGAAGAACATATTCGCAAATTGTATAATTTTGACAATCCTGGGAGTTTGGAGGATGCCGTGAACATATTAAACGAGTGGGTCCAGCAGCAGCCACATTTTAATAAGAAGGATTTCAGTAAGTTATTTTACCTAATTATTTATTTTTCTCCTTCTTTCATCATCAGTCCACTTGGTGGCGGGTCGACCAACACTGCGCTTTCTAGTGCGGTGTCGCCCAGCACTTTGGACCCCAACGTCGATCGGCTTTTCATTCATTATCGGATGTTAATAATAATGACCAACGGCTTAAATTGGTCTCTAAGGGGGTGTTACACAAACAAATAGCCAACTGCGGGCGGACAGTTTTTACTGAAAACTTCATATAAGAAAAAAGTTCAGTAAGTAATTTATAGTCCGACTCAGGACTCGAAACCAGGACCTACTGAAAGAATTTTTCAAATCGGACCAAAAACAAACAAACTCTTCAGCTTTATAATCTAATATATATATAATTCTCGTGTCTCAGTTTTCGTTACCATACTCCTCCGAAACAGCTTGACCGATTTTGATAAAATTTTTTTGTGCATATTCAGTAGGTCCTAAATCCTAGGGTAGGGTAGGGTAGGGGTAGGGTAGGGGTAGTGTAGGGGTAGGGTAGGGGTAGGGTAGTTGTAGGGTAGGGTAGGGTAGAGGTAGAGTAGAGGAGGTAGGGTAGGGGTAGGGGTAGGAGTAGGATTGTGTAAGGTAGGGATAGGGAAGAAGTGCAAATAAATAAACTAATAAGTCAAAGCGAAGCTGGACCGGGTCCGCTAGTATTAGTATAAATAAAAACAATGTAAATTATATTACAGATTCGCGTTATTTGGAGACTGCAATTATATCAAATAAGGGATCAATAGAGCGCGCTAAACTACAGTTAGACAAAATGTGCACCCTGAGGACTTTGCTGCCTCACTTTTTTGGAAAGTACAGCGTTAAAACTGATTTTGGAAATTTATATGAATCCGTGTACGTATATAAATAATATATTAGTGCCAATCATCATTAACAACCCATATTGGGTTCACTGTTGAGCACGAGTCTCCTCTCTGTCTGAAAGGGGTTAGGCTGTCCACCACGCTGGCCCAATGCAGATAGGCAGACTTCACACACGCTCAGAATTTTCTGGTATGCAGGTTTTCTCACGATGTTTTCCTTCACCGTTTGAGACACGTGATATTTAATTACTTAAAATGCACACAACTGAAAAGTTGGAGGTGCATGTCCCGTACCGGATTCGATTCGATTCCGCCAAAGCCTAACCCCTCTCATTCTGAGAGGAAACTCGAGTTATAACGAACCTAACGAAAGCTTCAACAAGAGCAAGTTTGCGAAAAATCATGACGTTAAATTAGATTCAAAATGATGGTTCAGGTTATAATTATTATCAACATATTTTAAGGGTTCACTTTAGGATCAAACCTTTCTCCCTAAAGGAAAGGGGATATGAACTTTAGACCCAGCACGCTGCTATAATACAGGTTGGCGGGTTTGTTATTGCAAACAGCTGCGATTATTATTGCAAAGCAAAGTCTTGCATTTGGCTATATTTTATTAATTTATATTTCTTGACGGCCTCCGTGGTGCAGTAGTATGCGCGGTGGATTTACAAGGCGGAGGTCCTGGGTTCGATCCCCGGCTGGTGGGAGGCTTTGGCCGTGGCTAGATACCACTCTACCAGCAAAGACGTACCGACGTACCGACGTGTTCCGGTACGATGTCGTGTAGAAACTCAAAGGGATATGGATTTTCATCCTCCTCCTAACAAGTTAGCCCGCTTCCATCTTAAATAGTATCATCACTTACCATCAGGTGAGATTGTAATCAAGGGCTTAATTCTAAAGACTAAAAAAAATCCTCCTTGCCGGTCCTGCTCCTCTTAGCGATGCCCAAAAAGTTTGCTTTTTTGTGATTGACAACGCCTGACAAGGGTATTTTGAAATTTTTATAACCTTGTGTTTTTTTTCAGACATTCAGTTATGTTGCCTAAATTAACTGAAGATCACTACCGGGTCAATTTAATTAAATTTTATGACGGCGAATGGTCTACATCATTGTCAACAAATTTTTATAGATATAACATAATTGTAAGTAACTGGATATTTTTTTTTAAGTTTGCCTAACTAAAATTGATGAATTTGCATCCTAATCGGATCACTCGATTTTGAGATTTTTTTAAATCTCATTTATTTATTAATCTTTTTTTTTATTTTTTATATAAAAATGTAATTCAAAACGCAATTAAAAATTTATAAAATAATAAACCTTACCGGTACTGGACATTTGAGTGCCCAAGCAACCGGTGGTCAGGGCTCCAGAGTGAGGAACCTCCTCACAATACGCGCTGTCTCAAGAATCACTGCCTTCTGTATCCGACTCTTGATCCAACAGTTAAGTTAACGCTTCGTCCAAGTATTTTGATACTTTTTCCTTTTCGGCTTTAACCAGATGATCGTCATGTGGAACAGTAATATCAACAATATTGCACGGTGCACTGACCGATCGACTAGCACTATATCTGGTCTACTAGCAGACGCCCGCGACTTCGTCCGCTGGAATTAGGTTTTTCTCAAATCCCGCGAGAACCATGAACCATTTTTCCGTGATTAAAGTAACCTATGTGTTAATCGCCGCAAAATTGCCAAAGTTTCATACAAACTTTCATCCCCTATTTTATCCCCGTGGGGGTAGAATTGATCAAATTCTGTTTTATTTGGATGCTGTGCTCTGTCAGTATGAACTAATAACAAATGAACGAACTGCCAACGTGGTTAGTCACTCAATCAAATGTCTCTGAAACTTGCTTGAAGACTGGCCTCTCTAGAGCTGCAGCAAGTTTTTTATTATGCTAGCCTTTGACGATCCAGTATACCCATGTTTCTGCAGCGCTGCCCGCAGCGAAGACGTTTCATGTAAGCGTCAAGTCGAGCCGTTTTGCACGCAGCGACCAACATACGATCAGTTATAGTCTAAGGGTGCTACAAAAACGTGGGTATACTTGATCGTCTATGGCTAGCTTTAGAACGGGTGGCCGAAGGTGCTCTAGTAGGAACTTATCAAATTTGGCTAGGCAGGGAGAACAACACGAGCGAAGAAGAGTGTAAAGCCGATTTTATATTTGTCTGACGTGTCGTGTCGTGACGCATCAGAACAGAATCGGTATCACACAATTTGTATGCGGGACATCAGAAGCCATCACGACATGTCACAACACATTTGTAAACGTTGCCATATAAAATGTATGATACCGTTTCTTTTCTGATGCGGCAGGACATGACACGTCAGACAAATATCAACCCGGCTTTAATCGATTGTCAAAGAATTCATTAACTCTACGCCCATCGGTCACAAGTTCTGAGCTATGCTCGGAGGTTTCTTTCTGCCACGAGATGGACTCGGTAGGACTCAGCACAGTGAATTCATAGAAAGCTAAGATATTTGTCTCGTCTCTAGGTTGTTTTTCTGATTGCACGGAATAATTAAATTCAATTTTTTTTAGCTAGCCGAATACTTTAGGTTGCATGACTACGTAAATGGAGGGGTTTTAGTGGCCGATTTCTTAGACGCCAACTTGATGACAATTTGGGAAAACAAAAACCCGGGACAATTAAGGCAAGCTTTGTCAGTTTTGATCGTGAGTATTAATATTGTACTATACTTAGTGCCTGTTCCACCACGTTCTGATAAGTGTTGGAACTGTAAAGTTTTGACGGCCTCCGTGGCGCAGTGGTATGCGCGATGGATTTACAAAACGGAGGTCCTGGGTTCGATCCCCGGCTGGACAGATTAAGATTTTCTTAATTAGTCCCGGTCTGGCTGGTGGGAGGCTTTGCCCGTGGCTAGTTACCACCCTACCGACAAAGACGTATCGCCAAGCGATTTAGCGTTCCGGTACGATGCCGTGTAGAAACCGAAAGGGGTGTGGATTTTCATCCTCCTCCTAACAAGTTAGCCCGCTTCCATCTTAGACTGCATCATCACTTACCATCAGGTGAGATTGTAGTCAAGGGCTAACTTGTAGAAAAAAAAAATAATAAAATAAAAAAAAATTGTCTTTCTGACTTAGTCAAATTAGCAACCGCTCCGGGGTTTCTTCCCCCACTTAGTTAACATATAGTAACGAGAGAAGCAGACAAAATATAACCTGTGTAACTCATAAATAACATAATAATAAGCTTTTTTTTGATCATCATCATGTCAGCCAATTGACGTCCACTGCAGGACATAGGCCTTTTGTAGGGACTTCCAAACATCACGATACTGAGCCATCTGCATCCAGAATACCTGCGACTCGCTTGATGTCGTCAGTCCACCTGGTGGAGGTCGACCAACACTGCGCTTTGTAGTGCGGTGTCGCCATTCCAGCACCTTGGGACCCCAACGTCCATAGGCTCTTCGAACTATGTGCCCCGCCTCTTGCCACTTCAGCTTCGCGACTCGTTGAGCTATGTCGGTGACTTTGGTTCTTCTGCGGATCTCCTCATTTCTGATTCGATTACGCAGAGATACTCCGAGCGTAGCTCGTTCCAACGCCCGCTGTATAACTCTTACTTTTGATAAAAGATTTTTATTTGCATCGGTTCAGTAGATCCAGAGATTACCCCATGCAAACTCACAAACCTCTGTAAAAGACAAAACTTGTAAATAAGCTAACCAACGCTAACCATTGGTCCAACGAGATTGTTAAAGATATTATTTATTTCATCATTTAGCACGAGCCTCTTTTCAGGATGGGAGGCTAAGGCTTATAAGATAAGATAAAGTTTATTAGTTAAAATAATTATAACAAAAGGAGAACATAAAACAAAAGAAAATCAGTATCATAAATGACTTTGTGTATCAGTAACATTAAACCGATAATACTGCTATAGTTACATTGTGGTGCCGTTATTATCGCTTTAGGCAAACTTATAAAGAGTATATATAGTAAATAAAATTAAAAATTACGTTTGGATTTAACAAAAACAAAGAAATAAAATTTAATAAGTAAAGTCCACCAATGTAGATTGGCAGACTTCACACACTTAGTATCAATAAAATTCTCAGGCAGGTTTCCTCAGGCAGGTTTTTTGTTTTTCCTTCACCGTTTGAGACACGTGATATTTAATTTCTTAAAATGCACACAAATCAAAAGTTGGAGGTGCATCTTCCGGGCCAGATTCGAAACTACGATATTTCGGAGGCATAGATAATATCCACGGTTCTGTATCATTTAATTAATATTATTTATTTTCAGCACGGATACATCGTAAGAGTTAAAGGAATATACATACTAGCAGACTCAAAAATCATTGATGGAATTGTGATGTTATTTAAGCAAGTTATTAGCTCTAAAATGGCTAGCCGGTTGAAAGTCCTCAAAAGACGTGAAGACCTGTATGAATTCGTTCCGAAGGCTTTACTTCCTAAAGACTACGGCGGCGAAGAACGTTCATTAAAAACTCTTCAAGGTAAATCCTATCCTTACTAATATTATAAACTCGAAAGTTTGTATGTATGTTTGAATGTTTGTTACTCGTTAACGCCGCTACTACGAAGCGATTTGGCTGAAATTTGGAATGGAAATAGATTTAACTCTGGATTAACACATATGCTACTTTTTATCCCGAAAAAATCCATGGTTTCCCGAGATTTGCGAAAACTGATGATTTTGATGATATGAATGTTTGTTACTCATTCACGCCTTGACTACTGAACCAAATTAGCTGAAATTTGATATTGAGATATATTATAGCCTGGATTAACACATAGGCTACTTTTTATCTTGGAAAAATCCATGGTTCCCGAGGGATTTGTGAAAAACTAAATTCCACGCGGACGAAGTCGCGGGCGTCTTCTTGTTCAAATTAAATAAAAAAGTGTATTAATTGAACAGACAGATTTGACGGCCTCCGTGGCGCTGTGGTAAGCGCGATGGATTTACAAGACGGAGGTCCTGGATTTGATCCCGGCTGGGCCGATTGAGGTTTTCTTAATTAAGTCAGGTCTGGCTGGTAGGAAGCTAGTTACCACCCTACCAACAAAGACGTACTGCCAAGCGATTTAGCGTTCAAGTACGATGTCGTGTAGAAACCGCAAGGGGTGTGAATTTTCATCCTCCTCCTAACAAGTTAGCCCGCTTTCGTCTTCGTTGCATCATCACTTACCATCAGGTGAGATTGTACTCAAAGGCTAACTTTTATGGAATAAAATAAAATACAATGGGCACCATAGTATAAAAAATATAGCCAGGTACAAACTGTAGAGGAATAAATCAAATTAGGACTATAGTTTACGATAATAATTTCTTTTCTAAATCTATGTATTTTTTTTTTGAAAACCAACTTTATAACAACACATTTTACGAACCATAGTCAGGTTATCTTTAATTTAACTTTTAACACCTTTAAATCCACACAGATACAAAAAGAAGGCTGTTATAAGAGTCACCGCTGTCTGTCTGGCTGCAGCGCCATAACTCTTAAACGGTTACACCGGTTTGGGTGCGGTATCTTTATTTGAAAGCTGATTTTCCAGCGATGGTTCTTACATTTTCATCAATAGCGGAATTTTAATTGATTAGAAGATGTCAGGTCCATTTTATAAGTTTCTTTAATATACCATTTTATATTATATAGTTTTAAGTTATGATGATAATTAATAAATAAATAAATAAAATATTTCCAGACGAATGGATCGATGTATTATCGTCGGAAGAACACTTGACTTACTTAAACGCCATGAATGCAGCTACAACCAACGAATCTTGTCGACCGAAAGACCAATTTTCGGAACAGTACGCTGGAATGCCAGGCACGTTCAGATATTTAAGTGTAGATTAAAAAGAATACACAGAAATTGATATAGTTAACCTTTGACTGGTGACATAGTTTTTGACTGATGTAACTGATGACGTGAGAAATCTGAGAAGCCGATGTCGTATCTTTAGACAAGATACGACAACGGCTACAATAGAAATGAAATATGGTAGTTTACCTTACCTTACCTTACCTTATCAGCCGATAGACGTCCATTGCTGGACATAGGCTTCTTGCATGGACCTCCAAGCATAACGATCTCGAGCCGCCAGCATCCAGCGGCTCCCTGCAACCCGCTTGATATCCTCGGTCCACCTAGTGGGGGGCCGCCCAACACTGCGCTTTCCGGTGCGGGGTCGCCATTTCAGCATCTTGGGACACCAGCGTCCATCGGATCTTCGGACTATGTGGCCCGCCCACTGGCACTTCAGCTTCGCGACTCGCTGAGCTATGTCAGTGACTTTAGTTCGTCTGCGGATCTCCTCATTCCTGATTCGATCACGCAGAGAAACTCCAAGCATAGCTCGCTCCATCGCCCGCTGAGTGACTTTGAGCCTTCTAATAAGGCCCATAGTCAGCGACCAAGTGGTAGTTTACAGTATTGTATAAAAACAGTATAATAACATATGGAAAATTTTGTCATCATCAACTTACCGATTTAGACTTTTCAGTTACTCAGGCGCTTAATCAAAGTAAGTGGGGGAAGGGGTTAAAATAATGTTTCACAGACAGCACTGGGTCTGTAACGATTCATGGCACCAGTTATTTTTGTTCGTTTAGATACATACAATATTTAGTTTATCTTGGTTTGTCTCGTCATATTGTTCTTACAAAGGATTTATAAGATTATGAATTTGTTTTATTGTTTTAATGATTCATAATGTTTTGTTGTTTATTATAAAGATTTGTTTAGTTACTAAAAATTGTTTTATTTAAAAGAGGTTCTATTTTATAAAATCTACTTAGGTATTAAGTAAAAATTATTATCTTTTCCTACGTAGGTATATTTTAAAACTGAAAATATTTAGTTGAACGTGCTAATCTCAAGAACTGCTGCTTCGATTTGAAAAACTGTTTCAATGTTGAATAGTCCATTATTTGAACCCTACCTCCATATTCTACAATAAAAATTAAGATTTAAACCGTAATTCTTTTCAAAATATTTGTCTGGATACCTACGACGCCTTAGTCTTAAGATATAATTGAAATTTGGTATATTTTATTGTTTCTTAAGATTAAAGATACTCCTCCTAAGACTCCTTTAAAACAGCAAAAAGTTTATAACAAGAATTTTAAAAAAAGCACATCACTCAAAAACTATTGGATGAATTCAACTGAAACTTGACATTATTTGCGTTCGTACTATGAAGATATTCATAGGATAATTTTAATAATTAAAAATAGAAGAGGTTAGAGAGAGAAATGAATACAATAAAATAAAATAAATAAAGCAGTTTTGTGCTTTTAGAGATGTAAAGATTATATGTATTTACTAGAGAATGCCAGCAATTTTGTCCGCGTGAGATTCAGTTTTACACAAATCCCACAGGAACCATGTATTTCCAAAAAGTAGCCTATTGTTTTGTTGCATTGTTACTAAACAAACTCTTCTATCTTCTACTGACATTCCTAGCAAAATCGGTAAAGCCGTTTCAGAGATTAACCCAGACAAACAGACAGATAGACCAACAAACAAATAAAAATTTAAAAAAGCTTGGTTATTTTTTAGTATCGTGTAAATAACTAAAGGCACTTAAGGGAACACAGTTTTTTTTTTAAACACAGACAGACAACTCAATTTTATTTATCAGTATCAATTTCATTTTTTTTTAATATTTGCCATATCTATTAAATATGACCAATATTCCCATTCCCCTCCAACTCCTAATACAGTCTTTCCCGACTATTCGGGAAAGACTGTATTAGGAGTGGGTACGACAATATACCAACGGAGCGGGGATCGATCCACCACTCCTCGGTAATGAGTCTGACCGCTCTTACCGTTGAGCTATTGAGGCTGTATATCAATTTCATTAGTTATTTTCGGTTTGGCTATGATTGAAGTGGGAAGGTGTAAAGACAGCGTCCTCATTTCTAGTTCGATCTCGTAGAGAAACCCCAATATAGCTCGCTCCATTACCCGCTCAGTGACTTTGAGCCTTCATAAAAGAGCTGCAATACTGCATCTTCTTAATCGTATACTCTTGGCAGAGTGGTTGTGGTTGCAGCGATGAGCGACGCCTTTTGTGCAATGCTCCTCCACTTTTGGCGATTGGTTGCATTTTGAGTACACTCCACCAAAGATGATTGTGTAGCAGCCTCAACAAAATCCGTCCAGCGGGTTAATAATGCATACCTTTTTGTCGCTACTGCTAAGTAAAACTCTCTTCCGAAAGTAGAAATATTTATAGTTGTAACTCACTAACTAGTTTAAACGATACATCAGAATAATTCTTCTTTGTAGTTTTTGTATATTTTGTAGTTTGAAAAATACGGCGAAAACAGGAAAATTATAAATTTTAAGAACTTCCTCTGCGAGTGCTACGTACACTGTTAAAGTTACTCAAAAGTCATGTTCGAGTATGAAGGAATTGGTCCCCTTTAAGTTTTTACGCGGACGAAAACGCAGGCATCCGTTAGTTTATGATTTTTTTAAACCAATGAATAACTGTCTGTCTGTCTGTTTTTCATAGGTAACAATAGTCACAATAGTCTCAGACATTAATTGATAATTACACCTATTGTTTTAACAAAAAAATTGGTATTAATTTAAAACTTCGCTTGTTGAATAATTATGTTCTTCTTACATCCGGTTTTGTGAGGCAGAAATAATTCAATAATGTAAGCCTCAATATCTTCATGGTATGCACTCAACACCAAGTGCTCATGGATTCGATCGATGTGTACAGTAGGGGTTAGATGATGACGATGATGATGATGATGGTGACGATGATGGTGACGATGTTGATGATGGTGACGACGATGATGATGGAGACGATGTTGATAATGATGATAGTGACGATGTTGATGATGATGATGATGATCATGATGATGGAGAATGATGATGATGATGATGATGATGATGATGATGATGATGATGATGATGATGGAGACGATGATGATGATGGTGACGATGTTGATGATGATGATGATGATGATAATAATGATGATGATGATGGAGACGATGATGATAATGATGATGGTGATGATGATGATGGTGAAGATGATGATGTTGGCAACAATAATGATGATGGCGATGGCGGTCCTCTTCTTCTCCTCCTTTACCCTAATCCTAATCCTCCTTTAGCTAAAAACTCATTACGTAACAAGTTTGATGTGGTAACTTTGCACAAACATTACTTTACCTACCTATTAAGTGCCTCTTAATTACTTCAAAGGTAGGTAACAAATTAAGATATACGAATACATTTTTTCGTGTTATGGAAATATACAGCAAAGCGGTTGAAGCATATAGCAAAAATGGTGAATTTTTTTTAAATTGTATTTCAGACAATAACAATTGCTTTATCTATTCATATCCGAATGAGCATTCGGCACGTATAGTTTTGCAATCAAAATGGATTTTGAGTTAAAAAGCAATATTCTCGAATTGGAGTTGGATACAGTACAGTATGTTCGCAAACAGTACAACTTGGACCAGCCTGGAAAAATAGAAGACGCGGTAGCTCTACTGAGGGAGTGGGTCCTAAAGCAGTCGCATTTTAATAAGAAAGATTTCAGTAAGATTTTTATTAGATACCTACTGGTTAACCCAGCGTTCGTCGCTAGGCAAATACGAACACAAATAGTCGTAAACGGGCAAAAACTACCACATATATTTATTTATATTGAAGTTTATTGTTTTATTTTGATTATGAATACACATACCTAGTTATTTATATTTAAAGTCAACTATTTTGTACTATTAGATACTAGAGAACACCCGCGATTTTGTCCGCATGAAATTTAGTTTTTCACAAATCCCTTGGGAACCATAGATTTTTCCATGATGGAAAGTAGCTTATGTGTTTTAGCTTCAGAGTAAAATCTATTTTTATTTCAAATTTCAGCCAAATCGGTTTAGTAGTTGCGGCGTTAAAGAGTAACAAACATTGAAACAAACATCCATACAAAATTTCGTGTTTCTATTATTAGTAGGATGTTACGTGTCTACAAAATCTAACTAGCCATCTTGATTCGCCTCAGTTTCAACGTATAAAATCTTTACTGAATGCAAAGATTGAAAAGAGCCAAAATCGTAACTTCTTTCATCCAACCATCCTATCCTACTAATATTATAGACGCTAAAGTTTGTAGATATGGATGTTTGGATGTATGTTTGGATGTTTGTTTCTCTTTAACGCCGCTACTACTTGTAATGGAAATAGATTTTACTCTGGATTAACTGAAAAAATCCATGGTTTCCCGAGAATTGCGAAAACTGATAATTTTGATGATACAAATGTTTGTTACTCTTTCACGCCTCGACTACTAAACTGAATTAGCTGAAATTTGGTATTGAGACATATTAAAGGCTGGATTAACATAAAGCCTACATTATCCTGGAAAAATCTATGTTTCCCGAGGGTTTTGTGAAAAACTAAATTCCACGCGGACGAAGTCGCGGGTGTCCGCTAGTAAATTCATACCTCATAATTAAATGAAAGGAATGATCGCAGATACCCAGTTACTTTTACAAAATTTGCTTTACTATTAACATACTTTTAAAAAACCTGTCATCATCCCTATTAATGGTATGGGCTGTCAGAGAGTCAGTAACTAAAAATACTTAAAGCACTGTGTTTTTGCAGGTGATCGGTATTTAGAAGCGACAATAATAGCCTGCAAGGGGTCAGTAGAGCGTGCTAAAACCCAATTAGACAAAATGTGCACGTTGAGAACTTTACTGCCTGAATTTTTCGGAAAGTGTCTAGTAAAAGAGGAGTATCGCCGATATCACAAAATTGCGTACGTATATCAGAGGGATACTGGCGTCTGCGACTTCGTCTGCGTAGAAAACCTTAATTAACTTAAGGATGATGAGCCAAACTTAACAAATAAATGTACTGTCGAGGTTTTTTTAGAACATCTATGGAGGAGGTTTTGTCATACAATATGTTTGCGTAACTTTAACCGTTTACGCAACCCACGCAACGAAAGCTCTCAAAAGGATTTTATTCTCTTGTTATCGCTCTACATTTTTTAACCGACTTCAAAAAAAGGAGATTCTCAAATCGACGCGTTTTTTTAATGTTTGTTTCCTCATAACTTCGTCATTTATTAACCAAATTTGAAATTTTTTTTTTGTTTGAAAGAGTATACTTCCAGATTGGCCCCATTTTCATGAAAATCAGTTTAGTAGTTTTATGTTAAAATGAACGAATAACGAATTATAAAATGAATGAATAACTGAAAGAAGATGCAATAAAACTTATATAAAGCATTTGTTCAGTCCATTAAAATCGAAATTAAAAAGGCTATAACAAAATAATGGACCGATGACCCTCCTGGCAACGTGCAGAATCGTAATCTGCATGCTTTTCTGAGTTCAAAACTGTAAACAGATTTCGATCCTAGACTTTAGCACACTCACGACCTCACATCGCCTGGTCTATATAGCCTAGTTCCGTAGTTCCAAAGATTAGCGTGTTTAACCAAACAAACAAATATGCTTTACAATTTTCGTTATTAATGCATGCTATGTAATATTATATATATCAAAAATTGTATTGATATTTGTTCTTGTTTCAGTCAATCGGTTGTGTTGCCAAAGTTAACACCCGACCACTACAGAGTTTATGTTGCCAAATATCACAATATCGAATGGGAAGCTTCAGAGGCCATTTTGCTATTTAGACAAACTATATGTGTACGTTATATATAATTTTCCATATTCTTACAATAATATTTATAATTGTATTACTAATAAAACATTCAAATGAATCTTATTTGCAGTTAGCCGAATACATTAAGGCTCAGGATTATTTGAGTGGATTCGTTCTGGTCGGAGATTTTTCTGATGCAAACTTAATGAACTATTTGCCAAAACTGAGTATTTTACAGTGTAAACAGATCTTTAATATTTTAATGGTAAGTACTTAATTAAATTTTTATCAATTATTATCTTAATATATAATTGCAAAACGTTATTCATTGCGAAATCTCTAAAACCGTTTTGACGTAAAAAGATGAAATTTGGCAGGGAGGTAGCTAATAATTAGAAGTGTCCGTTAAGAACGGATATTGCAATAGAGCCGGATTAAGGAGGTCAGATGGCGGACGAAGTCGCGGGCGTACGGTCAACTTTTTAAATTATCATTAACACAGAACAATCATTGGTAAGGTTGTAACGAGCCACGGCCGAAACCTCCCACCAGCCAGACCTAGACCAATTAAGAAAACCTCAATCGGTCCAGCGGGGGATCTAACCCAGGACCTCAGTCTTGTAAATCTACCGCGCTTTGGCTATTAGTATCACCGTATTTTTACAGGAACAGGAACTACGTAGTATCCTTGGGGCGTTGGATACTATACTATTTGATTGTATGTCATAATATTTTTTTACATATTAATTATTTAATTACAGGAAGGCTTCGGCATGAGAGTCAAACAAATTCACATAATATCAAAATCGAAACTCGTGGACGGTTTGGTGATGTTTTTAAAAAAGATGCTCAGCGCTAAAATATTTGACCGATTAAAAATGCACAAAAGTATTGAAGATCTATATGAATACTTTCCCAAAACCATACTTCCCAAAGACTATGGTGGTGATGAACGTTCGCTGGATACTCTTCAAGGTATGTATTGCCTACCTTACCTTACCTTATCAACCGATAGACGTCCACTGCTGGACATAGGCCTCTTGCATGAACCTCCAAGCACAACGATCTCGAGCCGCCAGCATCCAGCGGCTCTCTGCAACTCGCTTGATATTCTCGATCCACCTAGTGGGGGATCGACCAACACTGCGCTTTCCGGTGCGGGGACGCCATTTCAGCACCTTGGGACCCCAACGTCCATGGCTCTTCGAACTATGTGGCCTGCCCATTGCCACTTCAGCTTCGCGACTCGCTGAGCTATGTCAGTGAATTTGGTTCGTCTGCGGATCTCCTCATTCCTGATTCGATCACGCAGAGAAACTCCAAGCAATGTAAAGTATGTATTGCAATAGCCCATTAAGTCAGATTTTAAACTATAAATCCACTTCGTGATAGGTCTATTCGATTATAAGCTGAAATATAATTCGAAGCTAAATTGCCACAGGCATACACTTGTAAAATACGTCCAAAGTTACTATTTTACAAGTTAGCCTATCTCACCTGATGGCAAGTGATGATGAAATCTAAGATGAAAGCGGGCTAACTTATTAGGAGCAAGTGAAAATCCACACCCCTTATGATTTCTACATAATATACCGAAACGCGAAATCGCTTGGCGGTACGTCTTTGTCGGTAGGGTGCTAACTAGCCATAGCCGAAGCCTCCCACCAGCCAGGCCTGGACCAATTAAGAAAACCTCAATCGTTCTAGCCGGGGATCAAACCACCTAGAACCTCCGTCTTGTAAATCCACCGCAGATACCATTGAGCCACGGAGGCCGTCAATTATTCACTTATGTACAATTTTAACTTTCAGCGGAATGGATTGATGTTCTTTCGTCGGACGAATACCTGAAATATTTACAAGAAATGAACGCAGCCACAACCAATGAGTCTTGTAGACCTAAAGATCAATTTTCCGAACATTACGCTGGAATGCCGGGCACTTTCAGATATTTGACTGTTGATTAAAGATACCATTCTCCTATCAAATCCAACCAATAATTGTAAACGAATTAAACATAAGCAAATTTTTCTTGAATAGTGTGGATTTATAATCCCAAATCAGTTAAGAATATAGTTTTTATCAAAAAATGTTATTTTTTGAAAAAATTATTAAGTTTACTGCTGGTTTTGTGTTTTGTATTATTTGTTATCTAAATAAAAGCTTCAATTTAAACACATTTTCATTTTAGTTTCATTCACACACGCAGAACTTCGCAGTTTCATTCACGTAGTGCTCCCTCGTGGGAATACGAGGATTAATCAGTATAGACTGTTACTCCTTGATAATGTAGCTTTCCATTGGTGTAAGATTTATTTAGTCGCGGGTGTCCGGTAGTATTATTATAAAAAAAACGCGACTGTTGAAGCGTTATAAACTGAAGAGAAAAACAAGTATCTTTAGAAAATTCTAACTTAATACTTTATCGTGCCGTATGCGATGACAGACATGGTTTCAGTAACGGTTTTAGTAAAAGTGTTACTTGTCCCAACAACCTATATAGGTAGAAAGTCCTCATCAATACAAATTATTCAATTTCAAACACAAGGTAACTGCTGTAAACCGTTGAAGAGTTCTCAAGCCTGTGTTTCGCTTCCATCATCAGATCGACGCGAAATCTTTATTTACATGTACCTACTGTTTAATAATGCTCAATTAAATAAATAAATTAAACGCTATTGTTGCCGTTACAGTTTTTAAAAGTTCCCCTTGATTTCTTCAGGGTCCCATCATCAGATCCTGACTTGATGACAATGGGATTACCTCAGGAATATACCATTTCAAGCAAAAAAGAGTTATTCAAATCTGATTATTCGTCTTCGAGTAATTGTGTAACATATACACAAAAAAACATAGTCCGACTTGATTAAGAACCGTGATATCGAAGCCGTGGTACCTCCGATTGCGGACGGAGGGTGTGGGTTCGAATACGATCCGGGGCATGCATCTTCAACTTTCCAGT
The DNA here is from genome assembly GCF_947172395.1 of Bicyclus anynana. Classification (NCBI taxonomy): domain Eukaryota; kingdom Metazoa; phylum Arthropoda; class Insecta; order Lepidoptera; family Nymphalidae; genus Bicyclus; species Bicyclus anynana. Next base: position 12,500,148 of record NC_069090.1, read on the forward strand.
TAAGTGCATTTTATATCACGTGTCTCAAATGGTGAAGGAAAAACATCGTGAGGAAACCTGCATACCTGCAAACCAGAGAATTTTCTTAATTATCTGCGTGTGTGAAGTCAGCCAATCGGAAAAACATCGATGGAAAGCTTCATACCTGAGAGTTTTTTTTAATTCTTTATGTATATCAAATTTACTAATCCGCATTGAGCCAGCGTGGTGGACTATTGGTCTGACCCCTCTCATTCTAAGAGGAGACTCGAGCTCACCAGGTTGATAAAGATGATGATGATTAAATGATTATAATAATATAACAACTATGGTTTGCTTTGCGCTAAAGTCTACCTACTGTTTTTTGTTTCAACTTCAATTTAATTTAGTATGAGTTTGTAGTTCATTAAGATATTATATAAAACGATTTTTCTAAGATAAGAAAATAAAATTATTAGAAAAACAGTTGAAGAACAATAGCATTTGAAATCTACAGATTTATAAATAGAACCGGTCAAGTCCAAGACGGCCTCGTGTACGAAGGGTCAATATCCATTACCTATAAAAAAAATCGCTCTAGTGCGTGCCGAGCCACGTGCAGAGTAGGGTTCCGTAGACGTAACATAGCACTTTGATTCCTTATGTAATTACTACAATCTCACCTGATGGTAAGTGAAGTGCAATCGAAGACGGAAACGGACTAACTTGTAAAAAAAATATATTTACGATCCTCTTGCCGAACTCGTTTGTTTGATGTATTTAGAAAAATGCATTTACAATGCATTTAGAAAAAGGTTATTTTTTGAAATTTTCATCTTGCCCCCCAGAAGTGACCTTTATATTAAAAAAATATATATTTCTGAGGTTTCCCGGAAATCTGCAAGTAGAAAGCTAACTTATGTATTTTTTTCAAAATTTTAGGTTTGGTAGTTTCGGAGAATAGGTGGGGGGAATGGTCTATTTTCTTGAATATCTTGAAAACTATTTATTACAAAATTACAAAAAATATATATTTACGATCCTCTTACCGAGTTCGTTTGTTTGATGTATCACACAATGCAGTTAAAAACGTTTTTTTTTGAAATTTTCATCTTGCCCCCCAGAAGTGACAAATTTCAATTGGATTGGTCCAGTAAATTAGGAGAAAACAGACAGACCTTACAATGTGCGCGAGTGAGATTCCGTTTATGTACTACGTACGTTCGGAACCCTAAAAAGTAAAAAACCCAACTGCATAAAATATAAAAGAAAAAAGACAAGCCCAGTCCAGAATTGTAGAAAGCAATTAGAAAACAGTCGGGACCAATACATGTTGGATAGAATGATTTTAGTCTGCATTATTTAATTGGTCCCGACTGTTTTCTAATTGACATGACTAAGATTAAAACCCAAGCATAGCCCTCGCTCCATCGCCATAGCCCGATCAGTGACTTTGAGCATTCTTAGGAGGGCCACAATAATGGTTACCCAGACTAAAACCTTGTTTACGCTACTACTAACTACTACCATTAAGCAGAACTGTCTTTCGAAAGGAGAAATATTTATATTTGTATCTCACTAACTAGTTTAAATGGTACATAATAGTATCAAAATAATTCTTCTTCTTCGTAGTTTCTGTATATTTGTAGTTTGGAAAATAATATGGCAAAAACGGGAAAATTATAAATTTTACGAGCTTCCATTGCGAGCGCTACGTAAACGGTTAAAGTTACGCAAAAATCATGTACAAGTATGATGGAATTGGTCCCCTTTAAAAGTTCAAAATGAGTTTTTACGCAGGCAAAGTCGCAGGCAGCTGTTAGTTAGTTTTTTTTATACCTATGAACAACAGGCAGTAACTAAAATAGACAGTAACAATAGTCTCGGACATCAATTGATAACACCTATTGTTTTAAACAAAAAAAATGGTAGTAATTTAAAATTTAGTTTGTTGAACAATTATATTGTTCTTACATCCGGTTTCGTGAGGCAGACATAATTCAAAAATGTAAGCCTCAATATCTTCATGGTAAAGCACTTAATACCAAGTGCTCATGGATTCGATCCCTGTGATGATGACGATGACTATGATGGTGACGATAATGATGATAGCGACGATGATGATGATGATGCCGACGATGATGATGATGATGATGATGATGATGATGATGATGATGATGATGATGATGACGGAAACGATGATGATAATGGGGTGGTGACGACGTTGATGATGATAGAGATGATAATGGTAATGATGATGGTGACGATAATGATTGAGGATGTTGAAGTTGTTGATGATGATGGTGACGATTATAATGATGATGTAGACGATGATGATAATGATGATGGTGATGATGATTATGATGGAGACGATGATGACAGAATATGATGGTGAGGATGATGATAATAATGCTGAAGATGATGATGATGATGGTGACCATTATGATGATGGTCAGGATAATGATGATGGTGATGGCGGTCCTCTTCTCCTCCTCCTCTATCCTAATAGAGAAGGAGGAGAAGAGGACCGCCAGAGTTTTTAGCAAAAGGATTAGGATTAGGATCCTTACGTAAAAAGTTTGATATGGTAACTTAGCACAAACTAGTTTACCTACCTATTAAGTGCCTCATAATTACTTCAAAGGTAGGTAACAAATTACGATATACAAATACATTTTTTCTTGATGAAATATACCAAAGTCACAGTACGTACCAGTAGTTTAACTACTACTTTACTAGAGGATGTAACGCGAGCTATACCTACGCACCTCGAACTCGCGGCGCGCTTGCGGTGCAGACTGTGCCACAGTGACGAACGCACGGTGTATTGGATTTTTTTATTATGACGACTAGGAAATACTGTGCTGTTTTTAGTTGCATGAATTCAACATTATCGCATTTTGTAGAATATGGTAGGGTATACAATTTGCCAGGTTAAAGATATGCCCTTTTCTCTACCTTGTCCATGTTTCATTCAATTTCATTTCAACATTCAGCCACATTATGCAATGCAAAATAAATTGAAATATTTTACGCTGTTTGCCCTAGGTACTCTACAAAGATATGTAAACAAAACTTCGTTAAGAATGATTGGTACGAGACTACGAGTACATGAGAAGGTATCACTATACCAAAAATATTAAAACATTTCTACCTACCTACCTACACAATAACAAACTTATATTATTAGGTATATTAATAACCTTTTAATCAAAAATAGGTTGGGAGGTTGCTAGGTACCCAACTATACCATAATAATATTAAAATTTATAGTCTATACAGGGTGATTCGGTCTTTATATTTTTTTTCGTGGTTCTGTATCATTAATAGAATATAAATCTACAAACAGTTCGATACATTTTATGTATTTTTTTTTTAAATTTATGTCTCTTAAATAACAAAATAATGTACATATTATTACTAAACAAGATATATTCAGCTTAAAAGTGATCTGGTGACGTCCTTTAGGTATCAAACGAAAATAAAATAAACGCACAATAGGGTGACCCTAAAATTCTGTTCAAAAGTAAATAACTTTAGCTAACGATAATTTTTTTATTTTTGAGTTAAAAAAAAAAGAAAAAATACGTGATCATTAAATTTTGTTTATGTACAAAATATAAAAATATCCGCACTAAAAAAATTTTCTTCCTGTATATGTTTATGTTAGGTTAGTTATTAATGTTCAAGTACGTAGGTACTTGAACATTAATAATTTACCTAACATAAACAAGAAAATCGAAGTAATTATTCGGTAGATATTATTTAAGTACCTACTAAAAAAATTGTTTTACCATTACTTTTCTAAATCCTTTGAAGTTTGAAAAACGCGAGTCTTTAATCCTTATTATTATTTAGGCAGACAAATGCACAACAATATTCTTTTTACCCGACTGCAAGAAGGGTTATGTTTTTCGCGCGTATCTTCTATGTATGTATGTATGTTATATTCTTTATTACCTCATATCTTCCAAACCACTGAACAGATTTACGTAATTAGGATATCGTCAGATTTGTCTCAATAACCCAAGTGTTCTTAGATAGGTGAAACTAAAAAAAAAAACAAGACGACTGTGAGACGCTATAGACTCGAGGTGAAAAATTTTTTTTTTCTTATATTGCAATATGGGTATCAAATTCAAGAACTTTTTTGTGAGGATTCTAAAATGGTATATCATGGCCATGTTTAAAAAAACTACAATTAGGAAAACGTTATTTATTAGTTGTATATACAAAATACGCTAGGCGGATGACTATAGGTGCGAGCAGATTTGTAAAGTGAAGTTATAAAATAGACTAAATTAAATATATTGATTATAAAAATCGGATAAGTGCGAGTCGGATTCACCCATCGAGCGTTCCGTAGAATTTTTTGAATATTTGCGTAAAAGTACGATAATTTATACGTATAACCTCGGTTGTACGTATAAATTATCGTACTTTGTAATTAACGTAATAAATAAATCCGAAATGAACCATCTATCGTAAAAGTGTGAATTAAATAAATTAATTAAAAAAAAAACAAACCCGACTACATAAAGTATAAAAAACTAAAAAGAAAAAAACAAGCGCAGTCCAGAAGTGTAGAAAGCAATTACAAAACAGTCGGGAACTGAGATATTGGATAGAATGATTTTTTTCTACATTATTTAATAGGTCCCGACTGTTTTTTAATTGCTTTCTACAGTTCTGGACTGAGCTTGTTATTTTTCTTTTCAGTTTTTTTATACTTTATGTAGTCGGATTTTTTATTTGTTTAATTAATTTATTTATTCCATATTTTTTTTGGTCAATAATATTACAAACGACGAACGATAACGAACGGGCGTGGCATGTCACGCAGCGTGTGCATAAGCGTCCGATCCAAGCGGCGACACTCGCCTGTTTAAGTCCCCCTTAATAGTGCCGCGACCATGACCTGTACGTTTGCGCTAAAACACGGAGTGCGCCAGGTTTGCTGTAGGTATTTATTTCAAAGATACGGCCGAGTTGGAATACTGTTTATATATTTTTACTCTGGCAAAGCGGTTGAAGAAAAAATTATGTATTTTAAATTATAATTATTACCTAGGCATAACTTTTTATATAGTTACCTACTAACAGTTTGGTTATTGTATTTTAGGCAGTTACAATTGCTTTATCTATTCATAACCGAATAACCATTCGAAACGTATAGTTTTGCAATCAAAATGAATTTTGTGTTAAAAAGCAATATTCTCGAATTGGAGTTGGATACAGTACAGTATGTTCGCAAACAGTACAACTTGGACCAGCCTGGTAAAATGGAAGACGCGGTAGCTCTACTGAGGCAGTGGGTCCTAAAGCAGTCGCATTTTAATAAGAAAGATTTCAGTAAGATTTTTATTAGATACTAGTTAACCCGGCGTTCGTCGCTAGGCAAATACGAACATAAACAGTCGCAAACGGGCAAAAATTACCACATTATTAATAGACACGTATTTCATTAAAATATATTTATTTATAATGAAGTTTATTATTTTACTAGTTGACTCCGCGCGGTTAATGGGCTCGATAAATGGGCTATCCAAGACTGAAAGAATTTTTCGAATCGGTCCAGTAGTTCCTGAGATTAGCGTGTTCAATCATACAAACAAACAAATAAACTCTTCAGCTTTATAATATTAGTATAGATTTTGATATTTTATTGTGAATACACGTAGTTATTTATATTTAAATCCAATTTATACTATTAGATACTAGAGGACACCCGCGATTTGCCCGCGTGAAAATTAGTTTTTCACAAATCCCTTGGGAACCATAGATTTTTCCAGGATGAAAAGTATGTGTTAATCCAGAGTAAAATCTATTTTTATTTCAAATTTCAGTTAAATCGGTTCAGAAGTTGCGGCGGCAAAGAGTAACAAACATTCAACTACTTTTTATCCCGAAAAAATCCATGGATTCCCGAGATTTGCGAAAACAAATAAATTTGATGGTATGAATGTTTGTTACTCTTTCACGCCTTGAGTGTTTATTTATTTATTTGTAATGCCAACAAAGACAGCAGAAAACATTATATATAAGTCAGTTTCTTGAACTACTGCAGTGATCTTTTACAGGCATTCACAGCAGTGCTGTGATAGCTGTGATATGAGAGTCCGGATAAAAACTTAAAGTAAAAGATTAACCTACACTAAAATCTAAAATAATTTACCAAAAATTTACAATAATAATAAAACAATTAAAATGTCAAAATCAAGAAAGTTTACAATATTAATTAAAATGTCAAAATCAAGTAGGTATGTCACTGTTGAACCGAATTAGCTGAAATTTAGTATGGAGACATATTATAGCCTGGATTAACACATAGGCCACTTTTTACCCCGGATAAATCCATGGTTCCCGACAAATTTGTGAAAAACTAAATTTCAATCGAACGAAGTCGCAGGTGTCCGCTAGTGAATTCATACTTCATAATGGGGATGATGATTAGGTTTGAATATATTTATTTTTTTATAATACATTCGGATAAATAAAGTCAATGTTAACCAATTTATGCATAAAAAGCAAAGATTGACTGGATACTTTCAAAATAAATAAGATTATAAAATTACAAAATCTATTAAAAATCTTTTACCGTAATTAGATGGAAATTCATACAGTTTTAGCTTCCTTATATTAAATCTGACATTTTTTTAATATGTGACCTATTAATATATACGCATAAATAACAAAGATATTAGAAATTTTGTTTGAACGCCCATACAAACCTAACGATCATTATGTACCTATGACGTCATTAATTCGTACCATTTTGTATGGGGCGTTTTTCAGGATTCCGCGGCAGCGCCGCAAATCTGACCCTTTAAATTCATGTGGTTCCGAAAGTAATGATCGCAGATACCCAGTTACTTTTACAAAATTGCTTTACTATTAACATACTTTTAATTTTTTTACTATTAAGAAATCTGTCATCATCCGTATTAATGGTATGGGCTGTCAGAGAGTCAGTAACTAAAAAATACTTAAAGCACTGTGTTTTTGCAGGTGATCGGTATTTAGAAGCGACAATAATAGCCTGCAAGGGGTCAGTGGAGCGCGCTAAAATACAAATGGACAAAATGTGCACGTTGAGAACTTTACTGCCTCAATTTTTCGTAAACTGTCTAGTAAAAGAAGACTATTCCCGATATCACAAAATTGTGTACGTATACCAGAACAGGAATACTGACATCTGCGACTTCGTCTGCGTACAAACCCTTAATTAACATAAGGAGGACAATGACACAAACTTAGGAGGAGGAGGAGTTTCGTCACACAATATTTTTGCCAAATTTGAAAATTCTTTATTTGTTTGAAAAAGAGATTGGTCCCATTTAATTTTTATGAAAATCGGTTTAGTGATTTTGTGTTAAAATCAAAATATAAAAATATGTCTGAAATACGTCTTTGAAGTCGGTTCCATTTTTATGTTAAAAATATTATCACTGATGCTCCGCTGCTATTGGTAATGCGGTGTGCTTATTAGACCAGGCGCTGAGAGGTGACACATTTAAAAAATGCTTGTTTTGAACTTTCTTGTGTTTTTTTGAAATAAATTAACAATAAGTGTGATAATATCATGATAAAAAAAAAAAACATCTTGCTAATATTATAAACGCGAAAATTTGTATGGATGTTTGTTTGGATGTTTGTTTCGATGTATGTTTGGATGTTTATATGGATGTATGTTACTCTTTAACGACGCTACTACTGAAGTGACTTGGCTGATATTTGGAATGGAAATAGAATTTACTTTGGATTAACATAAATGCTACTTTTTATCCCGGAAAAATTCATGGTTCCCGCGGGATTTGTAAAAAACTGAATTCCACGCGGACGAAGTCGCGGATGTCCACTAGTTCATAATAAACCAAGCAATAAAACATTTGTTCAGTCCATTAAACTCGAAATTAAATGTGCTAGGGTAGGTATAACAAAATAATGGACCGATGACCCTCCTGGCAAATGCAGCATCGTAATCAGCATGCTTTTCTGAGTTCAAAACAGATTGCGGTCACACTCACGACTTCACATCGCCTGGTCTATAGTTCCTGAGATTAGTGCGTTCAACCAAACAAACAAATATCATTTATAATTACATTATATCAAAAATTTTATTGATATTTTTGTTTATGTTTCAGTCAATCGGTTGTGTTGCCAAAGTTAACACCCGACCACTACAGAGTTTATGTTGCCAAATATCACAATATCGAATGGGAAGCTTCAGAGGCCATTTTGCTATTTAGACAAACTATATGTGTACGTTATATATAATTTTCCATATTCATCCAATAATATTTATTATCGTATTATTAACAAATGAATCTTATTTGCAGTTAGGCGAATACATTAAGGCTCATGATTATATGAGTGGATTCGTTCTGGTAGCAGATTTTTCTGATGCAAACTTAATGAACTATTTGCCAAAAATGAGCATTTTACAGTGTAAACAAAAATTTACCATTTTAATGGTGAGTACTCAATTATATTATTTTAAATTTTCATCAATTATTATCATCTATATAAATAAAAGAAAGTCGGGTTTGTTACATAAATGTTACTTTGTTTAGTACCTGTCAAACATTTGTTGTCCATCCTGTCAAACACTGTCTATGTAATGATTGACGTTTATACGTACGTTCAGAAATACTGACAAATGATTAATATTTAAGCATGCGTTCATAAATTTATTTCGTGTAAACCTATCCAAATCAAATGTTAAGGCTTTGTTTGGACTATTTAGTAGATGATTTATGTGAAGTTTGCATAAAATCGGTTGTCATTTATCACATTTTTTGTAACAAATGAATTCAGAAGTAGGGTAGGGGTATGGCAGGGGTAGGGGCAGAGTAGGGGTAGAGTAGGGTAGGGTAGGGGTAGGGAAGAAGTGCACATAAGTCAAAGCGGCGCTTGCCCGGGTCCACTAGTAACATATAAATGCAAAAGGTCATTCATTGCGAAATCTTAAAATCGTTTGACGTACATAGATGATATTTGGCAGGGAGGTAGTTAATAATTAGTAGGTGTCCGCTAAGAACAGATTTTGAAATAGATTTAGACCCCTCTTTACGTAGTTGGGTTTTAGTTTTTAAACTTTATTTTGAAAATTCGACCAACAGAAACTCACGTTATTAGTGAGTGGCATAGGTAGTCACAGTATCACCGTATTCCCGCAGTAACAGGAACTACACGGGCGTATCCTTGTATCCTTAAGTCATATATGTAATAATATATTTTTTTCATATTAATTATTTAATTACAGGAAGGCTACGGCATGAGAGTCAAAGAAATTCACATAATATCAAAATCGAAACTCGTGGACGGTTTGGTGACGTTTTTAAAAAAGATGCTCAGCGCTAAAATATTCGACCGAATCAAAGTGCACAAAAGTATTGAGGATCTACATGAATACTTTCCCAAAGCCATACTTCCCAAAGACTATGGTGGTGATGAACGTTCGCTGGATACTCTTCAAGGTTTGTAGTGCAGTAGCTCATTAAGTCAGATTTTAAACTAAATCCGCATCATGATATTGATTCGATTCTAAGCTAAAATATAATTCGAAGCTAAAATGCCACAGACGGACACATTTATACACAGAAACACACGTCAAAATAAAATCACTATAATATACAGGATGTTCCGTAATTGTACTAATCCTACTAATATTATAAACGCGAAAGTTTGTATGGATGTTTGGATGTTTGTTACTCTTTAACGCCGCTTCTACTAAAGCAATTTGGCTGATATAAGATCGGAATGGAAATAGATTTTATTCTGAATTAATACATAGGCTACTTTTTACCCCGAAAAAATCCATGGTCTCCCGAGAAAACTGATGATTTTGATGATATGAATGTTTGTTACTCTTTCACGCCTCGACTACTGAACCGAATTAGCTGAAGTTTGGTATTGAAATATACATCATATACATATCATATTATGATAACATTACGAAATCTTATCTTATTTCATCTTAATAAAAGAAAAATAATTCTTGCACTCAAACTTTATCAATAAAAAAAATAAAACATTATTTGTTAAAATATTATTATATAATTTAATCCGTAATATTTAACAAAAATTAGATAACAAGAACAATATAAAGTCACCGGTATTATTTTAAAAATACAATGTTTTTTATTCTTTACAAGTTAATGGACTTCAATCTCACCTGATGGTAAGTGATGATGTAATCTAAGATGGATGCGTGCTAACTTGATATAAAAATCCACAACTCTTTCGGTCTCTAACCGGTTTGACGGTATCTAGCCACGGCAGAAGTCTCCCACCAGCCAGACCTGGATCAATTAAGAAAACCTCAATACCAGCCCAGCCGGGGATCGAACAAATCCCCTCTATATTGAAGGGAGGTTTTGCCCAATAGTGGAAAAAGGCTTAAAATTACTATTACACCTGAGTGTATTAATTGTAGAAATTAAGGTTTTATTATTTTATTTTGTCAAAACGTGTTTTATTCACATTTATGTAAAATATTAACTTTTCAGCGGAATGGATTGATGTTCTTTCGTCGGACGAGTACTCGAAATATTTACAAGAAATGAACGCAGCCACAACCAATGAGTCTTGTCGACCTAAAGATCAATTTTCCGAACATTACGCTGGAATGCCGGGCACCTTCAGATATTTGACAGTTGATTAAAGATACCAATCAACTGTCAAACCCAACCATTACGTCTTTTAAACAACTTAATTATAGGCAAACTTTACTTGAATATGCATGGAATATGGTGGATTTATTGGTCCCAAATAAAAAAAAAAATATATAGTTTATCATTCAAAAATGTTATTTGAAATGAAAATATGACAAAGTTTTTAAATCTAGTACTGTTTTGATTTTTTTTTTGCATTTGTTATCTAAATAAAAGCTTTAATTTAAACACATTTTCATTTTGGTTTTTTTGCTTTGCGGTTCCATCCACGTAGTTCCCATTCCCGTGGGAATACGAATACTAATCAATATAGACTGTTACTCCTTGATAATGCAACTTTCCATTGATGTAAGATATTTTAATGAAAAAAAATATATATTTATAAAAACAAAAAATGCGACTGCTGAAGCGTAATAAACTGAAGAGAAAAACAAGTATCTTTAGAAATTCTAACCAAATACTTTATCGTGCCGCATGCAGATATGGTTTCAATAATGGTTTTAGTAGAAGTTTTATTTGTCCCAACACCACCTATCTGGGTAGAAAGTCCTCATCAATACAAATTAAATAATCCCAAACACAAGGTAACTGTTGTACACCGTTGAAGAGTTCTCAAGTCTGTGTTTAGATTCCATCATCAGATCGACTCCAGATCTTTATAAACATGTACTTACTGCTATATAGTGCTTAATGGAATAAATAAATTAAACGCTATAGTTGCCGTTACAATTTTTAAAAGTTCCCCTTGATTTCTCCAGTATCCTATCATCAGATCCTGACTGGATGACAATGGGACCATTTCAGGAATATACCATTTCAAGCAAAAAAAGAGTTATTTAAATCTGTTTAGGCGTCTTCGAGTAATAGCGTAACATATACACAAAATAAACATGGACTCGAATTGCGAACCTCCTCCTTTTTTTGAAGTCGATTACATATATATAACTAGGTCACGTAGTTTTTTAATTATAAAAAAAATAATTATCTGCGTGTGTGAAATCTGCCAATCCGCATTGGGCCAGCGTGGTGGACCTCTCTCATTCTGAGAGGAGACTAGAACTCCCCAATGAGCCAATATAAATATATAATAAGGGTTGATAATGATAATAATGATGAAATGATTATAATTTAACAACTATGGTAACAACAGTAGGCAATATTAGCGCAAAGCAATGCGCTAATATCTACCTACTGCTTTTTGTTTCAACTTAAATTTAATTATGAGTCGGTAGTTCATTACATACGGAACGATTTTTCTGAGATAAGAAATTACGAATATAGAAAAACAGTTGAAGAGCATTTAAAATCCACAGATTTATAAATAAAACCGGTCAAGCCCAAGTCGGCCTCGCGCACGATGGGTTTTGGGTCCGATTCATTATCTATAAAAAAATCGGGCTAAGTGCGTGTCGAGCCACGCGCAGAGTAGGGTCCCGTAGACGTAAGATAGCACTTTAATTCACAGTACACGTTTCAAGTTAAAACAAACTCTGACTTATCTTACTGACAACTTTATCTTTTTAATTAATAACGTTTCCAACTACGTTTTTGAAGTTGGTCGGCTATTACTCTTTAAATAGCAATTACTAATTATTTGTAGTTTTCCTTGTAATTTCATCATCATCATTACGCTTTTAAAAGCTAATTCTTGTTGGAGTCAAGTGTCCCATCCTCTGCTGGCAAAACGGTTATTTAAGGATGAGTGAATTTTTTTCAAAGTATATATCCTACTTTTGATAAAATTTTCACGTATATAAATAAAAAGTCAACAAAAGTAAAAAAAAGAATGTTTACTGTTGTATTTCTTACTTTTTTTTAACATTTAAAAAAACGTGACCTTGTCATAGTTTTTACCAACTTTAAAAAAGGAGGAGATTTGCAATTTGAGTCTACGTTATTTTTAAGGTTCCGTAGTTCACAAGGAACTTATAGTTTCGCCATGTCCGTCCGTTTTTGAAGTCCGTAATAAGTATAACTAGGCCACGTAGTTTTAAATGTTAAAAAAGTAAGAAATACAACAGTAAACATTATTTTTTTACTTTTTTGACTATTTTTTGTGTAAGTAAAATGTACGTAAGTAATTTGTCCTTTTTTTAAATTTTTAACAGTGTTCATACAAAATATAATACAAAACACTATAAAAAATCTATAAAAAAATAAATGAATATTATAATTCTGGTATTATAATATTAAATATGTTATAATTTTAAAATAAAGTATTTTAATTTTTTTGCGTTTAAAATAAAGTATTTTAATTTACTGCTTTTTGCTTCAACCTAAATTATTTTATGAGAAGGTTCATTAACATATTATCCGAAAAGATTATTCTGAGATAAAAAAATACGAGTAATAGAACACGGATTTCTAAATAAAACCGGCCAAGTCCAAGTAACACTCGCGCACGAATGGTTCCGTATTATTCCATTATCTATAAAAACAGCAATAAAATCACGTTTGTTGTAAAAGAGTCGCCTTAAACATTTCATTATTTTTTTTCAGAAATACATCAACTGTGAAATTTTCAACTGTCTAACTATAACGGTTACATAACGTATACAGCCTGGTGACAGATGTATGAACGGACGGACAACTCTTAGTCATTAGCAACCCATATTCGACTCACTGCCGAGCACGAGTCTCCTTTCAGAATGGGTTATGAGAGGGGTTTGGCCAATAGTCAACCACGCTGGCCCAGTACGGCTTGGCAGACTTCACACACCTAGAGAATTAAGATAATTCTCAGGTTCGAGTATGTAGGTTTCTTCACGATTTTTTCCTTTTGTTACACCGTTTGATACACGTGATATTTAATTTCTTGAAGTCACGTGATATTTAATAACAAGGCCCTATTTTACAATTTTATGCTGCATTTGCCGACAATACTGCGGTTCTAGCTACCGACAAAGACCCTGCAGTTGCTTCAAGGTCATAAACTCTTGCTATATAAGGTATTATTGAAGCCGGTCTGGAAGTATGGCATCGAGCTATGAGGAAGTTCCAGCAACTCTAACATACCCATCCTGCAAAGGACCCAAAACTTAATTTTGAGAAGGATCTGTGGTGTTCCGTGGTTCATTAAGAATGACGAGATTCACGAGCAACTAACGGTGATAACTGTCAATGAAGAGATTGACAGCGTCACGCAAAAATACAAAACACGACTAAGGAGTCATCCAAATGTTCTAGCTTCAAAATTGATTCACAGAACATATCAGAGCAGGCTTAAAAGAAAGCACATTATTTAAACCTAATTAACCTATAATACACTCGAAAAGCAAAGTTATCACAGAACACAGTCATCTGCTTATAGTTATGTTACTGATCGCAGATAAGCCCAGAAGAAAAAAAATTAAAATTACACTTTGGATACGGAATCCTAAAAACTACAAACAACATTTTAATTACTCGAGTCTTAACATTTTGTTTATTATTGTATTTCGTACAATCACAAGTGTCTTGTGCAGATCATTACGAACATTCGAAACGTATGGTTTTGTTGTCATAATGATTTTTTTGTATAAAAGCAAGATTCTGGAATTGGAACCGGACACAGTACAGTATGTTCGTAAACAGTACAACCTGGACAAACCCGGAAGAATGGAAGACGCGGTTGCTCTGCTGAGGGAATGGGTCCAAAAGCAGTCGCATTTTAACAAGAAAGATTTCAGTAAGTTTTTAATATAAATAAATAATAGGGATGATAACAGTTTTTAAAATTGTATATAAATTAAGAGTAGGTATACTAATAGTAAAGCAATTTTGTAAAAGGAACAGGGTATCTGTGATCATTACTTTCGGAGCTACAGGGATTTAAAGAGTCAGATTTGCGGCGCTGCCGCGGATCCCTAAAAATCAAACTCGGCTGGGCTGCATTCGGGAAACTTCGCGACATCTTTTCGTCCGATATTCCTCCTGAAGACAAAAGTCTTCGAACAGTGCATGTTGCCAGTGATGACATTTGATTCCGAGACTTGGTCGCTAACTATGGGCATAAGAAGGCTCAGAGTCACACAGCGGGCGATGGAACGAGCTATGTTAGGAGTATCTCTGCGTGATCGAATCAGGAATGAGGAGATCCGCAGAAGAACCAAAGTCACCGACATAGCTCAACGAGTTGCAAAGCTGAAGTGGCAATGGGCACATAGTTCGAAGAGCCGATGGACGTCCCAAAGGCACCCCGCACTAGAAAGCGCAGTGTTGATCGACCCTCCACCAAGTGGACTGCCGACATCAAGCGAGTCGCAGGTATTCGCTGGATGCAGGTGGCTCAGTATCGTGATGTTTGGAAGTCCCTACAAAAGACCTATGTCCTGCAGTGGACGTCCATCGGCTGACATGATGATGATGATGAATCTGTTATAGCCCTGCGATATAGGTCTGTTATAGAGTAGACATGACCTGTGCCTTTGATAAGAAGTGCGTACGAAGCTGGGGCATGCACCTTCAACTTTTCAGTTATGTGCATTTTAAGAAATTTAATATCACATGTCTCTAACGGTGAAAGAAAAACATCGTAAACCTGCGTACCTGGTTTCTGAAATCTGCCAATCCGCATTGGGTCAGCGTGGTGTACTTAGCCTAACCTTTCTCATTCTGAGAGGAGACTCGTGCTTAACAGTGAGCCGAATATGGGTTGTTAATGATGAATCTGATAGTCGCCAGTTAATAGCACGATTCGCATGGTTATACATGAAACTTTAAGTGTCTCTAGTGAAAGTTGCCATAGAGATAAGTGTCTTCTTCTTTTGAGAAAATCATGACCATATAAACATAAGCACATTATCGAATTAATATACGTTTAATACAGATCGATAAAATAACCTGGCTGGTTTGAAGCTTCGGCCGTGGCTAGTTACCACCCTACCGGCAAAGACGAACCGCCAAGCGATTTAGCGTTCCGGTACGATGCCGTGTAGAAACCGAAAGGAGTGTAGTTTTCTATCCTCCTGACAAGTTAGCTCGCTTCCATCTTAGATTGCATCATCACTTACCATCACGTGAGATTGCAGTCAAGGGCTAACTTGTTAAAAATTAAAAAAAAACCTATTTCCCGTAGAAAATATAAAACAATACGTTTTGTAAATGAACAATTGAAGTTTCGGACTCTTTAAACCTGCCACCTTCCTCAGCTATCATCGTCCATACTCCACGATTGGCTATCGTTACTTACGTTACCTTACCTTACTTTTTGAGCGCTGACAAAGTGCCTAGAATGATAGATAGAAATCATTTTTTTGTAAGCATAACACATAACTACATAATAACTTAAAACTAATACATTTATACCCCGCACCAGTAAGCGCAGTGTTGGTCGACCCCTCACCAGATGGACAGACGACATCAAGCGAGTCGCAGGAATTCGCTGGATGCAGGTGGCTCAGTATTGTGATGTTTGGAAGTCCCTACAAAAGGCCTATGTCCTGCAGTGGACGTCCATCGGCTGACATGATGATGATGAATACATTTATATCTTAGTAATACCAGAAAATGTGCTGTGCCAATAAAATGGACCTGACTCAGCTAAAATTTGTTGTAAGTACATCAGTACCCACAACGCTGGTATTCTGTCAGATCCATAAGAGGGAAGAACAGAAACACATACAATTAGTCAAACAAAAATAATTATATCACTAAAAAATAAAATACAGTAGTGTAATCTCAGAAGAAAAAATGTAATCCCTATGCAAACTATGAAGGCTCTTTTACTTAGTCATTATCTCGTTCTAGTCAGTTTTCCCTGAAACATGAAAAAATATTTAACGTACTGTATTGTTTCAGGTGATCAGTACTTAGAGGTGACAATAATAATCTGCAAGGGGTCGGTAGAGCGCGCCAAAACACAATTGGACAAAATGTGCACATTCAGAACTTTGATGCCTGAATTTTTCGGAAATCGTATAATGAAAGAGGATTATGAACGATACCACAAAATTGCGTACGTTTAACAGTTGGCCTTTTCACTATTTATGGTCTTGATTATCAACCTACTAGCGCCCGCGACTTCGTCCGCGTGCAATTTAGTTTTTCACAAATCCCTCGAGAACCATGGATTTTTCTGGAATAAAAAGTAGTATATGTGTAATCCAGGCTATAATATATCTTAATAACAAACTTCAGCTAATTCGGTTCAGTAGTTGAGGCGTGAAAGAGAAACAAACATTCATATCATCAAAATCATCAGCTTTCGCAAATTTTGGGAAACCATGGATTTTTTCGGGATAAAAAGTAGCATATGTGTTAATCCAGAGTGAAATCTATTTCCATTCTAAATTTCAGCTAAATCGCTTCAGTAGTAGCGGCGTTATAGAGTAACAAACATTCAAACATCCAAACATCCATACAAACTTTCGCGTTTATAATATTAGTAGGATTCAAATAAATATCAAAGTAATTTACCTACTGAGTGATATCCACCAGCCCCCCTAGCCAAGTGGCACGTCGATTTTCTTTCTACAATCGCTAACGCTTCGAAAACTAAAAAAATGTATGGGAATGATAAACCTTGATCACGTGACCTGTCGATAGCAAATGTCATTCCCATACATCTTTCTAGTTTTCGAAGCGTTAGCGATCGTAGAAAGAGAATCGACGTGCCACTTGGCTAGGGGGGCTGTAACCACTGGATGACATTTTTACATAGAATCTCAATTTTGTATAGGTATGTCAACTAGCATTCAAAGATAATTTATGAGCCTACCGAACAGGGTACTTACCACAACTTTTTGCAAAGCCATCATGTTATCTGTCCATCTTATTTATGGATGTAAGTAATGTCACCTCAGTCATCATTATCAACCCATATTCGACTCACTGTTGAGCTCGAGTCTCCTCTCAGAATGAGAAGGGTTAGGTTAGGTTAGGCCAAATAGTCCACCACGCTGCCCCAATGCGTATTGGCAGACTGACACACAGAGAATTAAGAAAATTGTCAGGTATACAGGTTTCCTCACGTTTTTTCCTTCACCGTTTGAGACACGTGATATTTAATTTCTTAAAATACCATTGATGACCAACGGATCTGAGACTTGATCGCTAACTATGGTCCTCATAAGAAGGCTCAGAATTACTCAGCGGGCGATAAAGCGATCTATGCTTGGAGTTTCCCTGCGTGATAGAATCAGAAATAAGGATATCCGCAAAAGAACCAAAGACACCGACATAGCTCAGCGAGTTGCGAAGTTGAACTGGTAATGGGCTGGGCACAGTTCGACGAGCCGATGGACGTTGGGGTGCCGAGGTGCTGGAATGGCGAACCCGCGCCGGAAAGCGCAGTGTTGGTCGACACCCCACTAGATGGACCAACATCAAAAAGCATCAAACGAGTTGCAGGGAGCCGCTGGATGCTGGCGGCTCGAGACCGTTTGGAAGTCTATACAAGAGGCTTGTGTCCAGCAGTGGACGTCCATCTGCTGATAATAATGATGATAATGATTGTTGTTGTTTCAGTAAAGCGGTTGTGTTGCCCAAGTTAACACCCGACCACTACAGAGTTTATCTTGCCAAATATAACGATGGCGATTGGAAAGCATCCGATGCCATTTTCTTATACAGGCAATCTATTTACGTAAGTTATTTTTAGTTACTAATTAGTACTAATTTTTCTTCTGTTCAATTTAATTATTGAACCAGGTCCTGCTTTATTATTTTATTTAGGATGGAAATTAAAATCAAAGATACGGATTTTCTTCATAGAACCTACCTAATTACAACCTAATGGGCCTGACAGGACTTTCGATACAAATAAATAAGCACATAATATATACCTACTTATATATTCTTAAACATAACTACTTAGCCTCAAAGTAAGTGTATAATTAAAGGTAGAGTAAGGATAAACATGTGTAAGATCGCTGATTTATATACTAATACATACTTATCTGGAGAGCTGTGGTAGCCCAGTTCCCGTTTTCGTGAGAATACAGGGATAAAATATAGCCTATGACACTCACAAATAACGTGGCTTTATATTAGTAAAAGAATTATCAAAATTAGTTTAGCAGATCCAGAGATTAACCCCTTAAATGCCACAAACTTTACCTCTTTGTAATATTAGTGTAGATAAAGACAGATAAATACACAGATTATAGAATAATAGGCAGATAGAGCATACGGAACACGACAGTTCCAACCATTCCAAATACAAATCAATAACTAATATATTCTTGAGTCAGTACCACTCAAAGCGTCACATCAACTTTCAATATTATTCAAGAAAAATGGTTTATAAATATTTTAAAAACTGTTCACAAAAATTAAAAACTAAGATAGAGTATTTTTTTAAGTAGTTATTGAATATCAGTCTATTATGATATTGATTTACGTAATTATTGTTAGTGAAATACAAATTATGAAAAAAAATTGTCTATGGTAGGTACGAGAGCAACATTATGCGGATGTCAAGGAAACAGACGTGACGTTTTTTTTTATGGGTTTCACTGCGCGGATTGTAAATACTCATTCTGTATCACTTTCCATTCTGTGGATAAATAATGTAAAAAAAATTAATGAACCTTTTTTTTCAGCTAGCCGAATACATTAAGGCTCATGATTATTTGAGTGGTTTCGTCCTAGTGGCTGATTTCACTGAAGCAAACTTATTGGACTATTTGCCAAAACTGAGTATTTTAGAGTGTAGACAAATTATGACTATTTTAATGGTAAGTATTTAAAGTACAATTTTTCTATTACTGCAATTAAACTAGGCAACCTATTTGCTCTGTGATATCTATCATTTATTTCATATTATTAAGAAATAACGGATGAGGGTATATTATTCTAATGCCCGATCTTGCGTCAATGATAATTTGTGACGGCCTCCATGGCGCAGTGGTACGCGCAGTGGACTTACAAAACGGAGGTCCTGGGTTCGATCCTTCGATTTCTTAATTGGTCCAGATCTGGCTGGTGGGAGGCTTTGGCCGTGGCTAGTTACCACCCTACCGACACAGACGTACGTACGTATTTAGCGTTCCGGTAAGGTCGTGTAGAAACCAAAAGGGGTGTGGTTCATCCTCCTCCTAACAAGTTAGCCCGATTCCATCTTAGATTGCATCATCACTTACCATCAGGTGAGATTGTTGTCAAGGGCTAACTTGTAAAGAAAAAAAAAACCTATACAATAATATTTTAGTCAATAAGACTAGCTCTGGGTAGCGAGCACTGGGTGCTGGAGAAGGTTTTTGCCTTGAGGCAAATTTAGTTAAGAGACTTAATTAATAAAATATTCTTATTCTATATAAAAAAAAAATTGTTATGTCCATTTTAACCGCTTCAGGGCCTTGTCCCTAATATAAGACGAGATATTACGTAGCATTAGGTGGTACGCGTCTCCACAGAGGGGTCACGGGCAAGTGATAGCATAATCATGTATTCTGTGGTGATAGTGTTAAAGTTTATCAGCATTAAAGTTATGTTCATGGTATTTAGAATGATTTAAACTTAAAGGGGATAAAAAGAGGTGAAAGCTAAAACAATTCGCAGAAGAATGCGCGGGCGTTATTATTCGTCACACAGTTACACAGCGGGCGATGGAACGAGCTAGTAGTATCTCTGAGTGATCGAATCAGAAATGAGGAGATCCTCAGAAGAACCAAAGTCACCGACATAGTTCAACGAGTTGCGAAGCTGAAGTGGCAATGGGCGGGCGCATCTGACTCCTAAATGGACGACCGGTCGCCCATCGTACTTGACATGTAAAAAAATATAACGAGCGAGCACAGTATCATGCTCCGCGCGATAGAGGAATATAAAGATTTTTTAAATGGCTCACAACGGTAGATTAAAACCGCATACCCTGACTGTCGGCTTCTACAACGCAGACGGGCTCACCGATGAAATACTCGCGGGCAGTGAATGGATATAGTTCGAAGAGCCGATGGACGTCGGGGTCCCTAAGTGCTGGAAAGACGACCCCGCACTAGTAAGCGCAGTGTTGGTCAACCCTCACCAGGTGGAATGACATCAAGCGAGTCGCAGGATGTTATTTTAGGATATCCTTAAGAGATATATACCATTGCCAGACTGTGCCATTGCGGAGTTTTTTGTATACCTTTTCAGTGTGTACAACTTAGTTCATTATTTTGACAAATCTTGTAGAGTTCAGCCTGCGTTTGTAATGTAAGGGAAAAAAATGTAATTATTTACGACATCACATTAGAAACCTCAAAAATAACAGTATTATAATGGATGTTGTTATACATATGTACCTTCCTCTTCAATCACCTTCAATTAAAAGAAACAAAATCCATTGCGTAGTTTTAAAGATTTAAGCATATAGACATAGGGATATAGGGACAGAGAAAGTGACTTTGTTTTATACTTTATAGTGATTTGTCATATTTTTTTTAAATACTACCTTTTTAATCACAGGAAGGCTACGGTATGAGAGTCAAACAAATGCATGTAATATCAAAGTCGAAACTCGTGGACGGTTTGGTGACGTTTATGAAAAAGATGGTCAGCGCTAAAATAGGCGACCGAATAAAGGTGCACAAAAATATAGAGGACCTATATGAATACATTCCGAAAGCCATACTTCCCAAAGACTTCGGTGGTGATGAACGTTCGCTTGATACTCTTCAAGGTCTGTAAATGCATTAGCCCATCAAGTGAGTTTTTGAAACAAAAAATCGCATTGCAATTGGTCCATTTGGAAGCTACAATGCCACAGACAGACAAACCAAACATACATAATGTAATGTCCCTCTATTTTTGCAACGGAGGCACTTGGAGTGGGCGGCGGTAAACGCAACGATTTTTAACCGGCTTCCAAAAAGGAGGAGGTTCTACATTCGGCTGTATGTTTTTTTTTATTTATGTATTACCAGCGATATTTCCGTTATTTGTGGACCGATTTGAAAAATTCTTATTTTGTTTGAAAGAATATACTTTAAGGGTGGTTCCATTATTTTCATGTCAGGATCTGATGATGGGATCTTGGAGAAATTGAGGGGAACTTTCGAAAATCGTAGGTACAACTACTGCATTTGTTAATTTTTTCATTAGGTACTTTAAGGTAGATCATGAAGGTCTAGAGTCGGTTTGATGATGAAGCCGAAACACAGAATATTTAGAGCAGTTACCTTTTGTTTGGGCTTGATTAATTTGTACTGATGAGAACTTTCCACCAATAGGGGTTGTGACTGCATTAGGGGTCTAGTTATATATATTTTTAATAGTAGTTATTTTGTATTATATTAACATTGTTAAAATTGAAAAAAAAAGAATCAGAGAAAAAAAAAGACTTACTAGTCGGTTTTATAATTATAATACACACGTATTTTATTTGGGTACATATATAAATATAAAATTATTACTTTTCAGCTGAATGGATTGATGCTTTTTCATCGGATGAATACCTGAAATACTTACAAGAAATGAATGAAGCCACAACCAATGAGTCTTGTCGACCAAGAGACCAGTTTTCCGAACATTATGCTGGAATGCCGGGTACTTTCAGATATTTGACTGTTGATTAGAATCCAATCAGCAATCAAGCCAAACCAATAGTTTTAAAGGAGTCAATTTAATTCTAAACAATCTTCTTTTTTATTCTTTACAAGTTAGCTCTTGGTTACAATCTCACCTGATGGTAAGTGACGATGCAGTCTAAAAAACGGGCTAACTAGTTAGGCGAAGGATGAAAATCCACACCTTTTTTCAGTTTCTACACGACATCGTACCGGAACGCTAAATGGCTTGGCGGTAGGTACTTTGCCGGTTGGGTGGTAAATAGCCATGGCCAAATCCTCCCACCAGGCCTGCATATGAAAATCTTAATCGGCCCAGCCGGGGATTGAACCCAGGACCTCCGTTTTGTAAATCCACCGCGCATACCACTGAGCCACGGAGGTCACCAAATGACTTTTCAAAGACAAATCTTTATTTGAGTCTGATGGATTTATCATTCCCAATATAGTTTTTCATTCAAAAATGTAAAATATAAAAAAAGTTTTCTAGATTAAGTTTTTTGTTTTTTGTATTATTTGTTATCTAAATAAAAGTTTCAATCAAAACACGTTTTCCTATTGGTTTTATTATTATTTCGCACGAGCAGAACTCCGCGATTACGAGGAAAAATAAAGACTATGTTACTCCTTGATAATGCAGCTTTCCAATATGGAAATATTTTTTCAAATCGGTCCAGTAATTTTCAAGTTTATTGGTTACATATTAATAATAATAATAATAATAAGAGCCTTTATTCAGAATTTATCGTTTAATTTTCATAAAAAAATTACAACAAATTACTGAACCGAAATTTTATAAAAATTAAATGCTTGGACACACTAAAAACAGAAAAATAAAAACTTTTTAACAAAAAAAATTAACCGACTTCAAAATCACAAAAATAAACTAAAAAGCGAGAAATAACATCGTATGTGCTACCTTCTGATCACTTTGAAGGTGGTGCCAACACAGTGATGCATTAACTAAAGCCGATTAAATCATAAACTTTTAGCATTTAATTTAAAGACAGTTTTCTCGTGGTTCTTTCAGAAATGGCTTTAAATAATACGTCATGCGTGTTGGCACCGCCTTTAAAGTGATTTTAAAGTCGGTTTAATTTTTTTGTTAAAAAGATTTTTCCACAATTCTCTATCCCTTGAAGTTTTTGTCCAATTTCCCTGTTCCACCTGCCTATTATTGTTTCGGCCTTCCTCTTTCTACATTACTACTTTTTGTAATACTACATTTTTCTGAACCGTAATTAAACATACATACTTACCAAAATACAAATCTTTCTTTTTTATAATGTATAGTGTAGATGAAACACCAACAGACTTTTATGTGGTCTACTACTGGTACATGGTATTAGTATATCAAATTAGTAGCTGTCCATATTACAACAACACAAGTCCATGAGAGGATCATTGGTAATTAGGTAAAGATTTGTCTGGTCGCTAACTGTGGCCTTCATAAAAAGGCTCAAAGTGTTGCAGCAAGCAACGCTTGGAGTTTATCTGCGTGATCGAATCAGAAATGAGGAGATCTGCAGATGAACTAAAGTGACTGATATAGCTCAGCGAGTCGCGAAGCTGAAGTGGCAAGGCGATGGACAGGTGCTGAAATGGCGATCCCGCGCCGGAAAGTGCAGTGTTAGTCGACCCCTCACTAGGTGGACCGACAACATCCAGGGAATAGCAGGAAGCCGCTGGATGCTGGCGGCTCGAGACCGTATTGTTTGAAAGTTCACCGTCGTTATCAACTCATACACGGCTCACTGCTGAGCTCGAGTCTCCTCTCAGAATGAGAAGAATTAGGTCAATAGTCCACCACGCTGATCCAATGTGGATTGGCAGACTTCACACATGCAGAGAATTAAGAAATTCTTTGGTGTGCAGGTTTCCTCACGATGTTTTACTTCACCGTTTGAGACACGTGATATTTAATTTCTTAAAATGCACACAACTGAAAAGTTGAAGGTGCATGCCCCGGACCGGATTCGAATCCTCACTCTCCGGAATCGGAGGCAGAGGTCATATCCACTGGGCTATCACGGCACTAAAGGGAGTTGAAGGTTCATGCAAAAGTACTATGTCCATCTGTAGATGTTCATCTTCAATGATGATGATGAATAAATGTTACACCCTGTACAATAATTAATATTATTATGTTATATTGTGTCGGGCCACTTAGAGTGCTTAAGCTAATAAATCGAATAAACGATGACATAAGAAATTATCATTTGTTTTGTAGGTATCTACAAGTTATTATTGTGAAAGATAATGTCGACACAATAATACTTGAAAAATAGCCGTATGTGTGCGATTATCAATCGTCTTCCGAGAGGGTTCTGTGAATATTATTTTTGTGAACATTTAAAAACATGATGTATATTTTTAGGGTTCTGTACCGAAAGAGTAAACCCGTAAACCGAGTAACTTAGCTCTCCCGTCCGTCTATCATCGGGCTATATCTATTGAACCATGTTAGGTAGACTGTTACAGATGATGTATTTGTCTGCTAAAACAACGAATATTACATAGAAACAACAGAACAGAATAAAATAAATATTAAAGGATTCCGCTACCACACAGAAAACATGTTTTTTTGGCGTTTTTGTAGATGATGGAACCCTTCGTACGCGAGACTGATTCAAACTTGGTCGGTTATTTTCAAATTTGACCAAACCTTACATGGACCATTTCATTTATTATTTGCTGTTTTTACTTGATTTATGTATTTCAACAAATCCTCCTTGTTATTAACTTTTTTATTATGTATCTACAAGCAAATGGTTATTACGAACGTTGTATAAAACGTAACAAGTTAGGTGTGGGAATTTATTTGCAGAAATCCAACTTTTTGTTAGAATATAATTATTTCATGGGTAGGTAATTCACTAAAACATAGACAAAAAGATTGATATTAGATAAGGAAATATGGATGAACAATTGAAAAATATAAGACATATACATACGGATTTCCACAAATAAAGTAAGTAAACAAAATTGTATATATTACTATGTTATCAACACTTTGGTTGTTTATATTTTGTACAATCACAAGTGTTTTACCTACTCCGAACAGTGCTAGCGTTCGGATCGCAATCTTGAATTTAAAATGGATTTTTTGTTAAAAAGCAAGATTCTCGAATTGGACCCGGACACAGTACAGTATGTTCGTAAACAGTACAACCTGGACAAACCCGGAAGAATAGAAGACGCAGTAGCTCTGCTGAGGGAATGGGTTCAAAAACAGTCGCATTTTAACAAGAAAGATTTCAGTAAGATATTTATGACTACTTATTAGCTATTATTTGCATTGACAAGAATCCTTGACAATGATATCACCTGATGTCAAGCCATTGACGATGTAATCGGGCTAATTTTGAAGAGGTACAAGTTATTTTAGGATCAGTTTAGGATTTTATAATTTACTAGTGAATGCCCGCAACTTCGTCCGCGTGGAATTAAGTTTTTCACAAATCCCGCAGAAACCATGGATTTTTCTGGGATGAAAACTCTATGTGTTAATCCAGAGTAAAATCTATTTCCATTCCAAAATTCAGCCAAATCGCTTCAGTAGCCGCAGCGTAAAAGAGGAACAAACATACTTACACACTTTCACAATTACACACAAACTTTCGCCTTTATAATATTACTGTGATGTGATAAACTGGCTCAGCTCTGGTTTTGTGGCAGGCTTCGGCCGTAGCTAGTTACCAGCCTACCAGCAAAGACGTATCACCGAGCGATTTAGCGTAACCTTACTTAGAAGATTAAGAATAATGGAGGCTGTGAATGAATAAGTGTATTATTTCAGGTGATCAGTACTTAGAGGTGACAATAATAATCTGCAAGGGGTCGGTAGAGCGCGCCAAAACACAATTGGACAAAATGTGCACATTCAGAACTTTAATGCCCGATTTTTTCTCAACACGTGTGGTAAAAAAGGAATATGAAGAATATCACAAAATTGTGTACGTATCACAGAGCAGGGAACTACTTATCGAGGCTATAAAATTCATTTTATTTATACAGAGATATCTCTAGTGAATATAATACAATTATCTTAACTAATTTGACTGCAGTTCTAGACGATGATGCAACATTATTTATTTATTATACCTATAATAATACTAGGGGATGCCCTCGACTTAGTGCGCGTGAAAATCCATGTAAACTTTCAATCCCTATTACACCCCCTAATATGGTTCTGCCAAACAACATGGTCACGTTTAAGCGTCTCAAATCGTGCCAAGTTTTATTTGAATTCATTCAGTAGTTTCAGCGTGATGCCTGGTCAACAAAAAGACGGACAGACAGACGGACAAAAAATAAATATAATTATATAACGGAGAAATTACTAAATCACACGGGCTGAATATTAGGATCTCGTATCCCATGGACTGATATTGAATACTGTGGACTGTTATGCTATCGTAGTATGCATCGACTATGTTCTACGATATACGTGTCAAGGATGGCAGATACACAAAGTAACACTATCGATGATTACCGGATCGACCGCTCAACTTGCTAATACAGTTCTACCCTCTAATCTAACTACACTATTGATCAAGTATAGCGCTAATACTATCAGATGTAAACCAAGATTAACTATCGTATAGCAGAGAGTCAAGCACGAGCGCAATCACGGGCTGGCAACCGCTAGTAGCAGGGTTCAACGAGTAAAGTAAACTTTTACAACATGTAAACGCTCCCTTCTTCTTCGCTTCTCCGCTTATTTTGGTATTGGCTAAGTAATTAACAAAGCAAAGGCCCGCCTAGATGGATAACTCACCCACTAAACTTCTCTTTATCATTATTGCACTATCACTATTTAACAAATGGAAGACGATTATCCATTCTGAGAGATTAAGCTAGCTGCAGCGCTAACGGCTTGACAACCGATAAAACTGATGGTGTGTTGGTCGCGATCGGCATGATGTCATGCACATTGTGTATTTATGTGAGTTGTTGTTGCAGTCAATCGATCGTGTTGCCCAAGTTAACACCCGACCACTACAGAGTGCACCTTGCCAAATATCACAACGTCGAATGGGAAGCTTCACAAGCCATTCACTTCTTTAGACAAAACGTTTACGTGAGTTGTTTATAATACTTGCACGAAAACACGGTTATTTTCAGTTGCTAGCAAATTAAAAGTTACTGAAAATAATTATATTATTTGTGATGAATTGGGGTTTCTCTGCGTTATCGAATCAGAAATGAGGAGATCCGCAGACAAACCAAAGTCAAAGCTGAAGTGGCAGTGGGCAGGCCACATAGTTCGAAGAGCCGATAGACGTTGTGGTTCCAAGGTGCTAGAGACGACCGCCCACATTAGTGGACCTATGACATTAAGCGGGTTGCAGGGAGCCGCTGGATGGACTTGGAAGTCCATGCAAGAGGGCTGTGTCCAGCTGTGGACGTCCATCGGCAGATAATGATGATGATGATGATGTTGACCTAATAATATTAATATAATGTCTGTTCGCAAATAGGTAAAATGCTTATATAAAAGCTTGTGTTAGCTATAGGTATGACAGTTAGCGGAAGGTTTTTGAAGCCCCAAAGCCGACCAAGAGAAAACCTCGTTTTCGTACTGGTACTTAGGTACTCGTAGTAAAACAGCTTTCCCCAAAATTTTGTCTATCGAATATTAGTTATTTTTTATTGGCTTTGAGTATAATAATTACATTCGAGATAGCCCAGTGGAAATGACCTTTAAATAAATAAATAAATATAAATATACTTAAACAATACATATCACTATCTAGCCCCAAAGTAAGCATACAGAGTAGCTTGTGTTATGGGTGCTAAGATAGTTGATATACTAATATTAATATACAATTATATTATATACTACATATATAAATACTTATATAATGTATAAATACACATAGACACTGGAAAACACCCATGTTCATCACACAAATATTTCCCAGTTGTGGGAATCGAACCCACGGCCGTGGATACAGAAAGCAGGGTCACTACCCACTGCGCCACGCGGCACGCCTTTGCCTACGATAGGCGGGCGTAGGTTCGAATCCGGTCCGGGGCATGCACCTCCAACTTTTCAGATGGTGCATTTTAAGAAATATCACGTGTTTCAAACGGTGAAGGAAAACCATTGTGAGGAAACCTGCATACCTGTGAATTTTCTTAATTCTCTATGTGTGTGAAGTCTGCCAATCCGCATTGGATCAGTGCAGCGTGGTGGACTATTTGGCTTAACCTCTCATTCTGAGAGGAGACTCGTGCTGAGAATTGAGCCCAATATGGGCTGTTACGACCGATAATAATTACACAATGGATTTTTTACAGGTATATGCATATGCATATCTACATTATCCATGAGAATTCTTAAAAATTTTATTTATATTTCCCATTTGCAGTTAGCTGAATACATTAAGGCACATGATTATTTGAGTGGTTTCGTCTTGGTTATTGATTTATCTGATGCCAACATAATGAACTTTTTGCCTAAAATTAATGTTTTCCAAGCTAAACAAACTATGACTATATTAATGGTGAGAACTTATTTTACATATTTTAACACAATTCCTCAGAATAATCATAAACAAGATAAATACATCTTAATGCTCATTATTCTGTTAAAACACTCTGAAGTATTAGATACTATCTGACGCCGCGCGGTTTCACCCACGTGGTTCCCGTTCCCGTAAGAATACGGTGATAATATATACCCTATAGCCTTCCTCGATAAATGAGCAAACACTGAAAGAATTTTTCAAATCGGACAAGTAGTTCCTGAGATTAGCGCGTTCAAACAAACAAACTCTACAGCTTTAAAATATTAGTATAGATTAATGACTAGCTTGCGCTTGCGACTTCTTCCGTATGATATTTCTGATTAAAACACTTCTCCCTTTTGTATGATCTGTTACAAGCTTATTTGATCTACAGCATGAAAATCACAGTTTAGACAAATTTCGCGAGATCTATGGATATATAAGCATAAATTAGCAATCCAGAATAATCCAGGTTATAATCTATCTCTATTCCAAAGAGGAATGCTCACCGGCCCATACAACGTTGGCCCAGGGAAACCAGGTGCTGGAATGGCGACCCGCAATGTCGGTCGACCAGGTGAACTGACGACATCAAGCGAATCGCAGGGATTTGCTGGATGCAGGCGGCTCAGTATCGTGATGTTTGGAAGTCCCTACAAAAGGCCAATGTCCTGCAGTTTACGTCTATCGGCTGATATGATGATAATATTATAAACGCGAAAGTTTGAATGGATGTTTATTTGGAGGTTTGTTACTCTTTAACGCCGCAACTACAGAACGGATTTGGCTGAAATTTGGAATAGAAATAGATTTTACTCTGGGTTTACTTTTCATCTCGGAAAAATCCATGGTTCCCGACGAATTTGTGAAAACCTAAATTTCAAAGTCGCTTCACGCGCAGGCGTCCGCTATTGATGATTGTTAATGTACCTAATTCAATTACAGGAAGGATACGGCATGAGAGTCAAACAAATGCACGTAATATCAAAATCTAAACTTGTGGACGGTTTTGTGTTGTTATTAAAGCAATTGGTCAGCCCCAAAATAGGCGACCGAATCAAAGTGCACAAAAGTATACAGGATCTATTTAAGTACATTCCGAAAGCCATACTTCCCAAAGACTATGGTGGTGAAGAACGTTCGCTGGAGACACTTCAAGGTATTGCTAACTAAGGGCTCAATAGTGCTCACGACAAAGCGAAACAACGCTGTATTGTTTTTATTTGATTTGCACCTCATTACAAATTAATTTGTAGCATAGATGGACTTAGCTAGTGCAGTACAGTAATAATTGTGCTTTTTAGGTCGGCCGTATAAGATTTCCGTATTCAATTTCCGAATCCGTTTTCCGTGTTCGGAAATCTGAATGCATGGAAGCAATATAAAATACATTAAATGACGTAGGTACATGTAAGTTTTTTTCTGAACGGAGAGCTTTCTGGTGCAGGGTCGCCATTCCAGCACCATGGAACCCTAATGTCCATCGGCTCTTCGAACCTATTGCCACTTCCGCTTCGCGACACGCTGAGCTATGGCAGTGACTGAGTTCTGAGTCATTTCATCACGCAGAGAAACTCCAAGCTTGCTCCATCGCCCACTGAGTGACTTTAATTAGTGTAAATGTAATAATAAAATAGTAAAGCAGAGACGAATATCTTTGCATTCCATGGATTCACCGTGCAGGTGCCGGGTCCATCGCGTAGTAGAGAGAAAAACACCGAGCAAAGTCCAGGACTTGTGACTACTGGGTGTAGGGTTAATTAATTCCTTGACGATTGATCAACACTCCCCTTCTCTGCTAGTGTTTTTCTCCCTGCCTATCCAAATTTGGCAAGATCCTTTTAGAGCAGCTTTGGATACTCGTTCTAATATAGAACTAGCTGCACTTCTAAAGAGGCCAAGGTCTTTAAGCAAGTTTTAGAGAGATTTAGCTGGTACTCCTCTCGCACCTACTTCTACGGCGTACAGACTAACTACATAGCCATTTTCAGTTAGTTCGTTTGTTAGGTCATAATATTTATTCACTTTTATAGGTATACTTTCATAATTAGAATATTCCACGTATTTATTATTATAACGTTTCAGCGGAATGGATTGATGCGTTTACAACGGATGAATACTTGAAATACTTGCAAGAAATGAACGCAGCCACAACAAATGAGTCCTGTCGACCAAGAGACAAATTTTCCGAAAATTACGCTGGAATGTCGGGCACTTTCAGATATTTGACTGTTGATTAAATAGACCAAAAAACTATCAAACCAATGCGTTATAGTTTGGCAAGTTCGTTGATGATACTCCCATGATATGCGGGCGACGGGGGGAAGGACTGCGCGGGTATGAAGTCGTGCGCGCGGAGCATCGCTACCCCTCCCGGCCCGCGCGGACCATCGGGAGTGTTACGAAAGAATTTGCCAAGCTATAGTTGTTAACGAATTTAATATAAGTTAAAAAAAAAAACAATTTTTACTTGAATAGGGTAGATTTATACTAGTCCTAAATCGATTACGAATAGTTTTTATTTAAATATATATATATATATATATATAAAAGGAGTTTTAAATGTACTGCTTTGTTGTTAACATTTGATATTTAATTAAACCTTAGGAATAAAAAATACACTTCGATTATTGTTTTTGTTTTTTTTTTTACTATTTCAACATACTTTCCCAGCACACTGCCGTTACTCATGAGCAGTAGTTGACCCATTTTTTAAATAAACAAAGTGACACAAACATAAATTTATTAATAACTAGCTGACTGCCCGCGGTTTCACCCGCGTAATTCGCGTTAGAATTTGAAGATAAAATATAGTAAAAGAAATTTCAAATCGGAACAGTAGATCCAGAGACCCTCTACAATACCACAAATACCTCAGTATTGGTAATAAAAAAAAACCAAATATGTAACCGAGTGCCTTTTATTATTTTTGCAGCAAATACTATTGAGATTTTTTTTTTATTCTTTACAAGTTAGCCCTTGACTACAAGCTCACCTGATGGTAAGTGATGATGCAGTCTGAGATGGAAGCGGGCTAACTTGTTAGGAGGAGGATGAAAATCCACACTCTCTACGGTTTCTACACGACATCGTACCGGAACGCTAAATCGCTTGGCGGTACGTCTTTGTCGGTAGGGTGATAACTAGCCACGGCCGATGCCTCCCACCAGCCAGACCTGGACCAATTAAGAAAACCTCAATCGGCCAGCCGGGGATCGAACCCAGGACCTCCGTTTTGTAAATCCACCGCGCATACCACTGCGCCACGGAGGCCGTCAAAATTGTCGTACGTTCAAAATGTAAGTAAGAGGACTATCAATATCATCATCATACATGACTAGGTACAATCTTTTTCACTCCCCATTTTGCACAGACACAGTACAGAAATTATAAAATTTTAATTAATTTTAACATCAAGAGTTTTGAGTTATTTTCATAAAATATACTTATATAACCTTACTCTACATGATCCAGATACAGATACATTACGTAAAACAAAGTCCTTAGCTGAGACTATCTCTCTGACTGTCTGTTCGCGATTAACTTGAAACTACTGAATGGATTTTCTTACCAGTTTCACCAATAGATAGAAGAAAGGTTTCGGATTTCGGTTTATCACGAAACTTATAGAATAATAAAATTATTGTCTAAAAACATGACCAAAGCAAATTTTAGCGCGAAGAGTGCTGAGTTGGTAGCTATATAGGTGTAGGTACCTTGGAATGGTAGTTCATGTGGATTAAATAATAAAGTCGTAAAAACAAACTTACAATCGTATTTTCATTGTTATTTTTAAGGGTGCGAATTATTCAATACGTTGATTTTAGACATGTTGTTTTATTCAATGACAAGTATCTAAGTCTTTGATTGCGATTTCACCTAATGTAGAATGCAGTGTAAGGGCTCCTACACACGAGCCACTGGCCACAACCAAAAAACGCCACTACCGGCATATTTCCTGTAGTTTTCATACATCGCTCGCCGCATACGGTTGACGCCGGTGACCGCCACACGCCACAATCGTCACTGCTCGCTTCATGTGGCCCGCACCGGCCACTAAACGCCGACACAAAACGCAACACGCCACTTGCGCGATTGTGATACTGCGTATATGGGTTTAAAAAGTAGCAGCCACCAAGAAAGAAGTAGTCACCACAAGTGAAAGAAAGAAAGAAAGAAAAATGCGTTTATTTTAAAATTATGCCACACATCACAATATCTCCAGTACACCATGACATCTAGGACAATACCCTGTGATGTGTGGCATAACCCAGAAAATGGCCCCAGCTCAGCATGCTATGTGACCATTTGAATGTGGACACGTAGCGCTGATTTTCAGTTGGAACCACAGATTGGGTAACGCCACGAACACAGCCAACACAACCTTATAATCTAAACTAATACCTACAATGACAAGTGGCTGTTACGCGCTTTAGCTTTTGTGGCCCCTTGCTTTTTGTAGCGGCGTTTGTGGCTGTTGCGTGTAGCTCGTGTGCGGCGACACTAAGATTGAAGCGGGCTTATTTGGAAGAAGCAAAAGTTTATACCACCGGCACCTCTTGCGGTTTCTACGCGGTATCATATCGGAACGCTAGATCGCTAGGTCGACGTGTGGTAGTAGGGTGGTAACTAAGTAAATCAAAAAGATCTGGCCGATTTTGATTGTTCCTTTATATTATTTATTTAGTATATTTTTTATTTAGTATTTGAAGTAATTATTGAAGTAGCTTGTTGGATCATCTCTACTCAAAATACCGAATTTCCCGTGGACGAAGGAACGATGCGCAAAAAAGCATAAATTATTAATATATTTTAGCATAGTATAAGCAATTAAAATCCAACCTGATTCTATGTAAGATATGTAATTAGCTTATTAAGATTTATATATATAGATATTATAAGTTTATTAATTTTTTCTTGATTTTTATTTTGCTAACTTATATATTTTTTTATCTATTACTCCATTGCGCCTCAAGAAAAATAATATATTACGTGAATATACTTATAATATAATTATGGGTGTTTATTCCACCATAACTTAAATCTCATAGAACATTTTAACTTTTAACTACATGCACAGATTTGAATGTACAAGTCAAAGTAACTGTCCATCGCTATTCCCATCGCATCGCTCATTGCTGGGGTCCCTCAAGGTGGCATTATCTCTCCTCTTCTCTTTGCAATTTTCATCAACACAGTCTCTTCATACCTTTCTTATTCCTTTCATCTATATGCAGATATCTTACAAGTACAACTATATGTTGCTGCCCTAGCAGTAACTTTTTCTGATGCCATTTCTAAAGCGAATTTAGACTTGCAATGAATTTAAATAGAGTAATTCTTATGGATTATGTGTTAATCAAATTTAATTAAAGTCAAAAGTGATATTAATTGGCAGCCACAGTTTGCTATAATATGCTTAAACTCCTGGCCACCTGTTTGCATTAATAATACAGATTTTAAATTTAGCACTTGTGTCAAAAATGTAGGTTTATTTATTGTTGATACACTGTCTTGGTCTTCTTAGTTGGGTTCTTAGAGGTAAGTAGTAAAATTTTGATTGGGTCTTAAATCGTTTTAAATTTTCCTTCTAATTTAAAGAAAATATCCTTAGTCTCATCCTCTCCCTATATTGGATTATGCTGAGTATTGTTATCCTGACCTAACTGTAGCACAACTTGACAAATTCCAGCGCCTTCAGATTTTTTGCATACGCTATAATATAATATAATTTGTGTACATTTTATCATATTTTAGAGTTTCGTGCTCGTCTTAAATGGTTACCAATTAGATTTCGCCGTCAGATGCATCTTCTTTGCTTCTTGTTTGCTATCCTTTATAATTCTCTATCTCCTTCCCAATTGATAGATCGTTTTCACTTTACCTCAGATATTGATCTTCTCAATCTACGTTCTCGAAGTGATAACCGTTTGGTCCTACCTTGTTTAAGACAAAGTTTTACAGCAATTATTTTGCTTCTGAAGCTGTCAAGCTGTGGAATAATTTACCGTCTTTTGTCCGTGCGAGTACCTGCCATTTAAAGTAAAGCATTTTTTCTTCTTCGTCTTCTTCAAATTTGGATTGTTTTTATTGTTTTCGAACGATTTTCCGTTTTTCATAATATTTTATTGCAGTTATTATTGAATAGGTGTTGTCCTTTGTTAGGTACAATTGTTTATATAGTTATACAAAGCACACACACAAATCGTCTGCCCCAAAATTTTATCTATAACTCTAGGTACTTATTTACATTACATTTCGCTCATCAGGAAATAATTAAATACTACTGTCAGCCCTGGTAGGATCTTGAGCTATTGTGCTTGAATTTTAAGTAAGTTTTTACATTGTATGAAGATATGAATTTAAAAAAATATATAAATACAATAATATTGTAGCACTTGTTAGAAAAAATTCTAACAAGTGCTACAATAATTCTACAACTATATAAATTATATAGTGCAAAGTAACCGCGTATTTAAAGAGAATTGAACGTACGCAGATAGTTTTTGGCTTCCGAAATACGAGGTTTTGTGATTAACATGGATTTTGTTCCACCCAACAAGCTCGTGAAAATAAAACCGGATACGTTGGAGTATGTCCGCAAACTGTATAACCTAGACAAACCAGGCAGCATGAAGGAGGCAGTTAACATATTAAACGAATGGGTCCAAAAGCAGCCACATTTCAATAAGAAGGATTTCAGTAAGATAGTTTTCTTTTTAGGGTACCATACCCAAAGGGTAAACGGGGCCCATTACATATATAGGGGACAGCGAAGTATTAGAAATACTTCGCTGTCCTTACGTCCGTGGCAGACTTCACCCACGCAGAGAATTAAGAAAATTCTCTGGTATCCAGGTTTCCTCACGATGTTATTCCTTCACCGTTTGAGACACGCGATATTTAATTTCTTAAAATGCACACAACTGAAAAGTTGGAGGTCCCGGACCAGATTCAAACCCATATCCTCCGGAATCGGAGGGCAAGATCATATCCACTATCTATCACGGCTCTATGTTGGGTCATCAATCAATATGCAATATGCATGGTTAAGCATTTCACATACTATAATTTGTATAGAATAATACTATAATTTGCATAGAATAATTTGTTTGTTCTCGTAATTTTGATAATCTGTACATGCTTTTCCAATCCTTGGTCATAAATATTTTTCAAATATACAAATAGAACCAACGACTGTTAATGCAGAAAGCAGGAACAACACTCACAGCAGAACGCGGCTGTCGTATACAAAATACCCATAATAATACCCTAATTCCATACTTCTCCGTTCACGGGTTTTATTAACCCGCCAACGGACACGCATGTGTCTGTTAGACCGGGTGATTTTAAAAATTCGAATAACTTTTGCTACCCCTAACTATGTATGGCTTCCATATGTCAATAAATATATTTTACAGCTACTCGTTGTTTGGAGGTCGCAATCGTCCTAAGCAAGGGATCGGTAGAACGCGCCAAAACTCAATTGGACAAAATGTGCACAATGAGAACATTGTATCCGGAGTTTTTCGGAATATTCAACCCAAAAACTGATTGTCCAGGCCTATTTGATATGTGGTACGTAGCCTTTTAAGAGTAGACTTTAGTCTTTTTATAGTAATTAATCAGCTCAAAAAGGTTGAATGTTATCTAAGAATTGCTAACATCGATCATAGATCGTTAGATGAGCCTCAAAGCGTCGCAGAATTGTCATTGGATTCGCACATTGGGTACGTCTTCGTCATCACTCGTAACACATTTCTCTTTATTCATGTTGTGGCTTGTGTTTTTACACTTCCAAAATGAACACGAAGGCATAATTAAGGAATTAAAATAAAAAAAACAAGTAAATATTTTTTTTAGTCCACGTCCACTCACAGCATACGCTTGTTACGTGCTAAGATAAGATGTGCGTGCACGTCTTTGGGTAAAGATATAAAATTGTGCGTTCTTTGGTATGGATGGGCCCATCTGCTAAGACACAAAAATAACCTCAATAAAATTGTAGAGCTAAAAGCATAAAAAAACATCATTAGATGTAACTAATATCAAAATACTGTACACGTCGTTATTTTCGTTAGTGATGTTAAAATTGTTTAAATATATCCAGAATAATGTGATTTTGTATTAAATTTCTTATAATTATGATTGTGATAATATTAAATATGGTGGTACATAATATTAGACCCGTATTACAATAAATGTTTTTTTTAAATTAATTTTTCCTACTATCTTTTCAGTCACACAGTTATTTTACCCAAACTAACGAAAGACCACTACAGGGTATACGTCACTAAGTTTCTTAATAGTGAAGATTATTTACAACCACTTTATTACAAGTACCACATAACCGTAAGTTTGAATTCATTAATTATCTTTCTACCCTACATATTTAAACAAAATAATCTTTTAACCGATTAACGTCTGTTTTCTAAATGCTTTCTACACTTCTGGACTGAGCTTGTTTTTATTTCTTTTCAGTTTTTTTATACTTTAAGCAGTCGGGTTTAATTAATTTTTTACTACCTAATGGAATTAAATTTAAATGAATGAATATGTATAGTATACTCTCGAGGGATATTTAGGTTTATCTGATTTCCAGGTGGCAGAATATTTGAAATCTCACGATTATTTTTGTGGAGTTGTTATGATTGTAGACGTATCGATAAGTAACTTTTTAAGTTACATAAAGAAGACGGATATAATCATGATGAAAAAAGCCATAAATATAAGTATAGTGAGTACTTATATTTATTTAGTTTTATCTAACCATCGAATGTTGCCATCCTACCGGCAAAGACGTACCGCCAAGCTATTCCGGTACGATCCCGTGTAGAATCCGAGTGGGGTGTGAATTTTCATCTTCCTTCTAACAAGTTAGCCCGCTTCCATCTTAAATTGCATTATCACTTACCATCAGGTGAGATTGTAGTCAAAGGCTAACTTTTAAAGAATAATAAAAAAATAATACTTAAGAGTATTAAATAACCGGCCAATAAATAAATAAATATTTAAAGGAGCTCCCATACAACAAACGTGATATGCCGTTTTTTATGGATATGGTATGATATATGGCCAATTGTTTTTTAAATTCTCGCTTTTTAATTTCATTTTTCTTTTACATGAGAAAAAGGCAAAGGTATTACACCGTACAGGTTGTCCCATGTCTTCAAATCTCGCTTTATTCGCAACTCAATAAAAATTAAATAAAAAAATGAACGCATTCCACAGACAAGAACGCTGTATTTCATTCGAACTTAAAGTTTTTTATTTATTTTTCAAATCAATCAGGGACTTACCTATAATGATTCTATTTTCGAATAAAACCTCCTCCGTTTTATAGTAGGCCAGTACTTGGTTAGTACTCGTAACAGACAAGAAATAAAAAAAAATTTACTTTAGCCCCTAGAGGCTGAAATTCTTGTTTAGCCACGCTGTGGAGTGGTAATATGACGGTGTTTTTGAGCAAGAGTAGTGAAAAATCATTTTTGGGTTTTTTATTATTGTTTTACAATTGCCTACAGGACGGTTATGGAATAAGGATCAAAGCGATTCACGTAATATCGGATTCTAAATTCTTGGACAACGCATTGGCAATAGTTAAACCAATGCTGAGCGCAAAGATAGCCAGCCGAATTCATGTGCACAACAGTTATGAGGAGCTTCACAAGATCATCCCGAAAGAGATACTTCCGAAGGACTACGGTGGTGAAGAACGCTCGATCAAAACCCTTCAAGGTGTGTGCAATTTATTTTGTTGATAGTGTAATATTCTGTAACAACGTACGTAAAAACGTAAGGGATCCCTAATTTTAGAGCGTTCAAAGAGCAGCAAAAAAGTATTGAGTCAAAATTTTATGATCTGAACAGAGAACCGAATAAATGTTATTAAAATAACAACTGAGGGCCTAGTAGCAGTTTGATACGTTTACTATCGGTATCGCGTCAACGTAAACGCGAATTTCTAAGGAATTGAAACAGTGCCATCTAGTGGCACTACTGCACAACTGTTTCAATTCCATATAAATTCGCGTTTATGTTAACGCGATAGTGACAGTATGAAAATATTGAAAACTCCCACTAGGCACACTGAATTCAACTTTTTTTACGCTACGTTTTCTGTCATATCTAAAATTCAGCTGTCTCGGTTAATTAGCATTTCCAAATGTAGGTATATACTAATTACATGAAGTATAAACATAAACGCGGGCGATGTCATTCTTTCTTGACATTTAGTATGGACCGTTTCTAGTGATCCGTGGCAGAGCCGCAAATACTTGTAGCTCCGAAAGTAATGATCGCAAATACCTTACTTTTACAATATTGCTTTATTAGCATACCCTTAAGATAAAGATAAAGATAAATATACTTTATTTGCACACCACAAAGACAAAAACAAGTGAAATAAAAAACAAATTAAGAAGAGATCAGCATACAAAAGGCGGCCTTATCGCTAAGTAGCGATTTCTTCCAGGCAACCTTCGGTTTAGGAAAACTTAAGGACATCAGCAGGTGGCGTAAAACAAAAATAACCATAGTATTAGTAATACACATACATACAAATAATTTACATCCTAATACATAAACAATATTACACAAATACCTACAATAATGAATAAAATACATATCAAAATATACTAATAAATACCTTATATTGAAAAGAAATAATATATACAGATCGTCTTTACTGCACCAGATAATGAGTCTTTACGGCATTTTTAAAAATGACCAGTGTACCCTTACCGTGACTTTGAATTTATTTTTAACACAAATTCCGCGAGAATCATAGATTTTGTCGGAATGAAAAGTAGACAATGTGTTAATCCAGCGTAAAATCTATTTTCATTCCGAATTTCAGCCAAATCGCTTCAGTATCCGCAGCACAAAAGAGTAACAAACATACACCTTACCCTTACCTTACCCTAACCTAACCTTACCTTGCCTTATCAGCTGATAGACGTCGACTGCTGGACATAGACCTCTTGCATGGACCTCCAAGCACAACGGTCTCGAGCCGCCAGCAGCCAGCGGCTCCCTGAAACCCGCTTGATATCCTCGGACCACCTAGTGGTGGGTCGACCAACACTGCGCTTTCCGGTGTGAGGTTGCCATTCTAGCATCTTGAGAACCCAACTTCCATCGAGACTTTGAACTATGTGGCCCACCCATTGCCACTTCAGCTTCACGACTTGCTGAACTATGTCAGTGATTTTGGTTTGTCTGCGGATCTCCTCATTCCTTATTCGATCACGCAGAGAAACTCCAAGCATAGCTCGCTCCATCACTCGCTGAGTGACTTTGAGCCTTCCAATAAGGCATAGTCAGCGACACATACACACACACAATTTCACACTTACACACAAACTTTCGCCTTTATAATATTTGTGTGATTTAAAAAACTGTCATCATCCCTATTCCAGAAGAATGGATTGAAGAGCTTTCATCGGAAGAACACTTGAGCTACTTAAAAGTAATGAACGGAGCGACCACTAACGAGAGCTGCAGACAGAAAAGCCAGTTCGCGGAACAATACGCTGGGATGCCAGGAACATTTAGATTTTTGAGTGTAGAATAAAGACAAATAAACCAAATCTAAATAATATGTCTAATAGCCAAAGTGTATTCATCACTAAATTTCGAAAACCAATTGATGTACAACGTTTATAAACGCAAGATTACCATTAGAACGCAAGATTAGTAACGCAGATTCATTTTGCAAGAGGGCCAGATTAAGGGATTTTCCACCTAGATGGGCTAGGTGAAAAATCCTCATCAATGCAAATTAATCCAGTCCAAACACAAGTTATTTGCTGTAAATCGTTGAGAGGAGTTCCTCGTCTGTATTTTGGCTACGTCATCAGATCGATTCTAGACCTTCATGAAAATGTGCTTTAAAAACCCTTACGAAAAAATGTATGAACACACTAGTATATATAATACATCTATTGAAAGTTAATAACATCTTAAGTGCTACCTTCTAAGTTTGCTCTGTGCGATCAGTTTGAAGGCGGTACCAAGTTAGTGATTTATTAATTCAAGAATCATAAAGATTCTGGATTTTCAGACAGTTCTTTCAGAAACGGCTTTAATTAACACATAATTCTACCTTGGTACCGCCTAGAAACTGAGCAAACTGAGAAGGTAGCATATACGATGTTATTTTTCGCTTTTTAGTTTAATAAAAACATTTCCATAATTTTGAAGTCGGTTGTATTTTTTTTATTAAAATTTATTATATCGGTATAATTTAATGCCATCAAAGACAACACACTTTAACAACAATATAGCAATTCTCGCAACTCAGTTGTTTTACCGTAAAAAGTTGTGAGATCCATGTAAATAATACAAAGTGAATTACTTTATTCAGTCCGTAATTAAGAGATCTTCTGTCTCCAGTTATTACATAATTAGCTAACCTAACATGATTTTATAGTGACCATAATCAATAATACAAAACTTTATATTTTAAATAACATAGATTGACTTGACCATCGCATAAATACACTCACAATTAATGCATATTATATTCAATAATATTGCTTAAAGCGCTTGAAAAGTCAATCTATTTAATTTAAAATATAAAATATTTTTATTATTGGTTGCTATATTCAGT
This sequence comes from Bicyclus anynana, assembly GCF_947172395.1. NCBI lineage: Eukaryota > Metazoa > Arthropoda > Insecta > Lepidoptera > Nymphalidae > Bicyclus > Bicyclus anynana. The sequence continues at coordinate 12,541,378 of NC_069090.1, forward strand.
CAGTGGGTGACAAAATTAGGAAATTCTTAGGGAATAAGATCTAAAACTACTAGTTCAAATTCAATGAAATTTGACATAAGCCGTGTCTATACAATGCTTGCTTGAGTACTTAGAATTCAGGCTTCTGGTTTCATCCACAACGAAGTTATAGGGTTCGAAAATGGCTTAAATTGCTTCGAGAAAAGTATAGTACGGCCGAGATTTTTTTTTTGTAGCAATACAAAAAAGAAAAAGCGGCTCGTTGATTAGCCTACTTGAATTAGAATCATGAGGGTTAGAGTCCTGAGTTGGGTGGTTGGTGGTGTATCACCTCCGTGTCTCAGAAAACACTTTGCCATCGGTCGGTCAAGGAAATATCATGGGTGGCGCGGTGAGGGGTCGCCATTCTAGCACCTCCGGTTATTTATGGTAGAATTCTACTGCAGAAGCTGTTTTTGATACCCCAGGGTTCATGTTAACACTTATCACGCATGCATTGGGCCTAAAGAACGATGAGAATGCACACAACTGAAAACTTGGCGTGCATGCCCCGGACCGTATTCGAACCTACGCCCTCCAAATCGAAGGCAGAGAACAAACATACTGAAACATAATTTGCACGCCACGTAAATGGCGTGACTTCGTGTAAATATATATATTATATATAAATTTATTATTTTATATAAAGCTAAATAATAAAAATATTTTTATTCTTTAGCTTTTTTTTTTATTCTTTACAATTCTATTCGTAATTCCAATTCGTGTCGTCCGTAGAGCAATCCACGACATTTTATAAAATCTTTGACAGCAAAGCACTCTATTCGTCTTAATTATGAAAGTGACGGTTTAATAATACCACGTTCTGAGAATTCATTTTTTTTTTTTTTTTTTATTTCATTTTCTAGTCAACACTCAAGTAACGAAAAGAGCCGGGCATTCCAGCATAATGTTCCGAAAACTCATCTTTTCGTCGACAGGATTCCTTGGTTGTCGCTGCGTTCATTCCTTCTAAGTAATCCAAGTGCTCCTTCGACGAAAGCAAGTCGATCAATTCGTCTATAAATTAAGAAAAAAATATTTTAAATGCTGTGACGACCTATTCCGAGACTTGGTCGCTAGCTATGATATATGAATAATAGCGGACTAGCGGAATAGCGGACGCCTGCGACTTCGTTCGCATGGTATTTAGTTTTTCCCAAATCCCTCGGGAATCATGGATTTTTTTTGATAAAAAGTATGTGTTAATCCAGGCTAGCATATCTCAATACCAAATTTCAGCTAATTCGGTTCAGTAGTTAAGGTGTGAAAGAGTAACAAACATTCATATCATTGAAATCATCAGTTTTGGCAAAGCTCGGGAAGCCATGGAATTTTTCGGGATAAAAAGTAGCCTATGTGTGTATCCAGAGTAATATCCATTCCAAATTTCAGCCAAATCGCTTTAATAGTAGCGGCATTAAAGAGTAATAAAAATCCAAACATACATCCAAACATCCATACAAACTTTCGCGTTTATAATATTATTAGGATGATGTTACACCTTTGTCAAAAGTATATTGATCACAATCTCTACGCAATATAGACGAAAAGAGTGTGGATTTCATCTTGCTCCTAACAAGTTAGCCCGCCTTAGATTGCATAGATCATCATCACTTACCATCAGGTGAGATTGTAGTCAAGGGCTAACTTGTAGAGATTAAAAAAAAGTATAGATAAGGTGTATACTCGTACCTTGAAGAATTTTCAGCGAACGTTCCTCACCACCGTAGTCTTTCGGAAGTATGGCTTTCGGAATGAAATCGTGAAGGCTTTCATGATTTTTATGTATTTTGATGCGCGCAGCTACCTTAGCGCTAACCACTTGTTTTACCAACGTCACCAAACCATCTATGAACTTCGATTGCGATATTATGTGAATTCCTTTGACGCTTGGTTTGTAGCCATCCTTTAATTTAATTAATTTATTAATTTATTTATTTAGAAAGGAAAACTTACAGCTATATACAAAGACTAGCTGACGCCGCGCGGTATCACCCGCGTGGTTCCCGTTCCCGTAGGAATACGGAGATAATATAGCCTCGATAAATAGGCTATCTAACACTGAAAGAATTTTTCAAATCGGACCAGTAGTTCCTGAGATTATCGCGTTCAATCAAACAAACTCTTCAGCTTTATAATATTAGTATAGATAATAAAAGTAACAACATAGAAAACAGATTATAGCCAATTACAAATTTTACATATTAGATAGCCAGCTCGCAAGGAAAACATACTTCAATATTTATTTATTATCATTTAATCATTATTGAAATCTAACAATATAAACAATTATATTATTTTATTAGTGGACTCCCGCGACTTCGTCCCCGTGAAATTGGATGTAAACTTTCAACGCCTATTTCATCCCCTTCTATTAATATTTTCGCATGTTTTAGACATAATAAAACATCACCACTTATAATTTTACAAAAATATAACTCAAATAACTAACGAGTTAAAAAAAATGACCCGCTTTTAACCGTTTAGAAGTAGCATTTTGAAAAATCTTGAATTATATTATTTTTCTTTCTTTAACCTACCTTTAATTTTTACAAATGTAATGTATCAACCCCTATTTCACCCCTTCTGAATTGATTTTCGCGACAAAAAGTATCCTTTAACCTTATTTGTATTAAAGTCTCAAATCGTGTCAAGTTTTATTTAAATTCATTCAGTAGTTTCAGCGCGATGATCGGTCAACAAAAAACACGGACAGACAAAAATAAAAAATATATATTTATAGGTTTCAAAGGGGTTGCATTCACTGTCTGAGATATTTTTATAATATTAATGTTGAATTAATGGACAATTAAAACATTATATGAAGCATGCGAAAATATAAAGAGAAGAGGTTAAAATGGTGGTTCAAAATTTACATCGAGTTTAATATTTAACTATTATTAATTATTAATGCTTATAATTAGTCCGCCTACAGTTAAGGACACCAAAGTAATGAAAATTGCTATGGTTAGATACTACATACTTACAAAACATATGGCCATGGCTTGCTTGAACTGAACTAAATTAGCTGTTTTCAAATAAGTCAGTAGGTCGGCTTCCACAAAATCGATGACCACAATTAATCCAGAAAAATAATCGTGAGCTTTCAAATATTCTCCTAACTAAAAAGTATAAGATTTCATAATTTAAAAATAATCAAAGAGGTGATTATCATAAAGCATTTGTACAACGGTCAATGATGTAGTGGCAATGGGCATATAGTTCGGAGAGCCGATGGGGTCTCAAGGCTGGAATGGCGACCCCACGCTAGAAAGCGCAGTCGCAAGGATTCGCTGGATGCAGGCTGCTCAGGATCGTAATGTTGGTCTCTATAAAAGTCCTATGTCCAGTGGACGTTCGGCTGATATGATGATGATGATGATGATGATGATGATGATGATGATGATGATGATGATGATGATGATGATGATGATGATGATGATGATGATGATGATGATGATGATGATGATGATGATGATGATGATGATGATGATGATTATGAACACAGAACTTACAACAACGTTGTGCCGATAAAAATACATCTGTAAGTCCTCATCAGTCTTATAAAATTTTGTAACGAATGTCCTGCAGTGGTCTTCTGTTAATTTAGGCAACATCATAGTTTGGCTGAAAATAATTAATCCCAATGCAATACGCTATTATATAGGGTGCTCGGAAGTATTTCCCCTAACGTCAAGGAGTTGACAAGTCCACTCATAGTAGCCGAACTGCATAACTAATTTTTTTTTATCCTACGTTAAACTTGTCTACGGCATATTTTAAGGATGCGTATAAGGGACTCATTTTAAAGGATCTATTTACAAAAAAAAATATTATTTACTCTGAAAACATTAATTTTAGAACACATGTTCCTTAAAAATTTTTAATTCATTTTCGATAAGGAGAGTTATGGGAACTCCAGAACCCAGTAACCCCAGAGTTATGGAAAAAACTCCCGAGCATCCTGTATAAAAAAAATTGAATTTCGATAAACGATACGAAGAACTAGCAGACGGCCGCGACTTCGCTCGCGTATGAACCTCTGGCCCTTCTTACTTCGAAGAATTACTTTACTACTACATTAGTGCATTATGATAAGAGTGCGGTTAGTTCAAAATTACAGCCGAGGCGATATTGCTAGCCCGAGCCGTAGGCGAGAGCAAGGAAGCAGATGCTATAATTATCAAAGCGCACCTATGTCATACAATTTTTCACCCATAATCATATTACCTGAGTAATCGTGATAAATATATAATAGGACTCATAACCGAGAGGTCGTTGGTTCGATCCCCGCCCGATAGACTTTACACACTACACGCAGTCTTTCCGATTACTTGGAGGGGAATGAGAATGTTGGTCATGTATATAAAAAAGATCTTTATTTAAAAAATAAAGCTACGTACCAAACTGCAAAGAAACGGTCAAATTCGTTTCTCAATTTGAATGCACCGAAAAATTCCGGCCACAACGTCCTCATGGTGCAAAGTTGATCCAATTGTCTTTTAGCACGCTCTATTGATCCCTTGGAAAGTATGATTGTCATCTCCAAATAATGGTCAGCTGTAATGTAAAGTTTTATTAAATTACTAGTGGACCCGGTCAAGCATCGCTTTGACTTATGTGCACTTCTTCCCTCTCTCTACTCTCACCCTACCCTTCCGCTTGACTCTAAAACATTTGTATGGGAAATAGAAAAGGGCAGTTTTTAGGGTTTTCCCGGAAATTATTTGATTTTTTCTCACCTTTTAAACCTTCCCAATAACTCCTCGAACATTTCAAGACGAAGATAAGATAAATCCGTTAAGCCGTTCTCGAGTTTTAGCGAGACTAACGAACAGCAATTCATTTATATATATATATATATATATATATAGATTAGCTGAACCAAACTAATTATTCCAAATACATTCCAATCAATTATTACCAGCACAAGTTTTGTTGCCTTATCACTATTAAAAACAGTGGTTGGTGGTAGACAGGTCAAAACTTAGAGTTGGATATGTAATTCAATCATTTTCAATCGACCCCAGCCGGGAATCAAACCCAAGACCTCTGTCTTATAAATTCACTGCGCATATCACTGAGCCACGAAGGCAAAGAGTATGACCTCAAAGTAGACGTAGTTGTGTTGTGGCTACTTTTAAGATTGAAAAAAGATTTAGAGTTGGATATGTAATTCAATAATTTTCATTCATCATTATCAACCCATATTCGGCTGACTGTTGAGCTCTCCTCTCAGAGAGGTTAGGCCAATAGTCCACTACGCTGGTCCAATGCGGATTGGCAGACTTCTCTAAACTGACAGATTAAGAAAATTCTTTTTTGTTTCCTCTCGATGTTTTTCCTTCACCGTCTGAGACACGTGATATTTAATTTCTTAAAATGCAAATAACGGCCTCCGTGGCGCAGTGGTATGCGCGGTGGATTTACATAACGGAGGTCCTGCGTTCGATCCCCGGCTGGGTCGATTGTGATTTTCTTAATTGGTCCAGGTCTAGCTGGTGGGAGGCTTCGGCCGTGGCTAGTTACCACCCTACCGACAAAGACGTACCGCCAAGCGATTTAGCGTTCCGGTACAATGTCGTGTAGAAACCGAAAAGGGGTATGGATTTTCATCCTCCTCCTAACAAGTTAGCCTGTTTCCATCTTAGACTGCATCATCACTTACCATCAGGTGAGATTGTAGTCAAGGGCTAATTGTAAAGAATAAAAAAAAAAAAAAAAACTTAATAGTTGGCATTAAGGATTCCCTTCGTAATCGGAGACAGGGGTATTAACCAATGGGCTATCACAGCTCGGCAGGGAGATCCTAAACCCTACACCCATTGGTCACGAGTTCCGTGCTCTCCTCGGAGTTTTTCTCTCTCCCACACAATGGACCCCCAACCCATACGTGGTGAATCAATTGAAACGTAATAATACACGTATAATACGTGGTGGACGTTCAACATTAGTGTTTTTATCTCTAAACCAAGACTGCGTCACATAACAATACAATAAATTATATTATTCTTACTTTTTGTGCGTCTTTGCAATTTGAATAAACACAAATTATATAGTTAAACTAATATATTAACATTAATTTAAATATATTTCAAGCATTAAATAAAAATGTAGGTAAGTAGGTAACTTGTAAAAACTCAAGCGACAAAAACATTTATATTAGTAGCCGATGCTCCGAGGTTTCACCCGCGTAGTTCCCGTTCCCGTGTTAATTTAAGCTGTTTCTATTAACGGCTAGAGGTAGGGGTAGGGTAGGGGTAGGGTGGGAGTAGGGTAGGAGTAGGGTAGGAGTAGGGTAGGAGTAGGGTAGGGGTAAGGTAGGGATAGGGTAGGGGTAGGGTAGGAGTAGATAGGGGTCGGGTACGAGTAGGGTAGGGTAGGATAGGGTAGGTTAGGGGTAGGGTAGGGTAGGGTAGGGTAGGGTAGGGATAGGGTTGAGTCCCTACTAATCCGCTGTATGGTAGAGTAGTTGTAGAGTGGGGGTAGGGTAGGGGTAAGTTAGGGATAGGGTAGGGGTAGGGTAGGAGTAGATAGGGGTAGGGTACGAGTAGGGTAGGGTAGGATAGGGTAGGTTAGGGGTAGGGTAGGGTAGGGTAGGGATAGAGTTGAGTCCCTACTAATCCCCTGTATGGTAGAGTAGTTGTAGAGTTGTAGTAGTAGGTTTCACGCAGACGATGTCGCGGGCGTCCGCTAGTAGTTAATATATTTTGAATAACATTTTATTAACAAACAATACATACATTAAAAGTTATGAATGAACATACCTTCATTTCTAATTTGTTTGTTGGTAAACAGTACACATCAAGTAGGGTTGTAGTATTTTTTTATACTTTTCAAATTAGCCCTTGGGTACAATCTTACCTGATGGTAAGTGATGGTGCAATTTAAGATGGAATCAGACTAACAATATTAAGAGTAGAATGAAAATCCACACCATTTCGATTTCTACACGGCATAGTACCGATAACTTGGCGGTACGTCTTTGCCGGCAGGTAACTAAACTATAGCCACGGACGTTCCACCAGTCAGACCTATACCAATTCAGAAAACCTCAATCGACCCCATCCGGGAATCAAACCCAGGACCTCTGTCTTATAAATCCACTGCACATACCAGTGTGCCACGGAGCCAAAGAGTATGACCTCAAAGTAGACTGTGTTGTGGCTACTTTTAAGATTGAAAAAAGACTTACTGAAATCCTTCTTATTAAAATGTTGCTGTTTTTGGACCCACTCATTCAATATTTTAACTGACTCCTTCATGGTTCCTGGTTTATCCAGATCAAAGAGTTTACGAACATACTGCAATGTATCAGGTCTTAACTCGTAAAACTTATCTTTTGGAATAAAATCCATTTTTATAAAACAAAACCGTTTGACTTGAACGCTTAAATTATACTCGCTAATTTATTTGTTACATTCGTCTACTATAATTTTAGTTATTATACCTACAAGATTGTCCATCAAGATATCATCTACAGGATGTTTGTAATTAACCTACCATTTTAAAATTATTTAGAAAAAAAAATACAACGACTCCAAAACATACCCATGAAACTAAAAATGAAACAATAACTTTATATTTTTTTCTACATATTGATCCCATTGAAGGAGGTGCTAAGCCAGTATAATTAAACCAACTATTATAGTATAATTAATTCAAGGCGTACCTATAAAAAAGATTTTTGTTTCTAATACATTTTTTCATATGGTTTTTTCAGTTACGACTAAAATCAAGACCACACAGGCTTGGCATGTCTTCCTCAATACCCTGATTTCCTACCCTTAGGGTTGAATGTTTTCCAAATGTATATGGGACCAAATTCGAAATATTCCTAATTTAAAAAAAAACATCAATATCGGACTACTCAGTAAAAAATTACAAGTTTAGTTATGTTCACATAAAAAATATAATATACACGTCGAATTGTTAACCTTCTTGTTGTTTTTCGTAAGTTGAAAAACCATCAGGTGAGTATCTGCTCGGTCCGTCAATTAGGTATAATATATTATGGTAAAAAAAAACATTATAATATTCACTACCCGCGTTTGAAGTCGATACCAAGCCGTGTAAAAATATAGTTCAGTCAATCTGTAATTAAGGGTCAAGATATATATTTCATAGTTATATGAAAAAATTGTTTAAATAAAAGTTGTAGCTTTTTTTATGACAACTTTCTCATTCACAGTACAGCTGAAAAATCATTTTTTATTAACAAAATTAACGAAAAACCCTTTTTTTTTGATAATTTAGCGCCACCTACTGTTTGTATTTTTAGTCGTATGATGTTGCTCCAATGACATAAAATGTAGTTCACACAGTTCTCTACATTTTTTGTTCAATAAAAATTTCTCTAAAACCCATAGATTCGGAGAAAAACGCGTTTCAATTTTTTTTTGGATTTTGTCAAAAACAGCAGGAAGGGGGACCCCAAAAATCTACAGTTAACATCTTTACATAAGTCAAACTTTTTCTTGATATTATCCTGAGAATAGCATTTATTTCATTACAGATTGACTGAACTAATACGTGAAAGAATAGAATGCTTGAGAAACCTAAATATCACCTGCTTGGCACCGACATCAAACTGATCAGTAGGTAGTAAATAAAATAATGTTATTTTACTCTTTTTAGTAGTTATACGAGTACGTTCGTGTCATTGAAGTCGGTTGTATTTAAAATATATAAAATTATCTTCAAACTTATCGCTGCACATAAAAACGTTGGAATCAACTCCCTCCTATTTGAAGGCGAGATAACTTAGTACATGACCCAGACATTATTATACTAACAATATAGTTTCTTATCACGTACATTTTATCTCTTTTAACTCCGTCTCTACCATCTTCTCCCCACTTTATGGCATCTCAAGGCGTTATAACTGACATCGTTACATTAAACACGATATATTGCTATGGAAAAATAATGCACGCCATTGACGATCAATTATTCTCACGTTTCTGCAGCACCCACGACTATAACTGATCGTGTTTTGGTCGCTGCGTACATGACGGCTCAACTTATGAAACGTCTTCGCTGCAGAAACGTGAGAATAATTGACTGTCAATGGCTGACTTAAAGGAAGGTGTTACATTTTCGAGAAATTAGTAGTACCTAGTGGTTTTTAGCGGTAGTGGTTTTTAGTGTTTATTCATATGCTCATATGGGAAAATATTTATGTAGTGCGTGTTTGTAGTTCTTAGAGGTATGGGTGGAATTTATTAATCGAAAAAAGTACAAAACCATTTCGTAGGGCTGTCTTCTTACGAGTATATAACAAGATACCCAAAACAAAGTTTTAAGTGTCTGTACTTAAAATAAACCGATTTTGAATAATTTACAATCCTAATATGTATGTATGTTTATAAGTGCATAAACTAACGTATCATGGTAAGCATAAACCAAAATTATACATTATTCTTAGAATATTTTTCTTGCCACCAAAAAATAATGATAGGAATATCGTTGGACATACATTAAAACATACATACAGCCGAACGTAGAACCTCCTCCTTTTTCGCTTCGCTACATGCGTTGATCAGGGATATCGAGTCAAGACCGCAGCAGAAAGAGCTGAAAACGGTAAGAGGTACAAATATGCCTCTCTAACCGAGAGATATTTGTTCATTTTGCCGTGGAGGCCCTTGGGCCTTGGAGTCCCATTGCCAAAAAAAGTCTCCGAATTATTTCACCGCGACTAGTTGCCTCGACTGGTGACAGAAGCAATTTTGTGGTGACAAGGTAACAGAATGCTGACTTATTTTCTGCGCAACGATCAGCCTGGCTGTGGCTAACGCGGAAATGCAGCCAGTATTCTGATGCATGCGTGATTTGTATAGGTAATTATAAAGATAAGTTAGTTTATGTTCAGTTTTTAACCAACCAAGCCATCAAGCTATTTAATTCGCGACCCCTTTAAAGCGTTTCCCCTGGGATCTTGTTACGATTATGTTCACACATGTCAGATGTCACGTATTGGACTCCTGAACAAGCCTAAACAAACTTAATTCCCTATAGACTGGATTTAATGAAATTGCCGATTCAAACAAATATACGAGTACCTACTACAAATTCTGGGCCAATCAGCGGGTCAACTTCAGTAGTAAGTTGAAACATCCTATATACGTAGGTACTTCGTTACATACGTGTAACAGCTTTAAGCATGGTAGCTACCTACCTCATCAATAATATGCTGCAAATGTTGTTTTTGCGAAATATCATCGTCATCTAATTGACCTACCACATTCACCAATCATAAGTCCTGGACCTTTGGTTAGGAAAGGAACTTTTCACAGGAGGTCATATCCACTGGGCTATCACTAATAGTACACTGACTACCACATCAATAAGCTGCAAATGTTGTTCCTGCGAAATATCTTCGTCATCTTTTGACCTACCACATTCACCAATCATAAGTCCTGGACCTGTGCTAAGGAAATTAACTTTCCTTAGAACCTTATTCGCAACAAATTTATTTCTCAGGTATCCTCACAACGTTTTTCCTTCACCGTTTGAGACACGTGATATTTAGATTCTTAAAATGCACATAACTGAAAAGTTGGAGGTGCATGCCCCAGACCGGATTCAAACCTACACCCTACGAATCGAAGGCAGAGGAGGTGTGATAGCCCAGTGGATATCCACTGTACTATCACGGCTACTAGCGACTACGGCTATGGTATAATACACTGCCTACCTCGTCAATAAACTGTGAGTGTTGTCCCTGCGAAATACCTTCGGCATCTTTTGCTCTACCACATTCTCCAATTACACCACTGGACCCTTAACAAGGAACTCCTTATTCGTAACCAAATTAAGCGTAGGAAGTGAAACTAGATAAAGTATGTCTTGCATCAATCAGGTGCAAGTCAGGTCAAGTGCTTGCACTTGCATCGATCAAGTCAAGTCAGTTGCAGTCCTTCCAGTGGTGTCTTAGACGTCACAGGCAATAGGCTTGTGGTGGCCAAATGATTTCCAATTGTGGTAATTCACGGCAGTGTCATCATTAATAACGTAAGTTAAGTTTAAATTTGTTATTAAGGAAGAGCGAGACCGTCTGACACAGGTTTTTACTTAAAAGAATCTCTCAGCCACATCAGTGATTGTAAAACTATAAATAATAAATTTTCATTTCATTTCAATACCCATTACATTACTCGGCTGCTTATTTGGTTTTGATTAGCTGAACTAATTAAAACGGAGTTAGTGTTTAATTCGAATCAAGCTTGAACATTATACGCCTTCCATTAACGTCAGTTAAAACAACTATAAAATGTTCCGGGAACAAGGGGAGTATTTTATTACAAAGTTAAATTACCCTCCGTCGACATCATAGTACTTTTTAACTGGGTTTACATTTTTCACAGAAGCATCCGAACTGGCTAAGTAGTTTATTTTGCAGTACGAATAAAAGCTGCTTCTGCTTCATTGATCCGATGGTTAGCTTGTGTGGCTTTGGATAATGATGTCTCGGGTTTGAGTCCTGAATGTGTCTTGAAATATAGAGATTTCTTTTATCCTAGAAATCCTCAGTTAAACTAACTAGTGATTAAGAAGTTGGTTATACAGCTCGTGCTTATAACTTGACACCTGGCTCGAATGATGTTTGTACCAATGATTATATATAATATAATATTTGTACTGTGTTTGTTAGAAATGCCTCGAAAAGCACGTATATCTGCCGCTATCGATATCGCTATCGCTATAGCATCCCATCCCATCCCATTCCAAAAATATCATCGCGACACCACACTGTTCAAAGCGAAATAGAAAGACGAAACGATAATAACTAGCTTGCTTTCTATGGGAGAGAGAGAGACAAACAAAGAAACACCCGCACTCCGCATGGCTTACAACTATAGCAAAAAGTGTCGTTACAACTTTTGGTCTTAATTTTTTCCGTCTAGCCCCCTTTAGCAACGCGCGAAGGAATTTCGTTCTAATAATGATAATTCAGCGTAACTAAATGAAGGAATCATCATCCTAAATTGGCTTCAAGTTAATTCTGGCATAAAATTATACAAGCAATATAATTCCGGCACCGCGTAGCAAACAAACAAGTATTACTCCAGGAATACCTGAAAATAAAGCGCGCCAAAAAAGAGGACACAAATTTTGTAAACATTTTTTATACAAACAATTTTCGACGCGTACCCGCTTTGAATATATTATGGGGAGACAGAAAGGGCTAAAGACGTGTAAATATTTTACAAGGACGGCTTTTCTGTTTGCACAGTAACCCTAGATTGTACGTCACTTTTGGTATGAAAGGTTGAAAAACGCCGAAAATTTCTTTTATGACTTGTTTTGCCCTGGATTCCTGAAAACCGTTCTTATCACCATCTTGATGGATGCCAACCTCCTTTTTTCTCCTCCTTCGAAAATATATTGGCAGTTTATTAGTGTTGAGGTTTCCGTATTATATTTTCCTCTCAAATTGAAAACGAAAGTTAATACAACTCTCTTCAAAACATTTTTAGTAGTAGTAACTACTTGATACTTTTTAAAATGTCTTAGATTGCTTATTATCTTTCTACTAGATAGACAAAAAATATCATATTTTTTGTCTTTCTACTAGATAGATAAAAAATATCAATTTTTTTGACAATACGTACTTAAACGCACTGCACACAAACACACTACACTGAGGATTTAGTCTTGACCTGTAATGACGAAGGAATTTTCCCTTTCTTACAATTTGAAAGTTTAGTGCCTACTCTGGTTAAAACCTTGTGCACGATTATATTATATTGAGTGATATATTCATCTACATCTGATATATTAACCTGCATTGGAGTAGCATGGCCTATGCTCCATATCTCTCTTAAAAGGAGCAAGCCTTGACCTTGTAGTAGGCCGATAAAAATATATAGGCTGATAATGATATTATAAAGAATAATGAATAAAAAATAATAAATATTAATATCCATCGGTAATATTCATCATTAACCGCAACCCAATTCTTTCAGCGAACGCCTTGTTTAAAAATCTCTTAATATGTAATTATATTCTTAATTGCTATAGCCAAAGAATCAGCGACTTCAGAATATTTTTTTAGCTAACAGTCATTTATTATTTTTTTAAAATAGTAATAAAATGGAAGTAAAAAAATGTATTTCCAAACATGATATATCCATGACAACCTTCTATGTTTTAAGGCCTAATATTGAAGGTTATACAATATTGGACTATTCTTCCATAAAAGAAATTGTTAGTAGCCCGGAGTTATAAAGATTAATTATTTAGTTGGTGTTATACTTTGACCAGCCTTACGTAGGCATTTTGTAGGGACTTCCAAACATCACGATACTGAGCCGCCTGCATCCAGCGAATACCTTCGACTCGCTTGATATCGTCAGTCCACCTGGTGGGGGGTCGACCAACACTGCGCTTACTAGTGCGGGTTCGCTATTCCAGCACTTTGGAACTCCAACGTCCATCGGCTCTTCTAACTATGTGCCTCGTCCTTTGCATTTTCAACTTCGCGCTTGAGCTATGTCTGTGACGTTGGTTCTTCTGCGGAACTCTTCATTTCTGATTCGGTCACGCAGCAACACGCACTGTTCGAAGATTCCTGTCTTCATTTACTTGCCTGCCCCTAAAAAATATCTACCATAGTAATAATCTGTATTATAACATCCCAAAATATAGGCAACGGAAAACATTCACGTAATGTGGTAAAGGTTAAATTGAAAAGCAAATGTAATTTGTACGTCGAGTCTACAAATAAAACGACATTCGCAGCGCAGATGAAAATGCAACTTACAGGTTTAAAGTGAAAATTCATTTCAATATTCCGATTACCCGCTGAAACGATGCAATGCGAGGCTATCAATTTGGATTTTAACCAACGTCGGCGGTCTTTCTGTGTTCACAAAAGGAAGGTAATTATTTATTCATGTTCGTTGCAGTTTCACCACCTTTTTATGTAACAATGTATCTACCACGCTAATTTTTAGTAAACTACGTGCAATATATCTTAAGCCATTATAGGTTGATTTCGCTTGCTTCTATTATTATTTTTTTAATTGAGTTATATAATTATGTCGGTAAAGGTTAGAATGAAATCCTTGATAATTGTTAGTGTCTAAGCGTTGAAATCTGCCAGCAAAATATCTTAACCATTATTGGTTGCTTACTTATGCGGTTTCATTTTATTATCATCATTTAGCTCAGCAGCTGCTCTGCCGTGTAAACCCAAAACACTGTAACTTGAGTTACAGTGTTTGGGTTTATAGCGCTCATTTGACTAATTTTGATGAGCTTTATACCCCAATAAAAAAAAAATGATTTTTTTTAAATATTTATGGAGATATGAGTATACCAACAAGACTGTAATTCGAAAAAAGTCATAGTTTATAAAAGCATAAAACTGTAATTTGAGTTACAGTATTTTGGCTTTACTTTTTTCGCGAAACAAAAGTTACAGTGTTCTCCCTAGCCAATAGTTTTTGAGCCATCAAGTAGAGCATTTTAGCCTGCGGGAGGTTCCTACATTCAGTGGCCGTTTGGCAATGCGTGTAAGTGAACGCTACAGTTAGGTTATAAAAGATATTAGTGCATCGGGTAATTTACTTTTGCAAAAATGATTACAAAGAAATATACAACATTATAATTACTCCACGATGGCGTCAACATTAAACCATGTTTTGATTGAATAGGAAAATATTAATAACAAAGAATGTTCTGAACCTAACAGGCCATACGATAAGGAGATACGGTCAAACAGACCAGAGGTTGACAACTACTATAAGAATTCAGAGTTTATTTTCGAATGTCGCTATGATATAAGTCCTTTAATATCACTAAGCCCTCCCCCAAGCCATACCCCAGAAAAATCAAGCAAGCGATGAAAAAACAACCAAAAAAATTAAACAGCCCCAACAGACTATCAAAATTGGAACATTTAACGTAAAATCTGTAAAAATACAGAAAAAATTTTAGAACTAACATGCAATATATTTATGAAGGGCTGCACAATCAAAAATACATATTATGCTACAAAGGTGAAACAATCGGCCAGAATGGAGTTGGTTTTTTAATAAAAAAAGAACTTAAATGTTAAATTACAAGCTTTTTAGCACATTCAAATCGAGTTGCGCTACTAAAATTGAAATACAAATATACGCACAAACTGAAAACTCTGCAAATGAAGAAATCAACTCATTCTACGAAATGCTTCGGGTTGCTCAAAGCCAGGCAGAAGAAAACATCGTCGTTATCGGTGATTTTGACGCAAAAGTTGGCCAGTCCAAAATAGAAAACCTTGTAATGGGAATATTCGGATATGGAAAGAGAAACGAAGGAGGAGATATACTCATTGGAACATAGAATGTCAATTATGAACTCTTTAAAGCTCGAGCAAATCGAAAATGGATCTGACTCTCGCCATACGGCAAAGTAAGAAACGAAATCGATTTTATTTTGTCTAATCACCGATCGAAGGTAAGAAACGTAGAGGTGCTATGGCCCTACCAACCTAGAGTACTGGGTTTTAAAATATACCAACCGGAAATGCAACATGTAGAAGAAGATATCCAATTTTCTTACAACAAACTAGCTGACACTATCATCACCAGCCTACCACGTAGATATAATAATACAGAACTAAATACTATAGACAAAATACTCAGTGAAACTATGCGAATTCTTCTTACAAGACGAACTGAACTTATGAAAACAAAACAAAAATCTAAAGAAATGGCAGAAGAATTGAGACAATTATTTGAAGCTTCAAGAAAATCAATCAATAATGACTACAAACACTAACAAAACAATAGAGAACATAAAAGACTACAGAAGCACGAAAAAAGCCTCAAAAAAAAAGAAGTGACCACACACAAAACCTGGATCCAAAACTTGAAACTGAAACTAAAACCAGACAAGATATCATGAACTTCGCTACAGATTTCTACATACACTTAAATAATAATACATCAAACACAATCTCTTGTTCTAGAACCAAAGATTCAATAGGAAGCCCTCCAGACATATTATGTGATGAACCTGTGGTTGAACATGGAAGTTAGCAAACACATTCAAAAACTCAGAACAGAAAAGCCCTGCTGCCATGTTAGCCCGTTCACTATATGCCTATGAACAATAACACAAAAAATACAGTATTTCAGTTAAACATATTGAAGAGCTACTTATAAAGCCAAGAAACTGTAACTATAAATAGAGTGTTTTGGTTTGACAAGTAAGCTTAATTTGTTACGCCTTTGCTATGACAATACAAGTTTATAAAGATTATTGCAAATGTATTTACAGGATTGCCCTAAAACTTACATGGCTATATAGGTTACAAAAATATCTTTCGATTGATACCTAATACTACACATTTTATAAGAATAATGTAGCTTAAATCAACCAAAATGCAAAAAAACTTTTAAACGCCGATTTCTCAAAACTGGGTTTTCTGAGATACAGTGTTTTGGGTTTACACGGCAGAGCAGTGAGCCAAATATGGGTTGATAACGATAAATTTTCTCAACGCTCGTCAACAAACTTTAACGGCAGGTGTCCTCAGATCCTCATCGTACGCATCGGACGTATCGCATCAAATGAATTTTAGTATTCTTTGCATAGAAAATCGTACAAGTGGGTCCACAAATCGCATCGAACTGATTTCACCTACCGTAATATTTAAATATCCGTTTGGTGTGATGCATCCTTTTTTCTGATTGTGTAGGCTTCAGCGGCGTCACAGGGTGTCTGTTTGTGAGTTTGGGCGAGCGCAGAACCTTCGTCTGATGGGGCCCGAAGGCAGAAGTAGAGCAGATGGGCGGAACGACTTTCTGAGGGCGTCTCCTCTGAGACTCGGACCTCGGCTTAGGACCGTTCGGGAAGGGTGTTTCGGCCTAAGTGTATCAGTCCGGAAGCCCCCGAGATCGTGAGTTAAAAAGCCCACGTCTGGGTGACGTCAGATATCGGGGACAAAAAAGGCGAAGGATTTGAACCAGGAACTTATTTCAGTTTGCATTTATCCGTTATTTATGCGTCACTTCCAATTGAGCTACCAGGGTCACGCGATGCATCCGATACGTACGGTCGATCAGTGGACGTCTACCATAAAGAAACACTGTCCAGTATTTATGTAAGAGAAAACCGAGAAGTCAGAAGAAGAGTAAAAGATAGTATTTGAATAAATTCTTGCTTCACTTTTCATCAAGGAGAAGCTTTGCTTATTATATTTGCTTTTAGAAAACAAACAGAAATTCTGTATTTTAAAATGATATGACAGAAAACATGAGACAGTATTGCGTTGCATGCTGAAACGAGAGCTCTATTCTTTGAAACAAGACGTTAGAAGTAACGTAAGTAATTGGATATCATGTTTAGAATTCGCCGTAGAATGTGTAGTTCACGAAACAAATACAACGGAGTGGTTTCATAAAGAAATTATCGTCCAATATCTCCATATAATATTGAATTTTAACAAAATATTATAAAAGGAGGTTGGCGAAAGTGGGAGTCACACTGAATTGTCGTACATTCATACATTTGTATTGATTAAAACTATTATTTTGTAAGATGCTTGAAAAAAATATATTGAGATTTAACAGAACGGGATTCAAAAGAAAAAAAGTGCATTTTATTAACAAAAAAAGTTGTTTGCAAAAACGCCTTGTCGTAATTATGAAGCAATCACGCAGTTGTATGTCAGCGGTGGTGGTTTTCACATTTATGTATAAATGAGGTACCTACTAATTTAATGTATATCTTTATTCCCTGCTTTTTAAGACTGCTTGCCATTAATTTTTTTCTTAGTTTAATCACGATAAACAACTATTAACAGGTTTTCATTATGCAGGCTAATTCTATCAGCTAGTCCTAAAATACATGCAATCTCGCCATTTTCCTTTGTTTAGTAATTGAAGTAAGCGTGGCCAAGAATTCTTGAAAACTGTTACAATGTTAGTGTAAATTAAGTTTCATCATCATCATCATTGACAGCCCATGTTCGGGCTCACTATTGAGCACGAGTCTCCTCTCAGAATGAGAGGAGTTAGGCCAATAATCCACCACGCTGGTCAATGCGGATTAGTAAGTAGACTTCACATACATAAAGAAATAAGAAAATTCTCAGGTATGCAGGTTTCCTCGCGATGTTTTTCCTTCACTCTTTGAGACACGTGATAATTAATTTCTTAAAATGCACGTAACTGAAAAGTTAAAGGTGCATGTAGGGCATTCAGGATTTGAACCTATACCCTCCGAATAGAAGGCGAAGGTCATAACCACTCGGCTATCACGGCTCTACAATGTTACTAATCTAAAATGATTACATTTTGTACAATGGCTACTGTGCGAAAATGTGAATTAGTGGGCTAAGGATGATTTTGAATATTTTAGACCTTATAGATCACTATCATATATACCTAGATAAGTTCAAAGTGCCGACGGACATTGTGCTCTCAAGGTGCATGAATGACAGCCCTGTAATGTATTAATCCAGCGTAAACTCTATTTCCATCCCAAATTAAGCCGAGTCGCGGCACACATAAACTTTCGCCTCTATATTAATAAAATAATAATTATAATTTATTTGCTAAAACATGGGTTTTAGCAGATACAATAAATACAATTCACAATTAATGACCCAAACATGTTTTGCCGCAAATTAGGCGTGAATTTTTTTAAATCATGTAATACATTATAAATGTTCTAATTATTATATATGTAACATGTTGATTTGATTGAAAATAAAGTGACATACAGTAAAATCACCACAACTATAATACCAATAGTAAAATAATTCTAAAGTAATGAAAATAATTTTAATTCAAAAGTAATTTAATGCTTAAATACTATTTTGGCTGAGAGCATTGAAAATATGTTTTTTGAAACTCTGCAATTCTAGTAAAGCAACTCAACTGAAAGACATTCGTGTCGCCGCACATGGGCCACTCGCGACAGTCACAACCGCCGCCACAAATAGCAAGAAGGGGCCACAAAAGTAGCATAAGCGCGCTACAGCTTGTGGCCGGTGGTCGAAACTTGCGGTCGGTGGCTGCTACTTTTCAATTCTAACAGGTTTACTGAGACTGAGAGAGAGGGAGGGAGAGGGATGCAGAATCGCGCAAGTGGCGTGTGGCGTCGTTTAGTGGCCGGAGCCGGCCACAAGAAGCCAGCAGCGACGATTATAGCGTGTGGCGGTCACCAGCGTCAACTGTATGCGGCGAGTCCATATGAAATGTATGTAATATGACGGTAACGGCGTTTTGTGGTTGTGGCCGGTGGCCCGTGTGTGGGAGCCTTAAGGATTTGTGTCGCTTTGTATACAGCAATTGTTATTTAATGTCAAGGGAGGCAGATGCCCTTTTCTGCTTCCCTTGTAATCGGTCTTGTGCCGTTAGATGAATATTTTTACTGTGGGGAAATAAAAGTACTAAATCGTCAACAAAAAAAAGGACTTCTGCGGTCAATGGGTAAGCCGCGACGGGGCTTTCCCGAAAGCCGTAACTCACAAACAGACACGCCCTATCGATAAAATAAAGAAAATAATATATTATTGTTAGAAGAAAACAAATATACCTAATCGTAGAGAAAACATATCGTTCCCATAATGTTTAAGTTTTCAAATTAGAGACTTCACACACGCAGAGAATTAGGAAAATTTTTTGGTGTGCAGGTTTCTTCACGATGTTTTTCCTTCATCGTTTGAGACACGTGATATTTAATTTCTTAAAATACACACAACTGAAAAATTGGAGGTACATGCTTAGGGCCGGATCTCAACCCACACCCTCCGGAATCAGAGGCAGAGGTCATATCCACTGCTATCACGGCTCACCTACACCACCCTACTACTTACCTAGCCTAATTAAATAGTACAAAAAACAAAAGAACTTCTTTTTGCAACTTCTGCAACTTTTTTTTTATTCTTTACAAGTTAGCCCTTGATTACAATCTCACCTGATGGTAAATGATGATGCAATCTAAGATTTTAGCGGGCTAACTTGTTTGGAGGAGGATGAAAATCCACACCCCTCTCGGTTTCTACACGGCATCGTACCGGAACGCTAAATCGCTTGGCGGTACGTCTTTGCCGGTAGGGTGGTAACTAGCCACGGCCGAAGCCTCCCACCATCCAGACCTGGACAAATTAAGAAAATCTTAATCTGCCCAGCCGGGGATCAAACCCAGGACCTCCGTTTTCTAAATCCACCGCGCATACTACTGCGCTACGGAGGCCGTCAAAGAAGGGTTTTACTGGGACCAACGATTTTAAGTAGTACTTACGACGGTAAAATTGATAAAGGAGTACGAGATCGAAAATTATCTAAAATTCATACAACCTTATTGAATTGCATAGTTAAATATGATGCTAATTAGATACTTAAAACTGGTTCAACTACCGCAGTTATTTTACAGCAAAACTGTTAGGAAGTTGGAAAATGAGTTCGAAGTTTTAATTAATATTTACTTTATAAAATTAGAAGAGTAACTTCAGCGTATAGTTGACTCTTAATAGTAATCAAACAACTTCCAGAACGATGTTATTAATTTTACGTGATTTTTTGAGAGAATTAAGTCAAAAATCACGTAAATTAATAACTAGAAGAACCTTGAATTAGAAGGGGAGTGTTGATCGATCGTCAAGGAATTCCTTAACCCTACATCTAGTAGTCACAAGTCCTGGACTTTGCTTGGTGTTTTTCTGACTACCACGCGATGGACCCGGCACCTGCACGGTGAATCCATGGAATGCTAAGATTTTGTGGGCTTATCATGTAGGACAGAGAATAGGGAAACATCATTCTATTTTCCATACGAAATAATAATAAATATAGGTATATATAGCAAAAAGCCACGATTGTGAGTGTAATAGGCCATATTTTATCCCACTAGTCTCACGGGAACAAAGTAAACACACTCTCCCACTAATACCAACATCCTCTGAATAACACACGGATTATTATAATTCGCTATCACGACATAGTAAACACATGTATTGAGTAGGTAGTTTCGCTTTCAACTTATGAAACGACGCCAAGTTAATGTTTGATTGTGAAGTTCTCTGTCTATACTTATAATAAATGTGTAGAGAGGTCAATTCTGTAAATGAAATATATTTCTAAAATAACTATCAGTGGGTAATGATCGATACTGATAACAAAAATGCATTCAGTATTTTTTTTTTCTGGCTGTCTGTATGTTCGTTATAAAAACAAAAACAACTCGACGGATTTTAACGAAACTTGGTACCATTATTCTTCATACTCCTGGGCAGGTTATAGTGTACTTTTCATTACGCTACAATCAGTAGGAGCATAGCAGTGAAGGGAAATGTTGGGAAAACGGGAGAAGTTACTCCACATTTACCTAAAGAGGTCTAAGAGCGGACGAAGTCAAACAACAAAAGAGTGTGCATTGACCATAATAACGTGTAATGTCTCGAATTACCCCATTTAATTTCGCGGGCGGAGACGCTGATGTCAGCTAGTCTATACTAATATTATAAAGCGAAGAGTTTGTTTTGTTTGTTTGTTTGTTTGTTTGTTTGTTTGTTTGATTGATTGAACGCGCTAATCTCAGGAACTAATGGTCCGATTTGAAAAATTCTTTCAGTGTTAGATAGCCCATTTATCGAGGAAGGCTATAGGCTATTTTGTCCCCGTATTCTTACGGGAACAGGAACCACGCGGGTAAAACCGCGCGGCGTCAGCTAGTTTAAAATAAAGTGCTTTGGCAAGGAAATAGTTTTAATTACCACATTAATTATATGTCATAGGTATGTCACCGTAAAATTCTTAATAGGTACTTTTAGTTTATAATCTATCTCGCGAGATTATGAACTGTCGATAGATTGTAAAAACTATACATACTCTTATGAATCGGAACATGAGTGGCTCAGAAACCAAAGTTAGGGTTAGGTTAGGCACTTTTTATTTTTTTAATTATGAACGTACAAATAAAAAAAATAATTAAAAATTTTGTGCGGTTCACAATCTATCGACAGTTCACAATCTCGCGAGATAGATTACAATCTAACGCTATTTACAATTTTACGGCGACATAACCATACAAGTACATTATTATTCCTACTATTTGGGGTTTCTGTGACTGCGTGTACTTATATTTTATACGTGCAAATAATTGAGGGTTACGATGATTTTTTTTTTTTATTTATTTGGGTTAACAAACAGTTAACGATAAGATTACAATTCAAAAAAAAAATACTGACATTAAAACTAAATCGTTAACCTACACCGTTAACCACAGATTAATAATGGGCCCTTACAACGAATTCATTAGGTAGGTTTATATTGACATGAGCTGACTGCTGAAATCATAATCTCTGTACGAGATTGATCAACGTGTTACATAATCTTGTCGATAATTAAGCGATGAAACACACCTGTCGTGTCAACCCTCACATAATAAACCTATTGGCACATAACATATCATTATGTTGATTCATTGCCTCTAGTAAATCAAAGCGAAATCTATCTATCAGTGGCATAGGATGGAATTTAGACGAAGGTAAGCCATCCCAAAGAAAAGCAAATTTATACATCATCATCATCATTATCAACCCATATTCGGCTCACTGCTGAGCTCGAGACTCCTCCTAGAGCGAGAGAGCTTAGCCCAAAAGGCCAGCAGGCCCAATGCGGATTGGTAGACTTCACTCACGCAGAGAATTAAAAAAATGGTATGAAGGTTTCCTTACGATGTTTTTCCTTCACCGCTTGAGATACGTGATATTTAATTTCTTAAAATGCACACAACTGAAAAATTGGAGGTGCATGCCTCGGACCGGATTCGAACCCACACCCTCCGGAATGGAGGGAGACCGAGATCATATCCACTGGGCTATCACGGATCTCTACATCTATACATCATCATCATCATCATCATATCAGCCGATGGACGTCCACTGCAGGATATACGGCCTTTTGAAGGGACTTCCAAACATCACGATACTGAGTCAGTCTACCTGGTTGGGGGTTGACTAACACTGCGCTTTCTAGTGCGGGGTCGCCATTCCAGCACTTTTGGATCCCAACGTGCAAATTCATCATACAGCGTGATGTAAACTCCGGTTTTGTCATAATTATATCTAGATACAGCACGACAATGAATATGTGTGGATTTTTAAAGGTCCCTAAACCCTGCGGGAATCGGCTTGCGTGAACTTTTCGCCGCTGCTATCTATCGATATTTATAATAAAACTGTAACAGGTCAAATTTTGTACATGGAAGATATTTTGAAAATTTAGTTGGTGGGCACTAATTAATCGATACTGAAGTCAAGTCAATCTGTACTGTCTGTCTGTATTTAATGCTAACCGGGCATCGCGCTGAAACTACTAAATGAATTTAAAAGAAACTCGGCATTATTTGAGATCTCAACCCCCACAAAACCACAAACGTTACCATTATATAATATTAAATACATTTAAAAGAAATATTGCAGCATCTCCATCGCGGTATAACAAAAAAATAAGAAAAATGATTTTTCCGGCCGACGTTACCAAGAGGCTCTTGTTTTGCAGCTGTCATGATATGACTCGGTTCTCGACGTGTTGATTTTACGAAAGGTTTCCATTTTTATCTTTGAACTACTTATAAAATCTTACTCTTCTCTTTCACATTTTTGTCGTAAAACTTACATTTTTTGGATTTTCTTATTGTTTATTAGCCATTTTTACTATGTAGGTTCATGCTTGTAGGTACATCGAGAGCTAGGAATGACTCATTCTGTGAATTTATGATACCTCATACCCAGTGGCGTGTACCGTCAAGCAATTTAGCGTTCCGGTACGATGTCGTGTAGAAACCGAAAGTGGTGTGGATTTCATACTCGTCCTAAAAAGTTAGCCCGCTTACATCTTAGATTGCATCATCACTTACCATCAGATAAGATTGTAGTCAAGGGCTAACTTGTATATAATAAAAAAAAAACTGTCGCCAGATCCCGACCCTAGCTTTGCAACCCTTCGCTACAGTAAAGTTTGATTGATCTTTCGAAGGATATCTGCGAAGCTAATTGACTGTCGACTGTAGACACACGTCCTCAAGTTATGTCAAGGAAAATTAAAAAAAAATACGTTTTATACTTTTATGGTTAAAGGTTTAGATCCAATGCTGGACATAGGCCTCTTGTTAGTAATCCAAACTACTGTCTCAGGTCGTCATCATTCAGCGGCTCTCTGTAAAGCGCTTGATGTTATAAGTTCAAACGGGATTATAAGCTGCTGCAGGCAGCTGCTATTAGCGTTAGCTTTACTGACTCACTGACGGTTGGCCTTGTCCACAGGCTGGGGTAGTCGTGCTCTAGAGTGGAGATCACGTACCAGCAAGCGCAGTGTCGGACGCTCTCCAGCCAAGTGATCCGATGTCATGAAGAAGGCATTTTTCACAATAAAATGGATGACATGGAAACGACAGAACAGACGAACTAGCAGGCAAAGGTACAAAACTGAAGGTTGCTGGACCACTTCCAATGGTACCAATGTAGGGTATTGGTACCATTGAAAGTGACTACAAAACATAGCTTCGCAAGGAGACTTTGATGTCACATGCAGAGTTATGGGCTAACACGAATGACTGCAAACACACAGAAGAGGCGTTACCAACCCACGTTTAACGATAAAACTGATTAAACTTAATCGTAGCAAACTTAAAACAGGAACAGAACTAATTACAGGGCACTGCTCACTAAATAAACACCTTATAGTTCAAGGTATAACCGACAGCAGCAGAGCATGCAAGAAGAAACTCCAATACATGCTTAGATGCAGAGGTGTATCCGTACAGCGCGCAGCATACATTGAAACTCCAGCAACACTCCATGAGGCATTCGGAGACCTGGGTGGCCTGCTAAATTTCTGGAGCGAGCTCAGTTGGCTGGAGTGACTCCAGCGGGGACCAGCACCAAATGAACCAAACTAGACGGCCCAGGATAGAAGAAGAAGGTAGTGGGAAGTGGATGAGGAAGGTAGAGGATCGTGTGAGGTGGCGCGTTCTCGGAAAGGCTTATTCCAGCAGTGGAAGGATACAGGCTGATGATGAAAGCGTTGTATGTTCTGTGATGCTCCTACTGAAGATGGACTAACACCGTGTTTTCCAGTGCTGGGTCGGCATTCCATTTCATTCCATTTTAAAATATAACCACGTATTCATGTACCTACATCTTCTTTTATTCAAATTAAATAATAAATTAAAAAAGTACAAAGAACTGGAACTATTTTTATAAAGTCAAAACTCCATTGACACCTAACACCGGTTCACAAAATTAATCTATGTCCAATTTCTTGAATGATCCCATTAAATAGTCTTCGTCGTATTTTTCACCGGTTCTCTTTTCTTCGTTTGAAACTTGCTTGCAGCATTTTATTAAATAATCCTTTGAGAGCGGTTTTTGAATCTCTTTTTTATACATGTCTGAAAAATAAAATGATTTTAATATCCTTTTTTTAGTATAAAAAATCAGTAAAAATTTCTCATAAGCCGATGAACTCTATTCATTGGACGACGGATCTTTGCGCGCATTTTTTTTAATCCGCACAAGCCGTCCTAAATTGGGATCTAAAGAGGTATTATTTAAAAATTTAATGTATAAATGAAAAAATATATCGGGCATTGGATTGACTTATCTAAAATTCATCGTTCATCATAATGAATCTGCTCTCTAAAATCGGACCAAATCGGCTACTACATTCAAAGGACTTCCCGGCATTTATATTGATACTTAGGGTAGTTTAGGGACGTAGGGTGTTCAAACAACAATCCATAGATCCAGTGTATATTAACATACCTTTAAATTCATCCAAAGATGGCTGATCACCCCCAAAATCTTTGGGCAAGTACTCCTTTGGAATAAATTTCTGAATGTCTTCAATACTCTCGTGGAACCTAACACGATCCATTATTTTTGGCTTCACTAATGGTTTAAAAATATTTATCATATGCTGACTAAACGACGAAGCGTTTACTATATGAATTTCATAAATCTTAAAACCTATCCCTTCCTAAAACAAAGAAAATACAATTGAAACAACTTACCTATTATTATTGTTCATTAGTTCGTTTTAGAGTTTAATTGCTTAAAGTAGAATGCATTTTATTAGCTTCACTTGTAACTAACTATGTATGTAAGAAAAACATGGAATCTTAATCTGACCCACTTCCCGGTCTTCGATTAGGATGAAACGCACACGCTCTGAATTCTGATGACAATATATATTACATCCGCCATGACTAAAAAACGTCATTACAACTTCAATATGACAGCCTCCGCAAGATGGCGGACTGACTGTTTGAAATTCACCCCCATGATATGGATATCAATTGAAAAGGTTTGCTGTCGGGAATACGAAAAAAAAAAGTCACGTGACTTAAATCTAATATGGCGGACATCCAAGGTGGCGGACAGGCTATTTGAAATGCACGCCCATTATATGGGTATCAAATGAAAATGTTTGCTTAATTTTTAGTGACATGACGTAACTTTACTAGGACCGACTGACGGACGATATAATAATTTGACCATTTTCGCCCTAAAAATGTAATTTTATTGATAAAATAAAAATATTACTTGAGGATCGGCTGCACAAACTGCGAAACCATAAATAAAAAACAGGCGGCCCTCGAGCAATTTCAAAAGGTCTCATTCTCTCTCAGGGTTCTCAACATTTTTTTTTAATTTACTAAATTTAAAGTATGAATTTTATTTATTACCGATGACTGTGTTAAAAAATTGTGTTTAACAATGTGTTAAATGTTATTATGTGAATCGTTCGTTATATTTTATTGGTCCGTTCGAAAAGTAACATAATTTTCTACGTTAACAACTTTTTCGGCAACCTAAAAAAAATTTACGAATTCTGTGATGTCCACATTTGCATAGTGCGCTAAAATAGCGGTATTTACATGCGGAGAATATACTTATCTGATATAATTATTTTAAACATTTATATTAAAATGCTTTATTTTGTACAAAATGAAAATACTTTTATAATAGTGTTTTTTATTTATCAGAAATCGGTTAAAAATATAAAGAAAATACATATTCCGCATAGCATTTGCAGCTCTCAGGTAAAGAATCTAATACAGTTTTATTTTGCATTTAAATATTGTTTTCCTCATTATGTATTCGTTTCTTTTAGTAGCTTTAGTTAATGGTTTCTTTTAGTAGCCACCCAATAGTATTGTTTTACTGCTGAACATTAAATTTTCATATTAATCACCTACTGTGTGTAATTACAAAACATATTTATTTTTTGTTATTTTGTTCTACAATACGGCATGTTACGGATGTACATTTTACTTATATTTTTGAACCTATTATTCCGTTATACTAAAGCCTAATTAACGAAAGCCTATACTAAGCCTAACTTCATGTGCAACAATATTAATAAACTTAGAACAATTGGATATAGTTAAGTTAATATCTTTTGAATAATATTTTATGAACAAAAAATACATAATTTAAAATAAATTAGGTATGAAATGGCATACGTTGGTATTGCAATGAGCCGTGATAGCCCTGTGCATATTATAGCCGGGTTTGAACCCGGTCCAAGCCCGTCAGGGCCAAAGATAGCCGTTGGAAAAGTTGGAAGTGCATATTACAACTTTTCCAATGGCCATCTTGGATTTTGAATTTGTAGTCAAGCCCTTACATTTGATACCCATATTGAGGAAGTTGCAAAAAATATTTAATCTGATATTTTGTGATGGCGTCCAGATGCCTCAGACGTATAACACCCCATCGTTTATGCGTCGGAGGTTAGAAATATGCTTACTTTTTTGTCACAATATTTGCACGTATAAACATTTACCAAACAACAATGGCAGTTAAGTTTGACTTCATTATTTAAAAATGGATGTAATTGAATAAATGAACAATAGCACAAAGCATAGCTTTTATCTTTTCACTGCGACATTAATTTGAGACGTCCTATAATCACGAAAAACTCATATTTTTGACCTTTGACCTTGAATAAAAAAATTTCTTACAGGGGAAATATGGGAAACTTTCAAATTTTATTTTCAATCATATTTTAAACAATCTTACTTATTTTCAGCTTGCTGGGAATTTATGTAACATTACCCTTATTTTTTGGTCTAATTTTACCGGTCTATTATCATTGGCTGTAATTGAACCAAACTGATTTAAAATAAGAACACAAATTGATTTGCACCTCTATTTTGTGATTACGTCCTTAAAGCGCTTATTAGAAAGTGCAGCCAGTTATATATTAGAACGAGTATCAAAAGCGGCTCTAATGGGACCTTACCAAATTTGGCTAGGCAGGGAGAACAACACGAGCAGAGAACGGGGATTGTTGATCGATCGTCAAGGAATTCCTTAACCCTACATCCTTTAGTCACAAGTTCAGGACTCTGCTCGGAGTTTTTCTCGTGAATCCATGGGATGCTAAGATATTCGTTCCTCTATAACAAACTTTTACCGATTTCAGCAATTTTTAATTATATACCTACTAATACGATACCTGAGCAAGTCGTGCAAATTTTTGCAGCATCATCGGGTTGTTTCGTAACAGATGTCCGATAGAAGCATGTAGTATGTCTATTATCCAAATATCTCCTAACATGTAGTCGTACTTTAATCTCAAGTCTCCCAGCTGTAACAAAAAATAGTTTATCTATTTCATAATCAGTTAAGAATTTTACCACGCTAACAATTAATATTGTGATCAAAAAGTCATTTCAATGCAATAGCACATTAAAATGTTTAATCATATTTTTTGCATGGTAAAATAATAATTATATAATTAAGGAAATATTCTATTTTTAAAAATTGTTTCGGATGTAGTATTTTTGTGTGAAACTGAAGGAATGTCAGCAAAACAGAAACATGTAAATTATTTTCTGCCTTTAAACGGTTGATAGCAACGTTTTTTTTTGGAAAACAGGATTTGATTTGAAGATGCCTTTCAGAATCTTAATAATTTAACAATGCATTTCTGACCATCCTTTGTTATACGCATCAAGTAAATTAATAATTATATACAACAATTTTTATCTAAGTGTGTGTAGAAACTAAAAACATTAAGTCAAGCCAAAGTAATTTAATTACTGGTTTTATCATTAAAACGGTAGGTACGTAGCTTAATCTAATACTTTGTATTTTAATTATGATTACTAGCACAGAATAATATATACGTATAGCATATATACGTAATAAGTACACAATAAGTACACTGAGTGATAAAAAATAGACAACTGAAATATAGTAGTGCAATGTAAAGAGCACTTCAACTGGTCATATGAAAATGAAAAAAATTAATAAAAATAATATATCAGTTATAAAAAATCATTCAGTAGGTAATTTCAAATCAATTGAAAATCTGGAAGAAATTGCTATGAAGCGATAAAGCCTTCTTCTTTTCTTATTTGTTTGTTTCCTTGTTTTGTAATGTACAAAAAAAATGTATGAATCATCAGCATCATCATATCAGCCGATGGACGTCCACTGCAGGACATAGGACATTTGAATAGACTTCCAAGCACAACGATCTCGAGCTGCCAGCATCCAGTGGTTCCCTGCAAACCGCTTGACGTTTTCAATTCGTCGTTGGGGTCCCAGCACCTTGGGACCCCAACGTCCATTGGCTCTTCAATCTATATAGCCTGCCAAATTGTCACTTCAGCTTTTCGACTCACTGAGTTACGTCAGAGACTTTGGTTCGTCAGCGGATCTCCTCATTTGTGATTCGATCACGCAGAGAAACTTCAAGCATAGCTCGCTCCATCGCCCGCTGAGTGACTTGGAGTCTTTAATAAGGCCTATAGTTATCAATCAAGTCAGATCTAGTCTACTTGGTCGGTAACTATGGGTCTTATTTTAATTACTTTTTTATTAATAACAGTGAAACTTACCAGTATTGTATTTTTTATAACCATCTCACTATGAAAATTGCTAGGATTCGGATCTGTTAATTTTAACACTGAAATCCTTTTGCCCTTATACAATTTAGGTATGGCTGTTTGACAGCTGAAACAGAAAAACTTTATTTGTACAAAATCCGTACCAAATGATGTAAATAATAGTTGCGTTAAATTATTTAACTATATAATTATTCCTTAATGAGAATGATGCTTAGAGAACAATACCTTCACCTTCACACAAGAAGTTAAAGAAATTGTTATGAATTTCATCATTATCATCATAATGAACAACAAATATTCAGTTCCAATGCGGATTGGCAGTTTTCACACACGTAGAGAATTAAGAAAATTCTCGGGTATGCAGGTTACCTCTGGATGTTTTCCTGCACCGTTTGAGAAACGTTATATTTAATTTCATAGAATGCACATAACTGAAAAGTTGGAGGTGCATGTCGCGGACTGGATTCGAACCTACACCCTCCGAATCCAAGGCAGAGGTTTTATCTACTGGGCTATCACGGCAATGAATTTATTGTGAACTACAATTATGTATAATTTTTTGTAGAGCCAATTTTATTGGCAGCTTAATATCAGGAGATCCTGACTTCTGAACCGGTGATAGAGTCACTAGTCACCAACAGACAAACCTAATGTTTTAAAAATGCTAGTAAACAAAGCCTAGGCACTTGTAATAAATTAATTTTGAATTATTAATTATATATAAAATCTAAAAATTAAATTCCTAAGTCGTTTATTCTTTTTTTTTTTTTTTTAAAAAAAAAAAAAAAGAATATATATATATATATATATATTTATTATGTTTGTTTTATATTTTATACTATATTACACACAAATAATAAATATATAAAAAAATAGCTTTAAAATAAGTGTTTTCAGTGTTTTCTCTGTTTTTTTTTGCATTAACCCCCATTTAATTAAATTAATTATTTTTTTTATGCAATAAAATAAAATAAATAAATTACGTTAATTATCCCTATAAAACTGAAAAATAGGACTTAATTAATAGTAACTACTATTATGCATCCATTAATGTTATTTTACAAGTAGGTATTAGGTACGTACTACCTAATTACCTAGTCTACTAATTACTCTGTTGATTACCGAATCCATCTTCATTTCATAAGCTCAATTTAAAAACATTCAATAAAAACAGACAAATTATTAGATAACTAGCAGACGCCCGAGACTTCGTCCGCGTGGAATTTCGTTTTTCACAAATCCCTGGATTGTTTTGTTGGATTGTTCCGAGATATAAAGTTAAAGTAGCCTATGTGTTAATTCAGACTATAATCAATCTCTACTTGAACTTTCAGATGATTCGGTTCAGTATTCGCGGTGTGAAAGGGTAACAAACATTCATACCATCAACATCATCAGTTTTTTGTAAATCTCGGGTAACCATAGATTTTTTCGGGACAAAAGTATGTGTTAATACAGAGTAAAATCTATTTCCATTTAAAATTTCAGCCAAATTGGTTCAGTAGTTGCGGCGCTAAAGAGTAACAAACATTCAAACATACAAACTTTCGCGTTTATTAGCAGGATGTCCATTTTTAGGGTTCAGTACCCAAAGTGAAAAACGGGACTAAGACTCCGCCGCCCGTCCATCCGTCTGTTACCATGTATCTGAACCGTGATAGTTAGTTGAAATTTTTACAGAAGGTGTATTTAAGTGGTCGCTATAACAACAAATACCAAAAAGCAGATTAAATTAAATATTTAATGGGTTGCCATACAATAGACATGGTTTTTATGCCGATTTAAAGTTATTGGTACGGAACACTGAGTGCGCGAGTCGAATTCGCAATTGGCTGGTACAGTAAAGTTATTAAAAACCTGGTATTTAAGTACATTATTTTGTTGAAATAATCATTTTAGATAATCGATAAAATAAAAAAATCACTGCCACTTGATATAAAATGGCGTAAATAAGATCATTTTAATGAAATAACTATGTTAAATGATTACAAAAATGAAAATATTAAGAATAACGATATAATTCTACGTGATATCCCTGTGGATATGACCTCTGCCTTCGATTCGGAGGGCGTAGGTTCGAATCCGGTCCCGGGCATGCACCTCCAACTTTTCCGTTATGTGCATTTTAATTAATTAAATATCACCTGTCTTAAACGGTGAAGGAAACACATCGTGAAGAAACCTGCATACCTGAGATTTTTTTTATTCTCTACGTGTGTGAAGTCTGCCAATACGCATTGGGCCAGCGTGGTGGACTAAGACCTAACCCTTCTCATTCTGCGACTCGTGCTCAATAATGAACCGGATAATGTTGATGAATAATGTAGTGTCTCATTAATAGAATCGTACTTATTAGGTTCACAAGAGGACTTCAAGCGAGTAATGGATTTGGTTAACGTTTCAGTATTTGGCTAATTGTTCATTTACACGAGCGGCAGCCGCCGACAACAGCCGGGAGTCGACTGCAGTTGGCGACGCCGTCGCCTGTCACCGAGACGTTGCCAACTGCAGTCGACTGCGGTCGTCAGTAGGATTAAACCTTATATTTATTCAGAGTAAAGCGAACTTTAAACACTTGTGATTAGCTCCACTTTATTTAAAAAAAATACATTTAAATCTCAATCCATGTTTATGAATATGAGAATCAGAGTTGTAAATAAATACATATCACTTACTAGAAAGGCCAAGGGTCGTAATCAGGATCCGATAGTTCTTTAATTCTTGGTTGAATTATTTCTGGCGCATAATGCCTGTGTCGGTAGAAGTTATCAATTTTTCGCTTGCATTTTTCGCGGGAACATCTTGTTGTTATCAGCATATTTTCAACGTAATCGCGATCTAGTAGAAAAAGAAATATGTATTGAACCTATTATTATTACCTAATTGATTGATGATTAAAAACTAATCTGCATGCATAATGCGCAGTTAGGTATATTGATAATGTTTTTTACAAAAAAAAATATTACCTATAAAGGCGTCAGCTAAATGAGGTTCTTTATAAAACCAATCCAGTATAGCATCAATGTCTTCTTGAAGAATGCTTTCTTTCAATCCCACCTCTTTACGGATCTCTAACATCTCGTCCTCAGTGCACTGATAAAAAGGATGACACCTTAAATGCATCTGTAAATAACGGTTAATTTGTTCATCTGTGTGCCTAGTGGGAGTTTTCAATATTTTCATACTGTTACCATCGCGTTGAAGTAAACGCGAATTTATATGGAATTGACTAACTAGATGGCGCTGTTTTCTGAGAAATTCGCGTTTACGTTAACGCGATAGCAACAGTATCAAACTGCTACTAGGTCATCTGAACTAGCTTGATTAATGGTATAAGATCCGTTATTAGAAATATATACCTACCCTCATCTGTTATTTAATTATGATTAGAAATAAATGATAGATAATATTTATCTTGACTCGTTGCACATAAGTTACACAGTTGAATTGTGACCAAACAATAAAAATAAAATAAAAAAGATATACAGGATGTCCCGTAAATGTTACGACATACTTTACAGGATGATAGCTGATATCAAGGCCTACTAAAATAACGCAATATATGTTAGCCGAAATTTAAAGGTCGTTTGTCAT
Source organism: Bicyclus anynana (assembly GCF_947172395.1). Lineage (NCBI taxonomy): Eukaryota > Metazoa > Arthropoda > Insecta > Lepidoptera > Nymphalidae > Bicyclus > Bicyclus anynana. The sequence continues at coordinate 12,574,861 of NC_069090.1, forward strand.
TGCAACCTCAATCTTATGATTCAATGACACGAAACAAATTTTAATAACTATCGATTTTTACATAATCAACCCCTTTCGGAAGTAAAATAGCAATTGTGACGAAGTGTTTAAGATAATGTAATAATGTCTTACATAATTACTTAGAATCCTTATTAAATGCGCAAATTTTTGAGGCTAGATGTACATTTACTAGTACATTTTTTTTCAACGTGACCGTTAAAAGAACATGCAATCAAAATCGTTAAACATGAAAAAATAATTAGACCCGATTTTTGGAAAAAATCACACTTCGCAGAAGAAAAACCATAGTTTTGTTGGCTGAAACAATTATTAAAATATAATTACCAATCATAAATCGACGCCTAAGTAATTTTTTAACACACAACGATTAACTGCATTAAAGGTAGGGATTTTTGTATTCTGCACAAAAACAAATATAACTTAAAAACCGTATAATTTCGGCTAGCATATATTTCGTTACCGACGAATGGCGGTATATCCATTCCCACAGGCTAGATTACGAAATGCCTCAGGCCGGTGTCGGGCAGCAGCGACACCGGCGCGAGTAATCTAGCACTGCGCTGACCAACCCGCATGCCCAGCGTGGTCAGTACTGGGCAAAACTTTGTATGGACGGCAAAAACAAAACACAGCCCCTAGTCCCCGGCAGCCCCGCTATTCCTGGCTCTGGCAGCGGTTATGGTAACGGCGGGGCAAGGGGTGTTAAGAATCTCCGGCAGAGATTCCGCTGCCAACCCCGACGACTAGACCTGGCAACATACAACGCACGCACTTTGAGGTCCGACGAAAAGGTCATCGAGCTGGAAGAAGTTATGAGCAAGTTGCACTGGGATATCATAGGATTGTCTGAAGTCCGAAGAGAGGGGGAGGGCTCGATAATCCTTGAATCCGGCAACATGCTCTACTACCGGGAGGGCGACCAACAGTCCCAGGGTGGTGTCGGATTTATCGTTCACAAGTCCCTCGTGAACAATGTTGTAAAAGTCGAGAGTGTGTCGAGCAGGGTAGCGTTCCTGGTCCTCCGAATTACCAAACGGTATTCGTTGAAGGTTATACAGGTTTACGCACCGACCTCGACACATCCCGACGAGGAGGTAGAGGTATTGTATGAGGATATTTCTAAAGCCATACATGCCTCAAACTCTTATTACAATGTTGTGATGGGGGATTTTAACGCAAAGCTGGGCGAACGTAGCGGTTCAGAGTTGAAAGTGGGACGATTTGGATATGGGCAACGGAACGATAGGGGCCAAATGTTGGCTGACTTCATGGAGAAGGAGGGCCTCTTTATGATGAACTCCTTCTTCAAGAAGCCACCACACAGGAAATGGACCTGGATGAGCCCCGATGGTTCCACGAAAAACGAGATCGACTTCATCTTGTCTACCAGACGGCAAATATTCAACGATGTTTCTGTGATCCATAGGGTGAAAACCGGTAGCGATCACCGAATGGTTAGAGGCACGTTGAATATCAACATTCAGCTGGAACGGTATCGACTGGTGAAGTCTACGCTCCGACCTACTCGTGCCCATATTCAAAACCCCGAGTCCTTTCAACTAGAACTGCAGAACCGCTTTGATTGCCTAGCAAATTGCGAAACTGTGGACGATCTGAACAACAGGTTCGTGGAAACTGTCCATTCCGTTGGGTCTAAGTTCTATAAGACCCACCGTGCGAAAAGAACCAAAAAGTTCTCGGACCAAACACTTAAACTCATGGAAGAGAGGCAAGAAATGAGATTACAGTCTTCAGCAGATGCGTCAAAATACCGACAAATCAGTAGACAGATCTCTAAGTCGCAAACCAGCGACTTGCGAAATTTCAATACCGAGCGTATTAAAAATGCGATTGAAAATAATCGAGGCTCGAAAGTTTTCGCCAGAGATCTGTCTATTGGACAGAGGCAGCTGACGCGTTTGAAGACCGAACACGGTAATCTAATTTCTTCCAAGCCCGAGTTATTAAGTGAGGTCGAGAAGTTCTATGGACAGCTATACACGACTACTCAGCAGCCTGTTGCCAATTTGGCTAAAGACCCCAGAGCCAAGTTGACCCGACACTATACCGAAGATATCCCGGACGTCAGCCTATACGAGATTAGTGTGGCTCTCAAACACCTGAAGAACAATAAGGCGCCAGGTGAGGACGGAATCACAGCAGAACTCCTGAAAGCGGGTGGAAAACCGATACTTAAAGTCCTTCAGCGATTGTTCAATTCCGTCATTCACGAGGGCACGACGCCTGAGGCGTGGCATAGGAGCGTGGTGGTTCTGTTCTTCAAAAAAGGTGACAACACCTTGCTGAAGAATTACAGACCCATCTCGCTGCTAAGCCATGTTTACAAATTGTTCTCGAGAGTCATTACGAATCGTCTCTCTAATAGGTTTGACGACTTCCAGCCTCCCGAACAAGCCGGTTTCCGAAAAGGCTTTAGTACCATAGACCACATCCATACGCTGCGGCAGGTTATACAGAAGACTCACGAGTATAACCAGCCACTTTGCTTAGCGTTTGTGGACTATGAGAAAGCCTTCGATTCGGTGGAAACCTGGGCTGTGCTAAGGTCATTGCAGAGATGCCGAATTGATTACAGGTATATCCAAGCGTTGAAGTGCTTGTACGAAAACGCCACTATGTCAGTCCGTATTCAGGATCAGACTACGAGGCCAATCCAGTTGCAGCGAGGAGTGCGTCAGGGAGATGTGATCTCTCCGAAGCTATTTACCGCCGCACTGGAAGACGTCTTTAAGCTTCTGGACTGGAGCGGACTTGGCATCAACATCAATGGCGAGTACATCACTCAACTGCGGTTCGCGGATGATGTAGTCATCATGGCACAGACTCTGGATGACCTTAGTACCATGCTCAATGACCTCAGCAGCGTTTCTCAACAGGTGGGCCTGAAAATGAACATGGGCAAAACAAAAATAATGTGTAATGCTCATGTATCGCTCCACCCAGTTATAGTTGAGAACGCTGCACTCGAAATTGTAGACGAATACATATACCTAGGACATATGATCCAGTTAGGTAGGTCCAATTTCGAGAAAGAGGTGAACCGTCGAATCCAACTCGGCTGGGCTGCATTCGGGAAGCTTCGCGACATCTTTTCGGCCGAAATTCCTCAGTGCCTGAAGACAAAAGTCTTCGAACAGTGCGTGTTGCCAGTGATGACCTATGGTTCCGAGACTTGGTCGCTAACTATGGGCCTCATAAGAAGGCTTAGAGTCACACAGCGGGCGATGGAACGAGCTATGTTAGGAGTATCTCTGCGTGATCGAATCAGAAATGAGGAGATCCGCAGAAGAACCAAAGTCACCGACATAGCTCAACGAGTTGCGAAGCTGAAGTGGCAATGGGCGGGGCACATAGTTCGAAGAGCCGATGGACGTTGGGGTCCCAAAGTGCTGGAATGGCGACCCCGCACTAGTAAGCGCAGTGTTGGCCGACCCCCCACCAGGTGGACTGACGACATCAAGCGAGTCGCAGGGATTCGCTGGATGCAGGCGGCTCAGTATCGTGATGTTTGGAAGTCCCTACAAAAGGCCTATGTCCTGCAGTGGACGTCCATCGGCTGATATGATGATGATGATGATGATATTTCGTTATTTTAGTAGGCCTTGATGTAAGCTATCTCCAAGGACACCCTGTATATACAGGGCGTCTTGTAATTAATGGATAAAACGCAAATGGTAGATACACCGCCTAATTATCTAAAACTAATTTTAATAGTGTTCCAAAAATCCAGTGACCAAGTTATATTTTTATTTCGGATTTTCAAATTTTGCTATCTTGAATCAATTTTTACAATGCTGTAGCTGCTGTAACTAAGATTTTATATATCTAATAATAAAAACTTGACATTAAACATGACATAAAGTAAATCTAATTTTAAAAAAGTGGCAATGGGCAGGCCACATAGCTCGAAGAACCGATAGTCCCGAGGTGCTGGAATGGCGACCCCGCACCGGAAAGCGTAGTGTTGGTAGTGGTGGTGGTGGTGGTGGTGGTAGGTTGGTTAGCCCACTAGGTGGACCGAAGACATCAAGCGAGTTGCAGGGAGTCGCTTGATTCTGGCGGTTCGAGACCGTTTTATTGGAAGTTCATGCAAGAGGTCTATGTCCAGCTGTGGACGTCCATCGGCTGCTAATGATGATGATGATGAATAGTCTGTGGGCCAGGGCATATTTATTCATGATCATGAATTTATGACGGCCTCCGTGGTGCAGTGGTATGCGCGATGGTTTTACAAGATGGAAGTCCTGGGTTCGATCCCCGACTAAGCCGATTGAGGTTTTCTTAATTGGTCCAGGTCTGGCTGGTGGGAGGCTTCGGCCGTGGCTAGTTACCACCCGTGTATTAACAGACTATACCTTGGATTAAAATGTTAGCATTAACACATTTACACATCACACACACACATTACAAAGGCATAATTTTTGTCATAATAAACAAGCTAGTTTTTGCGAAATAGTAAAGATCTTAAATTCACTAAATTAGCTAAATATCTATACTTTATAAGAAAACATTAAAGTATCATAAAAATAAGTTATCTTCTGACCGATAATTATAAAAAACAATTTTCAAAAATGTTAATTAAAAAATAACTCGAAGTATAATATTGAGTAACATATAGATATGATAATGTGTTATTATAATAAGTGTATAATATAATTAGAGTCGTATAAAAAGCCTATTTTATGAGTTAATGAATTAATTTTCTTTTATTTCTTTTATTTCATATTATTATTTAATTCACTATAACAACTTACAGTTTTATTCGTGACAATAATATTGCTTCTTTAAACTGAGTTTATGTAGTTTTTTAAAGGCACAAATAAAATTTAGAAATTAACAAAATATGTATGTTTTCGCGACTCACGACTGTCACTACCGAATCTCAGTAAACTTTTGGCTGAATTTTCTTTAAAACAACGAAAAACACACATTCAACCTTATACTAATGAGCTTGATACCTACTTATGCAAAAAAATATAAGGCGCTATGCACACATGCGCATAATTCAATTAGGAAATTAGGCACAGAACACCTGGAAAACATATTAGCGAATCATAATAATTATTATATCGCAAATAGCCCACCAACCTGCAGCGTGGTGGGCTAAAGCTTCAGATTCGACTCTACAGTAAAAAAACCGAGGATTCAATCATCACAAAAAAATGCTAATTATATTCAGTTTGCCTTCATTATTAACCCATATTCGGCTCACTGCTGAGCTCGAGTCTCCTTTCAGAATGAGAGGGGTTAGGCCAAAAGTCCACCACGCTGGCCCAATATGCAGGTTTCCTCACGATATAGTGATATTTAATTTCTTAAAATGCACAAAACTGACACATTGAAGGTACCTCCATACATGTACATGTCCCGGACCAGATTCGAACCCACACACTCCAGAGAGCCCAGTGGATATGACAGAGGTCATATCCACTGGTCTATTACGGTTCTATTCAGTTTGCCTTAACGGATCTTAATTAAGGTTGTAGAGGTAATCTCTGGATCTGCTAAACCCATTTGAAAAATTATTTTACCAATAGAAAGCCACGTTATTTATGAGTGTCATTGGCTATATTTATTTTGCATTCCCACGGGAACGGGGACTACAGGGGCGAAACCGTGAGACTTCTGCTAGTTTCATCCTACTAATATTATAAAAGTTTGTACGGATGTTTGTTACTCTTTAACGCTGCTACTACTGAAGCGATTTGGCTGAAATTTGGAATTGAGATATATTATAGCATGGATTAACACATAAGCTACTTTTTATCTCGGAAACATCCATGGTTCCCGAGGGATTTGTGAAAAACTGAATTCCACGCGGACTAAGTCGCGGGCGTCCGCTATTATATAAATATTGGAAGGACGAAGGGTCACTTAAGGTTCGAATTACAGTAATACCTACTTAGTGTGTTTTAATGTTTAGTACGAAGTCAGATAATGAGAGATTGCGTATGTAGATAACGAATTTTATAGGACGATGTTACTTAAATCATTAATTAATTTGAAATGCTACCTACAAATTTATACTCGTATGTATTTTGGCTGGTGAGAGGCTTCGGCCGTGGCTAGTTACAGGTGAAGACGTACCGCCAAGCGATTTAGCGTTCCGGTACGATGCTGTGTAGAAACCGAAAGATGAAAATCCTTTCGGTTAGCCCGCTTCCATCGTAAATTGCATCATCACTTACCATCAGTGAGATTGTAGTCATGGTCATAACTTGTAAAGAATAAAAAAAGTAATATTTTTAGGGATGATGACAATTTTCTAAATTGTATAAAAATTAAGACTAGGTATGCTAATAGTAAGGCATTTTAGTAGAAGTAACAGGGTATCTGCAATTGTTACATACTTAAAGGGTCATATTTGCGACATTACCTACCACATATCGCTCAAAAAAGCTCAATGATAAATGGCACGAATGAATGACGTCATGAAAGTAGTAAAGCAACAGGAAGCAGTATCTCAGACATTGACATCATCAGATAAATAACAATTACTTCTGCGCCATAATTATCAGAATCGAGGAAACAATTCAGAAGCTAAAAAGACTTGACATTAAGAAAGGTGCTGGTCCCGACAATCTACCTCCATTATTTATCAATAGGTGTTCGGTACCTTTATCATTACTAGTTTGTTTAATCTATAATAAATCACTTCATACCCGGTGTTTTCCAGATTTGTGATAATGTGCAAGGATAGTACCTATATATATAAAAAGGGTGGCCGCGAGAATATCGCTAAAATCCGAAGCTCAGTACGGCTTTGTGACTGCACGATCCACTATCACAAATCTATCGAATTTCACAAATTTCATAACAGATTTAGTCAACTTTCGTCAACAAGTGGATGCAATCTACACCGACTTCTCTAAGGCTTTTGACAAGGTTAATCACAAACTGCTCTTTGTAAAACTGTCTTCCTTTGGCCTCGGCGGATCGTTCCTTTAACGGCTTTGCTCTTACCTAAACAATAGAAATTCATATGTCGCAGTTAAAGGCCATACATCGCACACGTATAGGGTCTCTTCAGGAGTCTCCCTGGGCTCAGTTTTGGGACCACTACTATTCAACATTTGTGTAAATGACATTACAAGCTGCTTTCAAAATTCAAAATATTTCATTTTTGCAGACAATTTAAAATTTGTAAGAAAGATTGCCGAAAGCAGAAATGTTGCCTTAGTGCAAGGCAACATCGATAGAGTCTCAGATTGGTGTGGAAGAAATGCCATAAATCTAATCCACTGCTGGACATAGGCTTCTTGCATGTACTTCCAATCATAACGGTCTCGAGCCGCCAGCTCCATCGGCTCCCTGCAACCCGCTTGATGTCCTCCAAGCAATTCCAATTCCAGCACCTCCCTCTTATAAATACCCTATTATAAATTTACGTTTCTCCTATTATTTGTACTAAGTTATACTTGAAATAAATATTTTAATAATTACATGTCCGAGATATAAACAAACAATTTCGTCATTGACGAAAGAAAAATATATATTATTTGCAGAGTGACGTTCAATTTGATTTTATCTTAATAATTATTAAAATTACATTTACGCTCAAGGTAATGATTATTTCCTTGTAACTCAAAAAACAGCCTTGTTTCCTAAAGCTGAACATCCTCTGTGATATCTCCCACAGGTTGTGCTTAACTAGGAGACTGAGCCCTCATTCGCACGAGAGTTTTTTAACGGACGTTAAAAAAGCGTTCAAATAAAACATATGCATTCCCAAGTATATGTTCACAGGACAGCGTTTTAAAAACACGACGCTATTATATAATTTTTATATTATATGTCGCCGGGGAAGCTTGGCTCACTGAGGGCTCTATGGCCTCAGACCTAATAGTTGTCATGTTTGCTCTGTGGTTATTTCGAATCGACTTGTTATCTAGTGGTCTGATCATTTTGCAGTCAAAATACTATTCCGCTTTGATTTAATTAATAATTAGTCTCTCAAGTAATGATGACAGGTGACAGCAGTAGAAAAGAAACTCTTTAGGTTCTGTGTTGAGATTTTGCTGTCGTAATGGTCAGCAAAATCTACGTTAATTAATTTAATAAATTTAGAATCAAGTTTTCATGTAATTAGGTTTTGATTATTTACTCTAGAAGTAATTAAGATTGTAAAACGTTACCACCATAACGAACGTGGCGGCGATCGACCAATAGGAAATGATCACGTAACTCTCATCCAATGGCATCGCGTCCCAAATGGCGCGTACGCGTGTACCGTCACTGTGTATTCACTCTAGTGAGGCATCCTGCCTCCGTCTGTCTCCGTAGTCTATTGATTTAGTTATTCAGTTCTAATCGCGTTTTTAAGATGGAATAATCGACTTCTACAATCTACTTGTTAAGTATAGTGAAATAGTGAAGTGTTAAGTAGTGTTATTAAGAAAAGGAAAGTAATTAGTGACTTGGGCTATTAATTGGTTCAATTCTTTGTTGAGCAGCTTGAGGCGTCATGCTGCTTGTCGCGTTAGTGATTTTGTTCGATAATGTTTCGTGATGAAGTAATTATTGATCTTAAATTGTTTACTGTGGGCATGGAGAGCACGTCGGGCAGGGTTGGTGAGTGTTTACTAGTATTAAAAGGCGCCTTTAAACCACACCCAATGGTCACAAGTCCTGGGACTTGCTCGATGTACTTCCTCTACCACAACTACCAGGGTAAAATAGTAAAATTAAGAGTAGTATTGTGTAAGCGATTAGTGAGGTTAAGCATAGCATACCTATTGTAATTGGCAGAACCGATGACCAAGGTTAGGTCAGTGGTTCTGTCCATATTATTAGTGTCTCTACGATTTTTACGACATATATAATTTAGGCTAAAAATTTTCAGCCTAAATTAAACTTATCAGGTATGTCTGACTACATGTAGGGAGTAGGCTCTCATTCAATAAGGAATCTATAAAAATACTAGCGGACTCCCACGACTTCGTCCGCGTGGAAATCAATGTAAACTTTCAACCCCTATTTTACCTCTTTATGTGTTGAATTTTATTGAATCACATTATATTTCGTATGTTTTTATGATTTAAAAACAAATTTTTAAACTGTAACTCTAAAAATGAAGGACTTTCTAGACATACTTTCAACCCCTATTTCACCCCCTTCTATTTAATATTGTATGGTCAAAAAGTACCCTAAGTTTTGCTTCAATTTACCATTCTACTAAACAGTTACAAACTACAAAATTCATCTTGATCGTTAAGTAATGAAAAGGTAACAGACAGACAGACATACAGACTTTCTTTCGCATTCAAATATTAGTATAGATGACTGATGTCAGCAGCGATGAATATATAATTTTAAAATCTATATCACATAATGGTGCTAAGTTTTTAGCATCTTGCATTAGCGCACTTATGTTTAATACTATTGAATCCCTGCTAACGCAAACGATTCCATTTTTTAACCGATTTCTAAAAAAGGAGCAGGTTCTCAATTCGACTATTTATATTTTTTTTTAATGTATGTTACGCGATTACTCGAAGACGCCTGCACAGATTTGAATAATTGTTTTTTTGTTTAAAAGGGTATACTCCTGAGGTGCTCCCGTTGTCACCGTGATCTGATAATGGGATCCTGGAGAAAATCAAAATCAAAATCAAAAATCATTTATTTCAAGTAGGCTCAGTTTACAAGCACTTCTGACACGTCAGTTGACTATTTGTAAAGATTCTACCACCGGTTCGGAAGGCGGGTTCTGCTGAGAAGAAACCGGCAAGAAACTCAACAGTTGCTCTTTTTAAAAAAAATTACAATTACAACATTGTAATTACAACATTGTAATTTACAATTGATGACAACATTACAATTTCTTGTAGTTTTACTTTCTGTGTGAAGGTGGAAGCTGATCCAACGGCCTCCAAGCATCTTTATCATTAAGGAACAAGAAAGAAATCGAGGGGGACTTGCAAAAATTATGAGAGCGACTAGTGTATTTGTTAACTTTTTAATTAAGCACTTTAAATCACTTCAATTTCATGTAGTGATAGCTCTTTAGCTCACAAATAAAATGGCTTTATAGTGGTAAAGAATTTCTTAAAATCAGTTCTGTAGATCCAGAGATCTCTACAATACCACTAACTTTACCTCTTTACAATATTAGTTTATTAGATTAATCTCAGAATCGATGTATTCAATATATTGCAGAGCCGAATAAGAGGGAGTTTTAGACTTATTTGAATGAGTCAGATAAACATTGAGGGAAGGGAGGGAAAAACAAGGAAGAAGGCTTTCATGTTGTTGAGTACCTCCACCAAGTATGAGCCCTCTTTATTGGTGGCTATGCTTAGTGTACATTTATTTATTTTTTCTATCAAATATTCTACCAAATCTAAAGTCCCCTCGATGCTCGATAAAGTACACTTTAGCGTCATAAAATAGCTCTCCTACCACAATGTTATTTATTTCAAGATGAAGTCGAATCTCGTTTGTAAGTTCAATCATTTTTTGCCGTGCAACATATACAAAGAATAATTATTACGTAGTTACGTACATAATACGTAGCTCAGTGGTAATTGTGCTATTACCTTAAATGTTGGAAATTATGCAGTGGATCTTTATCAACTGATTAAGATGTGAAACAAAAATTTATAAATAATTATGACTACAATAAAATTTTAAACTTTTTATAATCCTGACTCAAAATTAATTGATTTCCTCTTCTTCTTTGTTCTCTATATTAAATCCGATTTCTCTGTATATAAAATTTTATGTAGAAAGCTTTATCTAGCCTTGTGTGGATTTCTTTTCTTTTTACAATAAAATAAATAATAAATAGGTTATGTATGTAACTTTACTGCGGTTAACATTTAAGCAATTTCAGCGGATGGTATCTGCCTTTTCATCTAACGCCTGATATTTTTATATTACTTGATAAGTGACTAAATTTTGTTTCTGTTTAACAAGCAAATGTCACAATGATGTTAAAAAAAAGAAATTTGTGCAAATTTCTCCCTATCATTTGTGGCTAGTTGCCTCGACTGGTGACAGAATGACTGGCTCATTTTTGCCCAAAGGATCAACCTGTCCGTCTAGGAAATGCAGCCAGTACTCTTGCCACAATTCCACATGGGCACGATTATGTATTATTAGGATAAGTTAGCTTAAGTTCCTTATTAAATTCTTTCCGCAATATATTTTTTATGCGCTACATTTTGCCCGTCTGTCTGAGGCATAATATGTGTTGTTTGATAAACCAGTAAAGGAGATGGTCCAAAATTGTATGGAGGCCAGGATCAGTCATTGTACCCTAGCGGAACTAAAAGAAGATATTTTTTTTAACTATTTTTGATTATACAAATCTACGAATTTACTTTAATTCTTTCGAAATAATATTCATTATCTCCTAAGAAATGCAAAATTAATAAGGTTAATAATGGCGGATAGATGTAGTTTTCAATGCATTAATCGATTTGACGTTTGCTGACAATTATTGTCATGTCATAGTTGCTCTACCTACAGTATACTCTACCTAAAGTACCTACTGCGATAACTGTACAAATAAAACGCTGTTATCTGATTTTTCTTTTAAATTTTAATTAATAATTAAATGTATATAGTTATATTATTATAGTTGAATTACAATAGATATATATTGTTAGTCTACGGTTAACTGTCTAAAGGAGCCAGGCATTCCTAAATATTCCTCGTTAAATTTAAAGGCACTCCGTTTGGATTCATCTGCCACAAGCCTATTACATAAACCGATTAGTTTCTGTGCTTCCTCCGTCTTGAGAATGCTCTCCCATTGTTCTGAAAAGAAAATGTATAATTTATATTTATTTTTATTTTGAAACTGACTTTTTATTAGTATTTATAGCAGAGCAGAGCATGGCCAGAACCTGCCCTGCATTTTGTAAAGTTACAGCGGTGTGACTTAATTTCACATTGTCTGTACCATCAACTAATAAAATAAACATCAAATGAATTGACAAATAGTGCATTAAGATATAATTGCGGTAAGTTGAAAATTAGAGCCGAGGGATATTGAAAGAAAGAAAGAAAGAAAATATCTTTATTGCTACCATTATGCCACACATCACAATTATCGGAGAATAATAAATACCCTGCGATATGTGGCATAACCTAAGCAAAGGTCCCAGCTCAGCATATTGCTGTATGCTCCCCGTATGCAAAAAAGCATACAGCGCTGATTTTCAGCTAGGACCCCGTTCCAAGTGCTACCACGAAAACAGGCAACATAAACCCGTATTTAAAGCTTTAACTACATTAAAACTTATAACTAGTTAAAATATATTGCTGCTCGAGTCTGGCGAGAGCTACAGTAATCAAGCTGATGCTGTGATTATCAAAGCGCACGTTTGTCATACGACGTTTTTAACACATTTGCGAGGAAACATTGCCTGTTTTCCATATGATGACATTTTAATACGCTTGTAAGTTTAGGTATATATCGGTCGATTTTTCAGACACTAAGCTTAGAGTAGCCTTTTTACGCTACGATTTATTAATCCGACGTCTGACGATGTCGGATTAAGTTTTTACCCACCTTGTAATTTAGAACAGCTTGGTAGTACACCACCATAATCCTCTGGTAAAACTTCCTTGGGTATTTCCTTCTGCAAATCCTCATAAGAACTGTGTACTTGCAATCTATTTGCAACTTTTTCCTTCAGCCCCTGTTTGAATATGAACACAATTTTGTCCACAAACGACGGTGCATTTAAAATGTGTATGCCGCTGATCCTTATACCATAACCGGCCTGTAAAATGAATGCAAAATTATTATATTACTAGCGGACGCCCGCGACTTCATCCGTTTGGAATTCAGTTTTTCTCAAATCCCGCAAGAACCATGGATTTTTTTGGGATAAAAAGTAGCCTATGTGGTAATCCAGTGTATTATCTATGTTTGTTTTAAATTTAAGTCAGTTTGTCTTCTCAATGTTTTTCTAAGACTACAAAGCATGGACGACAAATGTGTCGGACAGCAAAAATATGGAATCATTCATATCTATCCTTCCATCCTAGCATCCTTCTCCAACATCACATCTCGGTGTTGGAGAAGGATGCTTCGTATACTATGGACTGTCAGAATAAAAAATGTTCTGCGTCCTTATTATGTATCTCAGTGTACCATTTAAACAATGAGTTACTACACCGATTTTTGTCGTATTTTCGTTTTTGTGATTACCTATTATAGTTATTTCTATGAAATTACCTTGAATATGTCATTTGACATAAAGTGGCAATGATCTTTTGTTTTAACTATCGTCTAACATGAATATTTTAACAAGATTACGTAAATATCAGTTTTTCGTTAAAATAACTTTACCTGCTAATACCACTACTAGACTAATGTTATTTTACGGAAAATGACGTTTATTGTGTCATTTCGTTAAAAGCACAAAGTTAGATGATTTCAAAAACGAAAATACGATGAAAAACGATGTAGTGATTACTTGAATGGTACACCGAGTTACATAATAACCCTGCTGATCCTGAAACAGCTTTGCTTTACTGTACTAGACACTCGGCTATAACTTTGACGACCTCCGTGGCGCAGTGGTATGCGCGGTGGATTTACAAGACGGAGATCCTGGGTTTGATCCCCGGCTGGGCCGATTGAGGTTTTGTTAATTGGTCCAGGTCTGACTGGTGGGAGGCGTCAGCCGTGGATAGTTACCACCCTACCGGCAAAGACATACCGCCAAGCGATTTAGCGTTCCAATACAATATCGTCAGAAACCGAAAGGGGGTGAGGATATTCATCCTCCTCCTAAAATGTTATTATCAGAGAACATGAGATGAGCTATCCGATTGTTTTTTTTTTTTATTCTTTACAATTATTATCGTTTTAACAAATATTACGTACCTACCTACTATAAAAAAGTTCAACGTAACTTTCATTTATAACAATAATACAAGGAACTTGAAAAATAAGATAAAAAATTTGAATGCAAGAGGCGTAAACAAAAACAATACTAATTAAAACTGCCAGTTTTTTTATTGTTTACAAATTATCCTTTTAACAAATATTACGTACCTACCTACTATAAACAGTTCAATGAAACTTTCATTTATAACAATAATATCAGGAACTTGAAAAATGAGATAAAAATTTTAATGCAAGAGACGTAAACAACAACAATAATTAAAAATACCAGACGGACATAATCGCCGGCAGGCTATAATAATTACACTGCATGTTTAACAGACTCAACAGTAGGTACATATATTTATGTATTGGATAGAAGCAGGCATTACTTTGCGGAAGATCATCATGAATAAATAATAATTTATTTATTTTGCTATAATCCGCGAAAAGCCGACGAACCCATGCAACAACGTCACCCAGTTCCGACAAAATACTCTGGATTAACACATAGGCTACTTTTATCCCGAAAAAAATCCATGATTTCCCGAGATTTGCGAAAATTTGAGATTTTGATGATATCAATGTTTCTTACTCATTCACGCCTCGACTACTGAACTGAATTAGCTGAAATTTGGCATTGAGATATATTTTAGCCTGGATTAACACATAGGCTACTTTTTATCCTGGAAAAATACATGGTTTCCAAGGCATTTGTGAAAAACTAAATTTCACGCGGACGAAGTCGCGGGCGTCCGCTAGTTATTGATAACTCGAGGACTCAACTAATATCGCGCTTACTATAATGCAGTCGATTTACATTAACAACAACTCGACTTACTAGTGAGCACGAGTCTCCTCTCAGAATTCGAGAGGTTAGGCCAATAGTTCACCATGCTGGCCCCATGCAGATTGGTAGACTTCACACACGCAGAGAATAAGTTTTTGTTAGAGTTCCTTAGTCCACAGGCAACCCTTAAAGTTTCGCAATGTCTGTCTGTCCGTCCGTCTATCCTTGGTTTAGCGCAGAAAAAAAATTAGGGTTCCTTCCCTCCATGTAAAGTAAGGCGATGTTTTTTTCGTATATCTCATAGTGTGTGACAGTGATAGTGTATATCGATGTCGGTATTTTTGCAATAAAAGGGTTTAAACTGCTCATTTAATATATGGAACCCTACGCATGCGTGGCGCACGCACTTGGCCGGTTTTTTTTATACAAATAGGCTCGCGTTTGACCATAATCTAACCTGATGGTAAGTGTAGATACAGTCTAAGATGGGACACGCTTGCCTAGAAGGTGCCTATTCACTCTTGTTTTGAAGATACCCAAGTTATAAGATTCAGGAAACACAGACTTGGCAAGGGTATTCCACACCTTAGCCGTGCGTATGAGAGAAGAAGACGCAAAGCGTTTTGTACGGGTCCTAGGGACATCATAGGGATGAAAACCCACCCGATGTCTTGCGGTGCAATGGTAAAAAGGCGAAGATGGTATGACGCCGAATGGCTCCGGTTTTTATTACTGTTTATGTATTAATAAGAAGTTACTTACAGTGCATAAAACTTCAGCTTTCTTCAGAAGAATTGGATTTAGCTTCGTGATTGCGTTCACGCTTTTAACATTCTGCAGGTCCAAGATGTGCCTTTCAGACATATTGTACTCGAAATTTCTACAGTATTCTGAGATCTATAAATTAATATTTTATAATATATAATATTATATATAAATAACACGATTAAATATATATTACACGATTTTACGAGTTTTCAACTAGCTTTATTAGTAGACAAAATATACTGTGTAAACTGCCGTTTAATTGGAATTACACTTGGTATACTAGAATCGGTTAATAATAGTAAAAAATATACAGGACGTCCCGTAATTTGTAAATAAAACGCAAATTAATAGATACACAACCTAATTATCAAAATATAATTTGAATAGTTATATTTTTTTTTCTTACGGATTTTTTTTAACTATTAAAATTAGTTTTAGATAATTATATGGTGTATCTATGTAGATGTATGTATATTATATATAAGCCCCGATAACTCAACAATAAAGGAACCGGTCACACCACGTGGTTTGATCCCCGCACGTATTGTAGTACCGACACACACCTAACACTGTTTTTCTTTCTGATTGATAAGTATTTAATTAGTAAAAAACAAAATAAAATAAATATTTAAGGGGCTCCCATTCAACAAACGTGAATTTTATCGCTCGTTTTTTAGACAACTAGCGAACAATTAGCAATTCATTTTCTTGTTATAGATGGTAGATGGTACGCAACTCTTCGTGTGCGAGTCCGATTCGCACTTGGCCGGTTTTTTTAATCAACTTTGACCTAAATAAATATGCAACTATAATAATATTGTTGCTTGAGGTCGTGGCCCCACTGGTTAGACTTGCTGAGTAACTATTTACGAGAAAAAAGCGATGCTGTCACTTACCATAAAACTGTATCTCATGTAAGCTAATAAAGAAAAATTTTCCAAATTTATAATCTTCGTCAGTATGATTCTCGACTGATCTTTGGGATTCAGTTTTGGTAACATTATAAAATTGCTGAAAAAGAGGAAATTTGATTAACAACTTTTCAATTTTCATACTTTTGTCAATTGATTTAAATCAATAGTAGGTACATTTATACTATTCAGTTAATAACTTAAATTAATTAAATCTATACTAATATTATAAAGCTGAAGAGTTTGATTGTTTGTTTGATTGAACGCGCTAATCTCTGGAACTACTGGTCCGATTTGAAAAATTCTTTCAGTGTTAGATAGTCCATTTATAGGATATATGTTATTCCCGTATTCCTTAGGGAACGAGAACCACGCGGGTGAAACCGCGCGGCGTCAGCTAGTAGTACATAATACCGAGTACTACGTAACACAATGTAAGAAGATATTTTTGAGTTATACGGTCTCATCATTATTAACCCATATTTGGCTCACTGCTGAGCTCGAGTCTCCTCTCAGAATGAGAGGGGTTAGGCCAATAGTCCACCTCGCTGGCCCAATGCGGATTGGCAGATTTCACACACGCAGAGAATTAAGAAAATTCTCTGGTATGCAGGTTTCCTCACGATGTTTTCCTTCACCGTTTGAGACACGTGATATTTAATTTCTTAAAATGCACACAACTGAAAAGTTAGAGGTGCATGCCCCGGGCCAGATTCGAACCCACACCCTCCGGAGTAGGAGGCATAGGTCATATCCACTAGGCTGTCACGGCACGTTATAACATCACTCTCGTCATCAATCTAGGGCACTGGTCACAAAAAAAAATATAAATACATACACTTACATAGATTCTGCAATATCTTTAAATTCATCTACAGATCTGTTCAAACATAACTCAGGTATCATTCCTCTAGTAGTCAACAATTTATCGATTCTCGTTTTAGTCATTTCTAGGGATCCTCTTCCAAGTATGTGTAATCTCTCTAGCATATTGCGGTCTAAAAATAAGGAAATGGATTCCATAATCAATCAATCAATCAATCAATCAACAGCCTGTATTCGTCCACAGCTGGACATAGGCCTTTCCAAAAGCGCGCCACCACACGTGATCCTCCGCCTTCCTCATCCAGCCACTTCCCACTACCTTCTTGATGTCGTCGGACCATCTAGCTGGAGGGCATCCTACACTGCGTTTGCTAATACGCGGTCTCCACTCCAGAATACGTCTGCCCAAGCGGCCATCTGTTCTACGACAGATATGGCCCGCCCACTGCCACTTCAGTTTGCTAATCCTTTGGGCTACATCAATTATTTTCGTTCTCCAACGGATTTCCTCGTTCCGGATTTTATCCTTCAGAGAGACTCCTAACATAGCCCTCTCCATAGCTCGCTGAGCGACTTTAAATTTGTGGATAAAGCTAATCGTCAGTGTCCACGTTTCCGCTCCATACGTCATCACAGGCAAGACACACTCATTAAAGACTTTTGTCTGAAGACAAAAGTCTTTAATGAGTGTGTAATAAGCTTTGGGGTATTGACGAATTGAAGATCCGACGCAATTTCCCAAATGCTGCCCAACCAAGCTGAATTCCTCTGTCAGCTTCCTTGTCGAAGTTATTCCTATCTAGTTGATTTCAACCTAGTGGATTCCATAAATTTCTTTAAAATATATTAATTATAATATACCTACATTAATAGGTAATTAAAATCAAGATTTTATAAAATAGTAGTTTTAGTAATTAGATGGACCAACGTTACATACTCATAGTAAATATAAGTACTTATGCTATTTTTGAGGTTTTGCTCTTTAAACTTTCGTCGTAGTGTTTGCCCAAAAACAATAATTAGAACTTTGTTATTTGTGCGTTTATGAACCCGAATGTATCATAAAAATCAATATATACAAAAATGATATTAGGAAGCTCTGGGATATACTGAATGAATTAACAGGTAGAATTAAAAAGTCACTAGATGAAACTATTTTAAAGGCTTTTGATAAAAATACTAACTCGTCGAGAAGTATTGCTAATAACTTCGCTGAATCCTTTAATAACAGTGTAAAAAATAGTATGCTTTCTTGTACAAAACCACTACTAAATAAAAGCGATTATAAAAACTCCCTAAACGTTTCATGTAGATTCAAAATCGCTTCTGCGACTGAAATCTCAAAAATAGTTGCTAAATTAGGGAACAATAAATCAGCGGGATCTGATAATATACGTCCAATAGATATAAAAATGCTATCCGGCAAGATTACATCTATAATAGCAAAGCTTGTAAACACATCGGTCGCTACTTCTAAATATCCCAAAGATCTTAAAACGGGTATAGTTCGACCGATTCTTAAAAAAGGTAACACAAGCGACTATAATAATTACCGACCTATTACAATATTACCCACAATTGATAAAATTGTTGAAAAGTACATTTGTCAGCAATTACACGCATTTTATAAAGATCACAACGTATTATCTGATAAGCAATATGGTTTTCAGCAGAAAAAGAGCACATCGCAACTACTATCAGCATTTACAGATTCTGTCAATAAGCATTTAAATAACAAAAAACATGTCTTGGTTGTATATATAGACTACAGTAAAGCATTTGATATGCTTCGACACAACGTCCTACTTGAAAAACTACAAGATAATGGAATAAGGGGCCCACTTCTGAAATGGTGTCAAAATTACATGACTGACAGGTTGTATAGAGTGAAAATTGAAGAAACGTTAAGTAAAGATGTGACTGTAACACAGGGAACAGCACAAGGTTCGGTTATTGGCCCTTTGCATTTTTTAACGTATGTAAATGATCTTGCAAATAAAATTAAAACGTGCGAAATGTTTCAATTTGCTGATGATACTTGCTTAGTGTCCGCTCATCACGACATCCACGAAGCTATGTTCCAGCTTCAATCAGATTTTGATTCACTATTAAAATGGTCGCATGACGTTGGCCTAGTTATTAATGTTGATAAAACTAAAATTATGTACATTAGTTCGAGTCATAACAGATACAATGGTATTACAAAGCTTATAGCACATAGCCATCAATGTATGCATAAAAACGAGCAACATTTTACAAAACGGACATCTAATATTTGTAGTTGTGCTTCCGTTGAGACGGTCTCCAGTCAACGATACCTAGGATTAATTATCGATGATCGTCTTCAATGGAAAGAACACATTAATTATGTGTGCGATAAGCTTCGTGCTCTCCTGGCTAAACTATCATTGATCAATAACAAAGTTCCATTTTCCACCTTACTAATGATGTACAAAGCACTAGGTGAATCAATAATATCATATGGATTGAGTAGTTATGGTCTTACGTATAAAAGTAATATTAATCAAATATATCAACTTCAACTACGCCTTTTAAAAACCATTGTACCGAAAAAAATAAAACAACAATATAGAAATGATTATCATGTCTTATTTAATTACTGTAAATTAATGCCAATAGACGTAAAAACAAAATATTCCATAATAACAGAGCAGTACCTTCAAATAAAACCTAAACTGAAGGAAATTACATACAATAAACAACTAAGAAGTTCAAAAAAATGTAAATTGTATGTACCGAACTTCATAAATGGGTATGGTAAGAGAAGGCTGGAATATATTGTTCCGACAATCTTTAACGATTTTCCGGATGCGGTAAAGAATCTTCTAAAAGATACCAATATACTCACGAACGTACATAAGCGGAAACTAAAGAATTATTTTTTGGGACAGCCTGTGTAGCGTCGCAGCACCGGTTCACTCACACTTTTTTTCAACTACCCTATAATCATTATTCTTGGTATTTATCCTCTTCTGTTTGTTAATCTGTTTATTTATCCTCTTCTGTTTGTTAATAATGTTCTGTTTGTTCCTAAATATTGTATTTATTGTATGCAATAATAACCAGTGCACAGTAAAACTAACTGTGGTTTGTGTTGCACTATGGTTAGGCTTAATTTCAATGTGTTGTTTGTTAAATAATAATAAATAATAAATAATAATAATAGTCATCATCATCCCCATTAAGAAATTCTCAGGTATGGAGGTTTCCTCAGGATGTTTTTCCTTCACCCGTTTAAGACACGTGCTATTTAATTTCTTAAAATACACAACATTTTTAATCTTAAATTAATTTGCAAACTTTAAATAAACCAATTTTGACTCATCCGTTATTCTTCTATAATTTTAATAAATTAAATATTTGTTTTTTACGTTATACTCGTACTTTAAATCATCAATTTTTCAAATCAAGATTGAAAAAGGTAAGTGACTACCTACTGTTAAATTTAAAAGATAAAATTTTAATCATGAGAATATATTTTCTTTAGATCTTACCCAAATATTTGAATGCTTCAGCTAAATGGTTCTGTTTCCTCCCCCACTCTTCGAGAGCGTCTAAATTCTTTTTAATTGTGTTTACATCTAAATTGAGATTTCTCCGAACAACTTCCATCTCCTTTTCACTAACTTCTAGCAATGGATGATAGGGTATTGTCTCCATTTTGCCTGAAAAATATTAAAGTAAACAATAGGTATTTTTTTTATTTAGAAAAATAAAAATAACGTATTTAATATAACATAACCTAACAGCTATAAAGAGCATCTTCTTCTTCTTATAGTGCCATCTCCTATCGGAGGTCAGCAATCATTAAGGCTAATTTAACTTTGTTCACTGCTGCCCGAAAGAGTGATCTGGTACTCATACCAAACCATTGGCGTAAGTTCTTGAGCCAAGATGTACGTCTACGACCAGGCCTTCGTTTCCCCTTTATCTTTCCCTGGATAATAAGCTGGAGCAGGTGATATTTGGAGTTTCGCATTATATGACCCAGGTATTCGAGCTTCCTCCTTTGGACTTGTTGCAGAACTTCTGTTGGCTTTCCCATTTTTTGCAGCACAGTAGTATTGCGTATACGATCCCTCCATGATATTCGCAGTATCCGCCTGTAAACCCACATCTCAAATGCCTCAAGCTTACTACACATCGCATAAAGAGCATGCCCATGTGGAATCGTGGCAAGAATACTGTCATCATCATCATTATCAACCCATATTCAGCTCATTGCTGAGCTCGAGTGTCCTCTCAAACCGTCTTCCATTCCATTCAGTTCGTCGTCGGAGTGGATATGACCTCTGCCTCCAATTCGGGAGGGTGTGGGTTCGAATACGGTCCGGGGCATGAACCTCCAACTTTTCAGTGGTGTGCATTTTAAGAAATTAAATATCACGTGTCTCAAACGGTGACGGAAAACATCGTAAGGAAACCTGCATACCAGAGAATTATCTTAATTCTCTGCGTGTGTGAAGTCTGCCAATCCGCATTGGGCCAGCGTGGTGGGCTATTGGCCTAACCCCTCTCATTCTGAGAGGTAACTCGAGCTCAGCAGTGAGCCGAATATGGGTTGATGACGAAATACTATGGTTCGAACTTGCCTCAGAATAATGACTGAGCCACAATTTTGGTTAGAACCTATGAATTGATCTTATGTGATGAAAAACACGTGGGTCATTATTTACATACCTTATGACAGACGGTTATTACGTATTTAGTATACCAAAAACCGGTAGGTTATAGGATCACAACGCCAAACTGGTTATACTCGAAAATTGATGAAATATTATTATCAATACGAAATATAAAAACCTCGAGTGTGGACAATTTAATAAATAGGGTAAAATGCTACAATACGCCCCACTTTTAAGTAAAGCGCAATAAAATAATATCTAAATAAATCTAATCGTATATTTTATAAGATATGTAACAAACAGTTTATAAACTACAAAATGGCACCTTAGTTTGGTAAAAAATCCTTATACACTAGCTAAAAATACAATTTTTTTAAAACCTTAGATAGGGCGTTTTGTAATGCTATGTGTTGTAATGCTATGTGTTGATAATATGCCTCACGTCTAGTACAAAATGCCCCAATGTAATTATATGCAAAAAATAAACAATTTCTTAAACTATACCTAAGCTAAATAACTGAAAATGAACAATTATTATAAGTCTTTGTAGTTACATTGAGATCAAATTCTTAATCACCATAATAATTTTATATAGTATATTTAGTATCTATCTACTAAGTAGCATAGTATCTACTTATTTATTTGGGCTCTTAGACAGCCTCCTGCTTAGCTTTTCTACCACAAACATTGCATAAAGGATTGATTGTACTTTGTGCAAAATTAATGCATTCAAGATGTACATGATAAACATCTTATAATCCTCTTTAGAAGTCGTACAATAATCTGTGCACTCAACGCACCTATTCTGTTCATCATCAGAAATATCTTTATTAGAAGAAGTCTTATAATTTTGTTCATTATTATCGCTTTCTGATGATGATGATTTATTCACTTTTTTTTTTGTCGCTTTTTCCTTTCCTTCATATTTTTTTCTGGATATTTTCTTGAGACGTCCACACTACAGCATTTTGTTTTTGTTTAACATCATTACTGTTAACTTAGGTATGGGGAGTAAATTTTAGTCAACAATTTCGTTGGAGTTTGTTCTGCAGATCCTGATGGTATATCAGGACATTTTTGAGTTGTTTTTTTCAAATGCAGTATTTGCTGTGCATATATCTTTTTCTGGTATAGCGGTCGGTTCATACGGGTAGATTCCACAGGACTTTAAAGCAGCGATACCGTTGGACATACGAGCCGCCTTTCCCCAAGCTTTGCCTATTAGTTTGGCTATCCTTCTGAAAAAACACATGGTCTCTTGAGTGGAACTTTCAGCTTTCCTGTTAACAGATGTCTTTTAAGTGTTCTTGATGGTATTTTGTACACTCATTGACTACTATATCCTCGCTGCGTACTTTATGCATACTTTTTCTTTGATAATTACGCGGCATCTGTAAAAATATTTAATATTATAAATATTTTTGTGATGGGGCGTATAGTACTATTTTAATCGAGGCATTTTGTAAATTTATGATTACAAAACGCCCCAGTCACATGATAGACGCCGTGAAGGTTATTCATTCCAAGTAATACGACAAACGAAAGGTAATTTACACTAAAAAACATATTTGCAAGCAAAATCTGATTAAAATAAATGGTGTCACAATTTAAATGAATTTGTATAGTACTCACCGCAATATGTTCCGAAGCACTTTACAAAAGATTTAGATTTTTTTCCTAATAAATCGCAATTATCACGTCTAACCAGTAGCCATGTTTTCGGGCGACTGTCGCGCTACCGTTCGTGTCGCTGCTTGTCTGATATCTGTATTTGTGTGTGTGTAGGCGCAGTGGGGCTTATTGTCAACTGGGGCGTATTGTAGCGTTTTACCCTAGATAATAATCGTATCACTAATTTTTTCCTTATATTTTTTATATTATATTATAATATAACTATAACTATTAAAAAAAAATACCAATATTATATCATGCATAATATTCATACTTTAATATAAATGCAAAATTGAGTTAGTTAGCTACGTATTGACGGCTCAACCACTAAATCAGTTTTAAAAATTTCTTAAGCTATGTTGTCAGCGAGTACTTAGTTCAGTCTATTTTATCTTCGTATTGTCACGGGGTGGTACAAAAACAACCCGTGTAAAACTGCAGGGAGTCTCAGAGAGTTGTAGTAGGTATAAAATTAAAATCAAAATTGAAGTTTATGGGAAACCTACGACGGTTAAATATATACATAACTTAAATATATTTCTTAAAAAAAAATAAGAAAATTTCCCGACCAACTGACAGGTTTAATTTAGTAATTAATAATTAACAAAATTACTCAAAAGAAAAATCTCGAATCGAGAAAAATAAAAGAGACAAATTTATATTTATATTGATTGATTTGTTGTATTTATAACTTAATTATAATTACAATAAACCGGATTAATAAAGAGGGGGTTTAAATATGACCTATGCTACTCACAAATAACGCGACTCTCCAGTGGATAAATAATTTTTAAAACCAGTCAGTAGATCCAGAGATTAACCTATACAATACCACTTACTTTTCTTTTTTATAATAATAATATACGCGTAGATATATTGGTAATTACGCATTTTATATAAAAATAAAATAATAAAGAAAGATATTTACATGAATCGTCGAATATGTCTTGATATCGTGACAACCTGTATATAACTACTTTATTATATAAGGCAGGACTACTTTACCGCATTTTAAATCTAAAGATTACTTTACATTCCATGTTTTTATATTTTTTTAATTTTGTACTACAGTGTCTTAAAATATTGAATTAAAAATTGAAATACTCACTCACTTGGAATAAATAATACAAACTTTACACTACTGTATTATTTTACTCGTATTTTAGTAGGGTTGCCATAAATGTATGTAGAAAATAAAAGTAACTAAAACCACATATTAATTACTAGCTGAAGTCGCGCGGTTTTACCCAAGTAGTTCCCGTTCTGGTAAAAATAAAGGGATAAAATATTACCTATAGCCTTTCTCGATAAATGGGCTATCTAACACTGAAAGAATTTTTAAAATCGGACCAGTAGTTCCTAAGATTAGCGCACTCAAACAAATAAACAAACTCAAACGCTTTATAACATTAGTATAGATTTATTATCCTCAGCTGGACTTACCCTTAGAGTATGAACAGGTACCTAACCAATACATACCTATTTTCACTTCATTCACTTACCATCCAAAATTATCTTTTAAGATTTATTCACTGTTTTTATGGGTAAAAAAAATTTCTTGCTCGACCAACAAAAAGCAATTAATTTCTATACCAAGGCATGTTCTAATTTCTCTGATAATAGTGATTCAAAAGCATTTTAATAGGATAGTATGAAAGGTCGCAAAATTATTTCACATTTGTTGTTCCATCGCCGTGATAGCCCAGTGGATATGACCTCTTGATTCGATTCGCTTGCCTTCGATTCGAAGGGCGTAGGTTCGAATCCAGCCAGGGACATACACCTCCAACTTTACAGTTAAGTGCATTTTTAAGAAATGAATTATCACGTGTCTCAAACAGTGAAGGAAAAACGTCTTCGTAGGTACCCGCATAAATACCTAAACTTTTTTAAATTCTCTTTGGATTGTGAAGTCGGCCAAGCAGAATTGGGCCAGCGTGGTAAACTATTAGCCTACTCTTATCATTCTGAGAGGAGACCCGTGCTCAACAGTGAGGCGAAGATGATTGTTCCACTTTTGACGGCCTCCGTGACGCAGTGGTGTACGCGGTGGATTTACAAGACGGAGGTCCTGGGTTCGATCCCCGGCTGGGCCGATTGAGGGTTTTCTTAATTGGTCCAGGTCTGGCTGGTGGGAGGCTTCGGCCGTGGCTAGTTACCAATAACAAAAGTGGACAAAGACGTACCGCCAAATAATTTAGCGTTCCAGTACGATGCCGTGTAGAAACCGAAAGGGGTGTGGATTTTCATCCTCCTCCTAACAAGTTAGCCCGCTTCCATCTTAGACTGCATCATCACTACCAACAGGTGTGATTATAGTCAAGGGCTAACTTGTAAAGAATAAAAAAAAAAAACTATGGCTGCATTGCTCAGGGTACCAATACAGCCACAGGTCTAAGATTAAAGAGGAGGAGTCAAGAAGGGTCTTGACCGTGGAAATTACTGTACTTATCTATCTTGTTATGATATAATTATTGACAATTAACTATACCTATACCTTGACTATAATAACAATGATATTTATAGCCTTTTGTCACATACATCACGATCCTTAGCCGCCTGCATCCAGGGAATCCCTGCGACTCCCTTGGTCAGTCCACCCAATGGGGGGTCCATTTTGTTGTAATTAATAGAACTAATATTATATTCTAATTTATAACTAAGTATTGGAAATAGATAAAATATGAAGATAATTAACAATAAAAAAATAACAGAAATACTTACATTGTAGACAGTTCTTTATGAAGTTATTTCCGTTGTAGGTATTATCCGACCGAGTTGTAGTGTCGCTTGCAAACATCGGAGAGCTACAAGTAAAATCATTTGTTTTTGCATCTATCTATATCTATATATTATATATATATATATATATATATATATATATATATATATATGTTCATGGAGGTATAGGGAAGGTTTAAAAGGTGAGAAAAAATCAAATAATTTCCGGGAAAACCCTAAAAACTGCCCTTTTCTATTTAGGGGTAGGATAGGGGTAGGGTAGGGATAGGGTAGGGGTAGGGTAGGGGAAAGGTAGGGGAAGGGTAGGGGTAGGGTAGGGGTAGCGTAGGGGTAGGGTAGGGTAGGGGTAGAGTAGGGATAGAGAATAAGTGCACTTATGTCAAAACGAAGCTTGACCGGGTCCGCTAGTATTTAATAAAACTCCTCTATTGATTGAATTAATTTATTTATTCTACTACATAATGAAATTTAATCCTAACCACAGTGCAACATAAATCCCAGTTGGCTTTCCTCTACACTGGTTCCTTTTAATTATACAATATTCAACACAAAAAAGAAACATCTTTCATATTCAAAATTCATATATGAAGTAGGTTTTTTTGGAACTCCAAGTTTGACTTTTCTTGGAAGGCAACAGGATAGTTGCCATTCCAAAATAAACATTTTTGTCATTATAATATGAAATATTACTCAACAGGCGATGGAGCGAGCTATGCTTTTAGCTGCGTGATCGAATCAGAAATGAGGAGATCCGCAGACGAACCAAAGACACTGACATAGCTCAGCGAGTCGCAAAATTGAAGTGGCAATGAGCAGGCCACATAGTTGTCGATGGATTTTGGGGTCCCAAGGTGCTAGAATATCGTCCGCAAAGCGCAAAGTGTTAGTCGACCCCCCAATATATGGACAGCGGACATTAAGCGGGTTGCAGGGAGCCGCTGGATGCTGGCCGCTCGAGACCGTTGTGCTTGGCAGTCCATGTGAGAGGCCTATGACTATATATAATGTATATTTGCTGATGATGATGATGATGATTAAATAGTATTACAAACTTACATCTATTCTTGAAAACATACCAAAAGCGTATTCTGAAACATCCAAATCAACTTGCAAGGAACCTAATGATGAATCCTGGTACAACTTTCAAAAGGCGCAAGAGACGAGCACCACAAGGTGCCATGAAATAGACATTACATTATGATATTTGGGTAAATCACTGCATTTTGCACCTAACACGCCATAATATAAATACATAAAAGCTGAACGTCTTACGAAAGATTGCAGGAATAATGAGACTAAAAAAAACATGCACATCCATCGGCTAATGACGACGATGAGATATATAATGATTTATTTATTTTGCTATCATCCGCGAAAAGTCGACGAACTCATGCGACAACGTCACCCAGGTCCGACAAAATACTCTCTACGTACGTTTCACCCCGAAACCGGAGCATCCTCAGGAGATGTTGACTCTACAACGTGCAATTGCAAAGTGTCGTTTTCGACCTTTGCTTCGTCTTTTATAGACCAAAAAGTAGGTGGGGCAAGAGGTGGACGTTGCCAAGATACTCATAATATAAGCGATTTATCTCGCATCGCATTCAAACATTTTTATTAGTGGTGACTTCGATAACTCTATTTGTTCATTTAATAAGGTAATTCCTGACTTATTATCTTTTATTATTTCTAATTGTTCCAAAACGCATAGTCGTAGGCTTTTATTGCAAGTGTGTAAAATGTCATACATATGATTATCTGCCAGCTTA
This sequence comes from Bicyclus anynana, assembly GCF_947172395.1. Lineage (NCBI taxonomy): Eukaryota > Metazoa > Arthropoda > Insecta > Lepidoptera > Nymphalidae > Bicyclus > Bicyclus anynana. The sequence goes on from NC_069090.1 coordinate 12,602,871, forward strand.
TGACCAGTATCTAGGAGATGCTTTGCAAAGTGCGACCTTTGTGGACGGTCATTTCGAACAGCGGATATGTGCTCCTTGTAACGTGTATCAAAATTCCGACCGGTTTGACCAATATATGTTGCATTACATTCAGAACATTGCAATTTATAGACTCCCGATTTATGTTGCTTCTCTAGTTTATCTTTACCATTGCAAATATTTTTAAGAGAGTTATTTGTTCTGAAAGCCACATTTATATCATGCGTTCTAAGTGTTTTTGCAATACGTTCCGACACTGGACCAAAGTATGTTAGACTAGCTTTAAATTTTTTAGGTTTTTGTAATGGAATTCCATAAAGTTCTTTTCTAATCAACACCAATTGTTTCTTATTGATTATTCTATTCACAATATTCGGGTTGTATCCATTTGAAATGGCCATGCGATATATTATATTTAATTCCTTGTTATACTGATCCCTAGTTAGAGGAATGGACATCAGTCTATGAACATAACTATGGAAAGCTGCTAATTTATGTTGCCATGGATGACAAGATGAAGCTGGTATGGTTATATCTGTATAAGTTGGCTTACGATAAATCCCAAAGTGATGTCTATTATTAACTCTAGTGATTGTTACATCAAGGAAATTTAAGGAATTATTCTGTTCTATTTCTAATTTAAACTTAATTTTTGGGTGCAAATTGTTTATTTTATCTACGAAGACATCCAATTGTCTGTCCGTTCCAGTCCAGCATATAATTATATCGTCTACATATCGATAGTAATATAAAATGTGATTATTTTTAACAATATTTTTATGAGACGACGATGAGATATGCTATTTAGCATAAAAACATTTAAACAGACTCGAATCATATCAATAATAAGATTGTTACGGTTGCTTGGGCACTCAAATGTCCCGCAGCGGGAGGGTTGATTTTTTTTTATAAATTTTTAATAGTGTTTTGTATTTTATATTTATATTAACATTGTTAAAAATTAAAAAAAAAACCATTATATAAGTGAGAGGAAAAATAGATTGTTATATAAACAAGGGGCTAAAAAGGGGTCTTTTTAGCCCCTTGTATAACAACTACAATAGTAAGTTTAAGCAAGTAGACAGATATTGTAGGACATTTTGGGGGTAAAATTTTGAATGAGCACACTTTAAAAAAAAATCTTGTATTGAAAATTCAGCACCTTCCATACAATAACCAACTTTGTAAATACAAAAAGTAAACACAAGTTTTATACCAATTTACAGTTTTACACCTTGTTATGTGCACAAATTTTTAAAATGATGGTACACTTCAGCTACATACATTTTTATACAGGACAATTTTTTTTAATCGGGTCATCTTATTGAATGAAAAATAATCATAGCATTCAAAGCTTCTTGTACAAAAGAAATAAATTTTAGTATGAATATTTTTTTGCCTTATAGTATAGGCTAGTACTCGTAACTGACAAAAATTAAAAAAAGCAAAATTACTTTAGCCCCTAGAGGCTGAAATGCTTCTTTAGCCCTGCTGGGGAGTGGTAATATTATGACAGTGTTTTTGAGCAAGAGTAGTGAAAAATACATTTATTATAAGTTGTTAACAAGGACTTTTAGAACGCCAAGTTTATTTATTTGTAGAGACTCTACTACCGGTTCGAAAAGCATTCTCTGCTGAGAAGAGCCGGCAAGAAACTCAGCAGTTAAAGAAACTCAGCACTAATCTACGACTAACTGACTAAAAGATCCCGGCATCCCTAAATATTCCGCATTAAAACTGTAACTACTCCGCTTTGACTCTTCTGCTGCCAGCTTGTTAGCGTTGTCGATTACGTTTCTTGATTCTTCTGACTTGAGAGTTTTCTTCCATTTATCTGCAAAATAATTTTTTATAGTTTTTTAGCCACTTATTTATATTTTCATACCAAAGTGGTAATAAAATGTTTAGTTTTTGAATGATATGTGTTTAAAATTATGATGATGATGATGATGATGATTATGATTATGATGATGATTATGAAGATGATGATGATGATGGTTATGGATATTTTTATTTTCAATGATCCAATGATGTGACAACAATGAAAGATAATATTGCATAGAAAATCACCTTCAAACCTAATAGTTAAATATTTTACTCGTATAATAAAGCAAATTAAATATTGTATGATACATTAAGATAAGATGTACCTACACAAATAAATTTTAAGTCATTTATTAATTTAGTTTAAAATAATGCAAAATGTATCATTATTACCGTATAATACAGAACAGTTCTCCAAATCTCCGTCATATTCTTCTGGCAGTACTTCTTTTGAGATTTCCTTTTGAAGATCCTCAAAAGTGTTGTGAACATGGATTCTTTTAGAAATCTTTTCTTTCACTGTACTTTTCAGTATCATTACTAACTTGTCAACAAAATATGGCGCGTTGATAATATGAACCCCTTTTATTCTGAATCCATAACCTTCCTAAAAACCACACACAATTGATAAATATTATAAATGGGAAAGTAAATCCGTATGTTTAATTCAGATTTGATGATTTTTGATATAGAGATGAGATAAGATAAAACTACTTTTTGCTGCGAAAATTAAAATTGAACAAAATAAAAGTAGGAAATCTGTAAAAGTTTTTATTGTTATTCGTTATCTTAATAAACAAATAAATTATTTATTTTATACTAATGCTATATGCGTATTGCTAATTGGGTCGTCGTTATCAACCCATATTTGGCTTTCACTGCTGAGCTCGAGTCTCCTCCCAGATTGAGAGGGGTTAGGCCAATAGTCCACCACGCTGGCCCAATGCGGATTGGCAGACTTCACACACGCAGAGAATTAAGAAAATTCTCTGGTATGCACGTTTCCTCACGATATTTTCCTTCACCGCTTGAGACACGTGATATTTAATTTCTTAAAATGCACAGAACTGAAAAGTTGGATGTGCATGCCCCGGACTGGATTCGAACTCACACCCTCCAGAATCGTAATTATTTTGATTAATTAGGTAAATTCATTTTTAATATTTACCGTACATAAAACTTCTCCTTTTTTCAACACGAATGGGTTAATCTGTGATATACCTGTCATATTTACTTGGTTAAGGTCAATTATATATCTCTCTCCTAAGGTGTAATCAATTTTCATGCAGTAGTCGACGATCTAAAAATACAAAGCAGATGTAACTTACAGCTGTTACAGCCTTCAATTTGCAGTAACCTATTCCTAACCCTAAAGTAGTCACACATCTGAAAGTAATGGGAGTAGTTGTGCGGACTATAGACTAATAGACTAAATAACAATGTATGGATATAAATTCAGCACACTTTGCGGAGGTCCTATGACAATTTGTTCACGACCTATGCTTGTGCAACTCTGAGCGTATCTCCCAAACGATCACTCAAAAGTACCTCTTCATCATTCAGCCGATGGACGTCCACTGCTGGACATAGGCCTCTTGCATGGACTTCCAAACAATCTGGTCTCAAGCCACCAACATAAAGCAGCTCTCTGCAACCTGCTTGTTAGTAGTACCTAGCCATTAAAAAATTTGGGCTTTAAAGAAATTTTTCGTGTGGATGATGGGGAAATTAGTTTTTAGGAAATGAATTGAGAATAAGGCCAAGACAGCAGCTAAAAAAATATACATCCTAAATAAGATAAACCGGTTATTTACACCAAAACAACTTCACATCCTATATCAGGCGCAAGTTCGAACGTGCATGGAGTACTGCAGTCACCTATCAGATGGATCTGCTAAATACCAACTAGCTGCATAAGACTCGGTTGATCATTGCGCTAGACCAGAGGTTTCCAAACAAGCTTACAGCTCCCAAAATTACCATTTCCCAAAATTCGACAAAAAATATATAAATCTAAGTATAAAAAAAAAATGAAAAAGTGATTCCATCCAACTTTATTTTTAATCATTTAACACCTACTCACAGCACAAGGATCCAATAAATTCTCACTTGTTTTATTTAGAAAGCACCCCATTCAGTATGAAACTAGATAAAATTTCATCTGTCTGTTGGACGCAACGTCGTCTGTCTGTTAGTCTTTTACCGGATATATTTTGGATAGTGTGCACAGGAACTTTATAATCTAGTTCCTCTATCCCCATTCTACCACAGAGTAGTGAGACGTCGTGAAATATTTATTCGTCGATGTCCAGTCAACCTAAACAAAACGTTTTGCATCTGCTTAGATGTGGAATGCCCTTCCGGCCTCTGTATATCCTGACACGTAGAATTTGTGGGCCTTTAAGGCAAGAGTGAATAGGCATCTTCTACGCAAGCATGCTTCTTCTTAGACCTCAGCATTGCTTTTTATCAGGCATGATTGTAGTCAAGGCCAAGTCTATCCAGAATTTAGAACAGATTACAAAATACGTAATTCAAGCGACCACTGCAGGGCTAAAAAAGCAATCCTAATTTTTGTTTTCTTATATCAGTGTGCTGTTTAGGAAAATATCGTTACTTACTAGAAAAACATATCTTAAATAGTGTAAAAATTTGGTATTGTTTCCTTTTTCATTTATTAACTGTACAACAGTAACTCTCGATAAATCGGAAGGGTTGAGTTTTGGTAATGGTACGTAAATCCTAAAAATAAAATTGTTTTTTAGTAGTATCTTGATGCTTACGACCAGTTTCTTCATCGCAAGTAACAGTCAAAGTAACGTCATAAATCAAAAGTGACGGTCTTATTCACTGAAAAATAAAGTCTTCTTTACTACTTACTACTTTTACTGTTACTTTAGCTTTACATGAAGAAACTGGCTGTAATATGTGAAATAAACGAACGCGAGGTTGTTAATGCTATAAGAATTGTTAATCATAATTAACCTTTTTTATGGCATTATAACTTAATCATAGTTAATGGTTCCATTATGAACTCGCATTTAGTTGCTGTGACTTACAGATGACATCATACAAAGATGGTTGTAACTCAATTCGTGAAAGACTAGCAACTACTTTCATGAAAATATTTTTGATCTCATTATTAGTTAAATAAATAATTAAAAAGTTTCCTTCTTAGATAAGATTTTAAACTTGATGGAAATTAATGATGATACAACGCGGATACAAAAAGTTTATTTTTAACTTAAATGTTATATATACTCGTACCTTTGATAAATTTAGGTAATATAACAATGATAATCATTAAAATGATAACATTAATAAAAACAAAAAAGAATTATTCTAGTGCTCTTTTGCTAAATCTTTAAGTTGAATTGAAAGTGTATAAAAATATACTCAAGATAAAGATATACTCAAGTAACAACTAAACCTAAATATTTTTGTTACAATCAAATACATTAGAACCCGTTTAATACGATTTCGCAGGGACCCAACTAAAACCGCGTTTTAGACGGGAAAGCGTATTATACGGGATATGTGTGGGGTCTTGTGAGAAATATAATGACTAATGTACACCGACATAGTTATAAAAAAAATTGTGTCTTTGGTGTAAAGATATTTTGTTTGTAAGATTATGATGTCCTGAATTAAACGCGTGTGACAAGTAGGCGTATTAAACGGGATGACGAATCGTATTAAGCGTTAGGAAATGTATGAAACCATGTCTCAATTTGTAGGTAATGGCGTAAAATGACATTTTATGCGGGAAATTGTATTAAGCGTGATCGTCTTATGCGAGTTCTACTGTATATACATTTTGACGAAAATATTTCGTGTCACGCTATTGTTCTTCTCCCTGCTTCTGTGTATCAGATTTTCTGACACCAAATAAGTGCAATATTCAGATGTCAATATTCAAAAGGCAATGTGATAAATAAGGAAGTTCAGATACTTTTCGTATTTAGGGAAATTGCCAAATTTATTACGTAGTCCGTTATTATACTTTTAGTCTTTGCTGCAAAATCACATTATTAAAAAGGACAAGGTTAATCATGTTAATTGTTATTGATGTTGGGAAAAAAACAACATCATATGAAAAATATACGACGACCTCCGTGGCGCAGTGGTGTGCGCGGTGGATTTACAAAACGGAGGTCCTGGATTCGATCCCCGGCTGGGCAGACTGAGATTTTTTTTAATTTGTCCAGGTGGGAGGCTTCGGCCGTGGCTAGTTACCACCCTACCGGCAAAGACGTACCACCAAGTGATTTAGCGTTCCGGTACGATGCCGTGTAGAAACCGTAAGGGGTGTGGATTTTCATCCTCCACCCAACAAGTTAGCCCGCTTCCATCTTAGACTGCATCATCACTTAACATCAGGTGAGATTGTAGTCAAGGGCTAACTTGTAAAGAATAAAAAAAAAAAAAAAAAAAAAAAAAAAAAAAAAAAAAAAAAAAAAAAAATAACATATCACAATCAATAAAATCAAGTTTATGACTGTGTGCGTATGTGACGCAAAACGTGAACGGTGGAAGGTCGTTCAGTAAACTATTAAAAATCGCTGAATTTTAAGTATGCTCGTTTACCTAGTTTCAAATTATTATCTATTTATATCACTATCATCATTGTCAGCCAATAGATGTCTACTTCTGGACATAGGCCACTTGCATGGACTTCCTGACAAAACGATCTCGAGCTACCAGCATCCAGCGGCTCTCTGCAACCCGCTTGATGTTCCCGGGCCACATTATAAAGGGTTACCAACACTACGCTTTCCAGTGCGGTTTGCCGAACGATATGCCTTGCTCATTACTACTTCGGCATTGCGACTCATTGAGCTATGTCAGTGACAGTTTTTCTGCGGATCTCCTCATTTCTGATTCGATCACGTTGAGTAATTTAGTAGTTAGTCTCAGAATACAGAAAAGTTAGTTTTAGTGTGGCCCGCGTGGTTCCCGTTCCCGTAAGAATGCGGGGATAATATAAAGCCTTCCTCGATAAATGGGCTATCTAACACAGAAATAACTTTTCAAATTTTCGAATCAGTACTTCCTGAGATTAGCGCGTTCAAACTCGCTGATTATAATATTAATATAGATACGTACACGTTTTGTGAAAATTCATCAAATTCATCAATAGATTTATTTAGACTTATCTCAGCAATCATCCCTCTGGTTGTTAGTAATCTATCAATTCTCGATTTAGTTCTCTCCACTGATCCCTTCTCAATGATATACAATCGTTCAATATAATTTAAATCTGAAAAAACACCAATAAATTTTCATAGAAAGGCCAAAGATTATGTAAAGCTTTAAATAAACCGTTTTCTTTGAGTTTTTAATAAGTTTGATGAATGAATTATAACAGTTTAATTGAGTACGTCTATAGTTTAACAACTATATTTTTATTAAGTAGTTCCTAAAGGTTAAAGGTTATAAAAAGACAGAGCGACGTAATAAGTCGAAGGTGGAACTAATTTTCAATACATACAGAGTGATTCGGTCTTTAGAGCGGATTTTTTTTTCGTAGTTCTGTATCATTAATAGAACATAAATCTACAAACAATTCGGTACATTTCATGTTATTATAGGACTCAAAAGGTGATTACAAATATAAGAAAACTAATGTCGAACAAAGGTTATGATTCACAACACTTGTCAGGATAACTTAATTAACAAATCAAACTGTAACCAAAATAAGACCCAAGAAACAAGCTTTTTTTCAAATTTTCGTCAGTCTGTCTGTCTGGGCTCATGTTTGGGACTGTTTTATCTTTTGGACCAATTTTAGTGGCACTTTCAGATAACGATAAAAAAGGGAATTGAGCAACATAGCACTTGGAGTATTTTTGCAAAAATAAAAGAGAAGAGGTCATATGGTTATGACAGTTTGTCCTTCATTTTTAAAGTTAGATATTTTATGAAAATTGGTATATACATAAGTGTTACAAAAACTATAACTTAATTCAATATCTATAGAAAGGATTAAAAAGGGGTTGAAAATATAAATCTTTCATGTTCTCCCATATTGACATGTAGACGAATTCGCGGGCGTCCGCTAGTCATATTCAATATACTATTCAAAAAACTCATTAAACGCTTTCTAATTAACCCTTAACCGGAATCGCTGGGTCCATTTGCACCCATAAAAAACAAAAATCGTTTCATTTCAAAACGCGCGCAGTAAGGTACAGTTTTTTGCATCGATCTAGTCTCGTCTTATATATGCAATATGCAGAACTTGGAGTTTGCTGGAAGCAAAGAAAACGAGCCATCTTGGCTCCAATCGAACCCAGGATTCCATTTACGCAAGTTTTTTTCAAGCGAGTACTTATTTAATTTATGTTGATAAAGATACTTTATTTTTGAAAAAAAGGCTCGTTAAGTTACGGAAATATATATCCAGGAACTACTTCTAGTTGAAAAATTTGAATCACATTACATATCGTATATTTTTATTATTTATGGATAACTGTAACTAAATGAAGGACTTTCTATACAAACTTTCAACCCCTTTCTTTCTGATTTAATTGTTGCAACTAAAAGTATCCTATAACCTTATCTCCGTACTATGATCTCAAATCGTGCCAAGTTTCATTTGAATTCATTCAGTAGTTTCAGCGTGATGTCCGGCCAACAAAAACACGAATAGACAGACAGACAGACAACTCTGTGACGACTAAATTCTAATTATTTTTTTAATATCATCATAATTTACAATGATTTTATATTTATTAAAAATAAATCATTCTACTTCTTGTATTGCTTACCTAAATACTCAGCAGCCTTTGCTAAATGTTCTTCTTTCTTGACCCATTCTTCAATTATATCCAAGTCCTTACTTATTTTGGCCCTGTCTAAATTAAGATGTTTTCGAACTCTTTCCATTTCTTCTAGTGTCACCTCTATCAAAGGATGTTGTGTTGGGGCCTGCATTTTGAACTAGAATATAAAAAATCTCTAATTATTATTTTCGGAAATTTGCATACGTTTGACTTTTTTTTATTAAAATCAAACTTCATATACCTACTGAACTAAATCAACTGTATCGATTTTTATGTATATTTCAGAATACAACAGTTTTTATATAAACAAGGCTTAAATTATAGGTATTTTCTTTAAGACTAACGATACTTTACTAAAAACGTAAAGCATAAAACTGTATTTTATGACACATTTTTAGGGTTCCGCTGCAAAGTAATCAAAAAAATTAGTCGTAAAATCTACTGTGTAAAAATTATGTACTATTATTATTTTACTTAAACCTAACCTAACTTCAGCTCTCTTTAGTAGCATTCTAATGTTAGGTACCCTGAATTTAGTTCTAGTTATAGCTAAAATTCTTTTTGCCAATTTTAGTTCAATTGATAATATAATAATTATGTTACTTAACCCGTGAATATGTTTTATATAACAGAAAATTTTAAAAAAGAGAGGAGGAAAAAAACGTACGCGTCGAATTGAGAGCCTCCTCCTTTTTTTTAAGTTGGTTAGAAAGAAGAAAGAAATTGAAAAAATGTTTAAAAGAATAAAAAGAGTAAGAAATATAACAGAAAGAAAGAATGCCGCATCATTGTCTTATAGAGGATGTAAATAAGATTCTTCTTTTCTCTTCTTCATATCTTTCTGATTCTTAATAGGACCTCAGCAACGTCACTAAACTTATTAAGGATCTTTCAATTGAGTATTAAATTAACCTTAGGGTTAATAATAATTTAGATTATTGATTTAGGATTAGGATGATAGGAGGTTGAGATCTTTGTATTGATACAGTTAAACTATGCTAATGATACGGAACCATATCAGAAAAATGTTGTTATGCATGTACGAGTTTAGTGGTGTTTATGTCAGAGTTATCTCTATATACTTAGTAATATTGGTTTAAGATCCGGCATCAGAAATATATACCCTCATCTGTTATTTATTAGGGATAAGAAATAAATGATAGATAATATTCACAGTGAAACATTGCAAATAATTTGCTTAGTTAAATTACCGGCATTTTTCATACAAAATTTTGGAAATCACTAACTAGATCAAAAACAGAATAGACATAGCTAAAAGCTAACGCATTTAAAGCAACTTAATACAGTTAAATTAATTATAAAATAAGCTTTTATTTGACATGTAAGTGTAAGAGGCTAAATATCTGATAGTGATATAAAAAATAACTAACTTTTTTAACTCTTTGTTATCTGGCAACCTCAGAGTTGCAGTGTGAAAGCAAACAATTTTTACGTTTTCAATTCTGTTGGGTATATTCTTTTAGCTAATGTTTTTTTAAGTTACCAACAAGGGAAGTAGATTAAATAAATTTAATAATTTAACTTGGCAGTCTGCTCGTAGTTGCAGTGTATCAATATGAATATTTTTTATAATTAGTTTCTTATCCTAAATAAATGATAAACAGATGAGGGTATATATTTCATATGCCGGCTCACGTACTATAAGTTATGCAATTTGTTTAATAACATCAAAGTGCATTTGAGTTGCACTTTGAACATTATTATTATATATTGTAACTACTACACAACTATATTTATAAAGTCATATTCTTCTTACACATTTTATATTGTTTTAGCAGATTCTAATTTATAAGGTAAACTGGTGTTTTTTTTATTCTTAACAAGTTAGTCATCATAATTACCATCAGGTGAGATTATAGTCAAGGGGACTACAATCTCACCTGATGGTAGTTATGATGCAAAATAATGCAATCTAAGATGGAAGCGGAACGACTAACTCGTAAGGAGGGTATGGGTTGATGACGACGATTAGCCATTTATATTTTGATAGACGTATAGATGTTATTGAAATTACTTATATATTATTGTCCAAGTTATCGAAATATTTGGGTACGAAATCATCTAACGCGGGCCTTGTTGAAAACCTTCAGTGGTATAATCGTGAAGCTATTATAGGCCTTAACATCCGATATTTAGGCCTCAATAGCTTCACGATTCACTACACAATAATTTCTACTTTTTGTTACAAAAATAACACAGAATATTTTTTAACCGACTTCCAAAAAGGAGGAGGTTCTACGTTCGGCTGTATGTATGTTTTTTTTTTTTTTTTTTTTTTTTTATGTATGTCCAGCGATAATTCCGTCATTTGTGGACCGATTTTGAAAATTCTTTTTTTGTTTTGAAGGGTTTGATTCCAGGGTGGTCCCATTTTTTTCATGTCAGGATCTGATGATGACATCCTGGAGAAATTGAGGGGAACTTTCGAAAATCGTAGAGACGGCTAGTGCGTTTGTTAGTGTTTCCATAAGGTATTTTAAACCACTACAATTTTATGAAGGTCTGATGATGGTCTGATGATGGAGCCGATACACAGACGATGGAACTCGTCAACGATTTACAGCAGGTACCTTTTGTTTGGGCTTAATTTATTTGTATTGATGAGAACTTTCCACCTAGATGGGTTGTGACTGTATTAAGGGTCTGATGATGAAGACGAAGGACAGTGAAGAGAACTCCTCGACGGTTCACAGTAGCTACCTTGTGTTTGGACTTGATAAATTTGTATTGATGAGAACTTTCCACCTAGATGGGTTGTGACTGTATTAGGTGTCTGGTGATGAAGACGAAGGATAGTTAAGGGAACTCCTCGACGGTTCACAGTAGCTATCTTGTGTTTTGACTTGATAATTTTGTGTTGATGAGAACTTTCCACCAGGATAGGTTGTGACTGTATTAGAGATCTGGTGATGAAGATGAAGGAGAGTTAAGGGAACTCTTCGATGGTTCACAGTAGCTACCTTGTGTTTGGAATTGATAAATTTTATATTGATGAGAACTTTCCACCCATATGGATAGTGACTGCATAGGGGGTCTGGTGATGAAGACGGAGGACAGTCAGTTCACACTCAGTAGGTGTGCTAACACTAAAAATTAAAAAATAAAAATTTTAATAAAAAAAATTCAACCGACTTCCAACTCAAAAATTAACCTAAACTAAAAAGTAAAAAATAACATCTTACCTATGTGCTACCTTCTGATCAGTTTGAAGGCGGTGCCAATCCAGTGTCATGTTTTAATTAAAGCCGTTTCTGAAAGAACCACAGAAATTGTGTAATTTAAACGGCTTGAATTAAAACATCACTGGCTTGGCACCGCCTTCAAACTGATCAGAAGGTAGCACATAGGTAAGATGTTATTTTTTACTTTTTAGTTTAGGTTAATTTTTGAGTTGGAAGTCGGTTGAATTTTTTTTATTAAAATTTTTTAATATAAAAGTTAATATCCAGACAAGCGAGCGGAAAATGCTTTATCTTCGTACCAATAAATAAACTGAATATGTAACACAAGAAAGGTCTTCATTTTCAATCTATACGAGGTACAGGGTTATTGTTTACTTTTGTGTAATCAAACCTCCCTTATTCGATGCGCATCCAATCAGCTCCCGATGAAAATAAGAATACGATTGAATACAAAGTCAATTCGTAATGAAGATACGAATTGGTCTCAGTTTAAATAACATACAGTTCTGAAACTAACGTTGTTGAACTTGAACAGTAATATCTATCTGAATATTTAAAAGTGAATAGTCACGAAACGTAAACCATTCGATTGACCATCGAAAACATATTTCACATAGAAATATAAAATTTTGATATGGAGGTAATTTATAGATAATAAACAGATCCGGTCCCCTAAGAATGGATTTTGCGACAGGGCCAGATTAAGATGGTCTAAGGGTTGATGAAGTTGTGGGCGTTTGCTGGTAAGTAATATAACCATCGAAAGAGGTAGTCGCTGATAGAAAATCTGCAGTGAAATGTAACTCTGGAAGAAATCAATGATACTAAACTTTAGTATCATTGATTTTAAATATTACTATTTAAACTGAGTTCAGTATTTCTTATTTATTAAAACAAACTTTACCTTTCTATTAATATTAATGCAGATTTATTTCAGTATGTATCTTTATTTATGTTACATTTCAAATTGTGACGTCTTTGGCAAATTCTTGCAGACCCCTATGTGATCGTGCATTTTAATCAAGCTTCTTAAACAGAAAGAAATATTTATTTTGCGAAGAAGCTCAGTTAGAGCAACTGTTTACTGGAATCAAACTCATGAATTTCAATGAGTCTGCATTCAGAATCCGTACATACTCGCTACTCGTATATTTTCCTTTGTCAGTGACTTTACTCACCGATGCGGACCCTATGCTTGTCTGTGCCTAGGCAATTTATTTAGTACTAATATAGTACTAAATAGTAAAGGAAAAACATCGTGTGGAAACCTGCATAACAGAGAATTTTCTTAATTATCTGTGTGTATGAAGTCTGCCAATCCGCATTGGGCCAGCGTGGTGGACTATTGGCCTAACCCTTCTCATTCTAAGAGGAGACTCGATCTCAGCAGTAAGCCGAGTATGGGTTGATAATGATGATACTTAGTACTAAATAAATTGCCTAGGCACTAAAGTTACATGGTCTAAAATGAAGAGTTATATATAATGCACTAGTGTGGCAATCTATTTAACTCTTCATTTGAATATCGTAAATATTCGGCTGACATATTATATTTCGTTAATTTAGTAGGCCTTGATGTCAATTCAATTCAATTCAATTCATTTATTTTGCTGAGAACACATACATTCTAATGTATTCAGCCATTTCTTGGATACAACAATTTATATTACAAATACTATTAACAAAATATAAAAAAATAAATTCAATAGCAGATGATTAATCAAAAAATAAAAATTAGAACAAGTAAAAATTACCATCTGTGCAGGTACGAGTACTTATGTCAAATAAGAATAATTAATAATATAATAATAATCTTTACAATGTCATAGGATAAACATAATTAATAAATACAAACAAAAAAAAAAAATATTAAAATCAGCTAAGAAACTATAGATTATGTCGTATTATTTACGGGACACCCTGTAAATTTTTCGGGCTGGGAGGAGAAGTCCCTCGGGAACCACTTTTAGCGTATCTATGTAGCAATAGATAAACATAAAACATAGCGTTCCGGTACGATGCCGCGTAGAAACCGTCAGAGGTATGTGTAGACTACTAGTATCTCTATAAAACTGTAGAAAATAATTATTTTAAGTCAGTAACTTGCAAAAAACTTCCGAAACAAATCCTAAATGAAGAGAAACTGACAGAATATGAAGGAAAAGTAACAAAATGGTTAATTGGAAAATGCATCTATAAAGTATGAAATTAAAAATTTCAAACTAGTTCTAGGGTAATATTTTTAGCTTCAGTATCGATTATATAAAGCCCCTTAACAAAAATTGTCAAAATATCTTCAATTTACAGAATGTACAGAATTCTTATTATGAGTATAGATTCTAGATGGCGCTGGCGTCCGTTATGCCACGGTAACGTTTGGTGTACATTTGGTGAACATTTGTAACAACAAATGGACTAAGTAAAATCTCAAATTGCGAATCTTCTTCTTCTTAAGGTGCCTCTCCGACTAGCGAAGGTTGGCAGTCAATTTCTTGAACTCGTCTCTATCCTTCGCGAGGGGAAATAATTGTGCGGCGCTCGCGATCCCGGTCCACTCTCTGATGTTTCTCAGCCAAGACTTCTTCCTGCGACCAACGCCTCTTCTACCAGCAACCTTTCCCATCAAGATGAGCTGTAGAAGCTCGTATCTCTCGTGTCGTAGCATGTGCCCTAGATGTCTTGACGGTCTGCAAAAGTTCACGCTTCTGATTGACGCGTCGCAGAACTTCGGCATTCGTCACTTTGTGAGTCCAACTGATAGCCAGCATGCGTCTAAAAGCCCACATTTCGAACGCTTCTATACGTTTTCTGATGTACTCTTTTACTGCCAAGGCTTCACAACCGTATAGAATCCGTATCCGTATATAAATTGCGAATAATTGTATAGAATTTGACCAGTTTTATTATAAGTATAGATAATAGATAAAAATAAATATATTGTCTGGTTAACACAGACTCGTTATACATTTGACTTGTCAGGTAAAATGTAAATACAGCGGCTGCTTGTGATAGTTCAATATGGCCACTCGTCAGGTGATGGCGCCGAATTGAATATTATGCACAAATTGAATCCACCCTACTTGGGCACCTGTCAAGCGAATTCACCGCTCGCCGCTGAAATATTGGTTTGCTTTGTACGGCGTAAATCGTGTTACCAAATACTACTTTGTATGTGAAACTGTATGATTGATCTGGAAGATATTGGAACTAAGTGTAAATTCCTTGGAAACTGAAATATCATTAATTTTACTAATTGAAAGAGGCATTGTAAGGGGATTACTTTTTGACGTGACAACGTCTTATAATTCGATGGAGCCGACCGATCCGAAAAAAAATGACGTCATGCGACGTTCCCTCGCTCTAGGGTTGCCAACTTTTTTTACAAGAAATAAAGTATATTCTGGTCTATGAAGATTATTAGACAGTATTTAAAAAAAACTAACATTTTCTTTTGAATAATGCAAATATTCTTCAATATTTTCTTTTGACGTGGTCACGTTCTACTATCGTTAGTAAGCCAATTTTACATACAGCCGACTTTTTTTGATTCTATTACAAGCGATCTCACCTGATGTTAATAATTGATAATGCAGTCTAAGATAGAAGTGTCCTAACTTGAAAATTTTTTTTAAGCTTTAATGGTAGTAATGAATTTCAGAAATAAATAGGACGTCAGGTTATTGAAGTATATTAACGCCCGAAATTAATAATGTATTCCAACCAATCCAATCTAAGATTAAAATTAATCTTAGGTTGTTGCCAATCACCCGATCGATCTGTAATCTTCGTGCCATTATTAATACCAATTAATACTGACCCATAAAAAATATTTTTCTTTTTTTTCTTAAATATATCGTTAACAGTTTTCCAAACGTCAAAAACGTTGTCCATTTTGTGACGTCGCGGTGTTACTTGATGTCTCTGGAGGTAAATTAATTAACTAATAATTTTTCCTATTGTTTGCGCTAAAACTTGGTGTTAAAAATATCACACTATCACACTAATATTATAAAGGCGAAAGTTTGTGTGTAAATGTGTAAGTATGTTTGTTCCTCTGTTACGCTGCGACTACTGAAGCGATTTGGCTGAAATTTGGAATGGAAATAGATTTTACTCTGGATTAACACATAGGCTATCACGGAAAAATTCATGGTTCCCGCGGGATTTGTGAAAAACTGAATTCCACGCGGACGAAGTCGCGGGAGTCCGCTAGTATAATATAATTGTTTAGTTTTCCTACCATAGATACTCTAGATAATACTTTTATAGATACACTGGTAAAGGTAAAACTTACTTAAATAACGATAATTATAATTGAAAGATAATTGGCAAGGGGTGAAAACCAACCAAATAGAAGGGATCATTATTAATAGTCTAATTATGTAAATAATGGATAAGTAAAATTAATTTATGATGAGGAAATCTATCTCTATTATCAGTACAGCCTCCGACCTTATATTTTAATTAAAGCAGGTCGTTAAGTTTGGGCGATGTTTTGACGTTACAAAAGCTTATAGGAAATTAATTTACTTGGCAGTGTTCACTTCATTATACCGAAAATGGAATTTTGAACTGCACTGGCGGAGTTGTATGATTATGTATTTATAGGCCTCAGAGTTTCAATCCTGTTTGGAATTGTAGATCAAAAATGCACAGAGTAGGTACCTCTATTTTTTTTAATTTTTTTTAAAATTCTAAATAGACTTGCGCTTGGTGTCATGCCTGGTGGAAAGCAATTATGAGGTCTAGGTTTGAGCGCGCTTGCCTAGAAAATTCCTATTCACTCTTGTCTTGAAGTGCACTAAATATAAGTGTTAGGAAACACAGAAGCTGGTAGGGTATTCCACATTATCGCTTTTCTTACCAGGAACGTCGATACGAAACGTTTTGTGCGAGTCGACTGGACATCGACAACAAAAGGATGCTAATTTTCTGATTAGTCAATGTCCCGCGGTTTTATCTGCGTAGTTCCCGTTTCCGTGAGAATACGGGGATAAAATTTAGCCCACGATACTCTCAAATTAAGTGGCATTCCAGTCGTAAAAGAATTTTTAAAATCGGTTTAGTAAGTCCAGAGATTACCCCCTACAAACTTTAAGTACTCGACCCCAACGTCCATCGTCTCTTCGAACTATGTGCCCCGCCCATTGCCACTTCAGCTTCGCGACTCGTTGAGCTATGTCGGTGACTTTGCAGATCTCCTCATTTCTGATTCGATCACGCAGAGATACTCCTAGCATAGCTCGTTCCATCGCCCGCTGTGTGAATCTGAGCATTTTTCTGAGGCACATGGTTAGCGACCAAGTCTCGGAACCATAGGTCATATGAATATGGTCATATAATAGGAAGTATCAAAATTTTAAAACAAATGACAAATAACAAGTTCACTTACTGGTAAGTGATCCGCCTGTGCAGTTGTGCATCGGGCTGTGTCGATCACAGTATTTAAGAAAGACTGCATGCATCATAAAAATGCTTGGTGCAATTAACGCATCTTTATTCTTCTTACTAATTAGCTATCTCACATAATAAACATAATTATCGACATATAAAATAAATTAAATTGTTTTTTTCATTGTTTTCATTTTAATACTAAAAGCGCGGAACTTCCTGACGCCAATGGCATGCACTTCATAGATGCGATTGGGCACTGCCTACCCTGAGGACTGGTTACAAATTACGAACCTGTGTGCCTAGTGGGAGTTTTCAATATTTTCATACTGTTACTATCACGTTGACGTTTCAGCTGCAACCAGATTATCGTCATCTGGAACTCTCCGTACCGATCGACTAGCACAGATCATTTCAGGTTTGTTCTTTTATAAATGATTAACAGCGTTTTGTATTATATCTTAATAACATTGTTAAAACTTTAAACAAAGGAAAAGTAAATAAATGAGATAAAAAATCCAAGTAAACTAACGTTTTCAAAAATGTTGTCTGTAAAGTCGGTTTACTGACGATAGTTGAACGTGACAACGTCAGAAAATACTGATGGAATAGTTGCATTTTTCAAAAGTAAGAGCAAGATATACTTTATTTCTTGTAAAAAAGTTGGCAACCCTAGAGCGAGGGAACTATGCATGACGTCATTTTTTTTCGAGTTCGCATCTGGCTTCATCGAATTATAAGACGTTGTCACGTCAAAATGACGTGTCCTTTTTTTTGGGGCTCCATCCAATGAATTCGCCACTTCAGATGGTAGGTACAGTTTTTTTTTATTGCGCCGCTGGTCATTGGTCGACCCCCCACTAGGTGGACCGAAGACATCAAGCGGGTTGCAGGGAGCCGCTGGATGCTGGCGGCTCGAGACCGTTTTGTTTGAAAGTCCATGCAAGAGGCCTATGTCCAGCTGTGGACGTCCATCGGCTGATAATGATAATTCATTGGGGTATTGAGATGGCAGGCTGTAGTTCTACTAACCAGCCCCTAAAACCACTACTGAACTGATCGAACAGTGCAGTTTTTTAACAATTAGAATCAGTACTTGGATTGTTGAGTCATTTACCCTACCAGTTATAACTTCAAATTAGTATGTTTTGGTAATTGCTCTGAAGAAAATTTAAGGCGTTGAAATAAAATGGTTGTTCTTCTTCCGAGTTACGAAAATGTAGCATCAAAACCGGGCTGAGAATTTCACTGACAATTTCTTAAAATAAAATAAAATAGCTAAGTATTTTACAGCCTGACCAAGTATTTGAACCCAGGACCTTGTTATCTGAAGCCACCAGCGGTGATGAGTCCATTTCTGATGGGTAACCTTTTAAAAATTACTAACTGACGCCACACGGTTTCACTCACGTAGTTCCCGTTCCCGTAGGACTACGTTGATAATATATAGTCTGAAATAATTTTAAAATTCGGGTCAGTAGTTCCTCAGTTTAGCGCGTTCAATCAAACAAACAAACTCTTCATGTATGAATTTCTATATGAAAAATATGGCTGATATGATGATGATGATGTTGTTAGTAAGTATACGAATAGGTAATATGTTAGTGCTAAACGAATCGTTATTGGGTCTTCAATCAACGTACATGATGATTTTATTAAAATGACGCACAATTGAATCGGGATCGGGTTTATTTCCTCCACAGGTGAGACGGCGGAAAAAGGGCCTTTTAAAATTCATGAGGGAAAATTGTCGACGGCACGACTTTCGATATTTTCTGTAATCGAATAATGAGGTCGGCGGGAGTTTCTTTAAAGAATCGGGATTATATAACAGAATATACCTGCGAGTAATATACTCAGATATGCTATGTATTCTAAGAGTCATATATATTGAAGTACCAAATCTTCTTCTTCAAATCTTGACGACCTCCGTGGCGCAGTGGAAATGACGGAAGTCTTGGGTTCGCTCCCCGGCTGGGGCAGCTAGACCTGGAGCAATTAAGAAAATTGCGCCACGGAGGTCGTCATTAAGTATGAAAGCAAAAAATAGTAAAAAGTAATACATAAGCCCACTTAGTCTGGTGCTTCTAGAAAAAACAAAACAACCAACATCTAAACCTTACCTATGTAAAATGAGTACCAAAATATTTGTATAACATACTACACAAGATGTAATATTATTTTTTGGTATGAGTAAGGGAATTGGGAGTTTTTTTCTGACCGCTTGTCTATTAAGCCCCCTAACTAATTTTGATATAAGGCCCCTACGGAACGCTTCGCTACTGCATGAATTACTGGCTGCATTTCCGCATTGGATATCTAGGCAGAACCTTGCACATTTTTTTTTATTCTTTACAAGTTAGCTCTTACTACAATCTCACCTGATGGTAAGTGATAATGCAATCTAAGATGGAAGCGAGCTAACTTGTTAGGAGCACAATGAAAAATCCACACTCCTTTTGGTTTCTACATGACATTGTACCGGAACGGGAAATCGCTTGGCGGTACGCCTTTACCGGCAGGGTGGTAGCGGCCGAAGCCTCCCACCAGCCAGACCTAGATCAATCAGCCGGGAATTGAACCCATCTTGTAAATCTACCGGGCATACCATTGCACCACGGAGACCGTCAAAACATAGGTACATACCTAACAAAATGCTCGTTGGTTAAGTGGGTAGCCTATGTGGCTTTGGATCACGAGGTACCGGGTTCGAGTCCTGGGTCGGACTAGGAAACTTTGACCTTTTATTTCTTTCAAGAATTTTTCAGAAACTATCAGGGAGTTGAGAAGTTGTTACACTCCCGTGCGCCAGAGAGAATGATAAGGGATGATTTACATTAAGCCTGGCTTTATCTGGGCAGACTGAAGCCGGGAACGACCGAGGTCACGCCACGGATATTTGTGTTTGTGAAGTTAGATTAGATATCATTAAAAATAATCCTATACCCGCCCACTCGTATTGGAGCAGCATGATGGGTTTAAGCTCCATGCATTAATATCAATTAATCCATGCTTTAATATCATTGCTTCTATATCAAGAGAAACTGAGCCCTGTAGAAAGATAATTAAAACCCGACAATCAAAAAATTTTTGCACACATACAAAGAGAAAAATAATAGACTATATTTTTTTTAATTAATTTATAAATCCGGTATTTATTGGTATTAAACTATTTTACGTCTAACTCTTTTAACTTATCTAGTTACGAGTAGTTAACGAACAAAAATGTTCACCAAGTTTCCTCACAGGAAGTGGATTGAAAACATTACTATCGCAAAATTCAGAATACCAAAGTTTGGGGTTAATTAAAATTTCTACGTAAGACATAGGATATGTTAACATTACTATTGTCTCATTTATTTATTAGTCTTTTTTTTAATTTTTAACAATGTTAAAATAAAAATACAATAGAAAACACTATTAAAAATTTATAAGTGCCGTATAATTTTGAGTGCCCAAGCAACCGGTGGTCAGGGCTCCAGAGTGAGGAACCTTCTCACAATACGCGCCGTCTCAAGAATCACTGCCTTTTGTATCCGACTCTTGATCCAACAGTTAAGTGAAGGCTTCAAGCTGCCAGCTTCAAGTGTTGGTCGAAGCTTTTCGCTATTGACGACGAGACCATAGACTGAAACAACTATCGGAACAATAATAGCTGTTAACATAATTATTACGAATTATTATTAATATTAAATAGCTGCACCTGCCTAGTGAGTAGGTTTGTTGAAATTATAACCACTTCTTAACCGATTTTGACAATTTTTTCACAACTAGAAAGCCACGTTATTTGTGAGTGTCAGAAGCTATATTTTATCCCTGTATTCTCAAGTTTATATTATTTAAAAACAGGACAAAATATTTCTTATGGTTTGCAAAAAGTGATTGAGGCATTCGAGGATTTGTTTTTTCTGTATGTATGTTCAAGTAATTCTCTGGATGCATCTACTGAATAGATTTTGGTACGGTTTTCACTGATAAGTCTAGGAGAAATTGTGTACCTATATCGACATAGTTCAACGTATCGCGAAGCTAAAGTGGCAAGGGGCGAGGCACATAGTTCAAAGAGCTGGTGGCCGTTGGGCCGTACCAAGGTGCTGGAATGGCGGCCCCGCACCAGAAAGCGCAGTGTCGGTCGACCCCCCACCAGATGGACTGACGACATCAAGCGAGTCGCAGGTATTCGCTGGATGTAGGCACCTAAGTATCGTGATATTTGGAAGTCCCTGCAGAAGACGTCCATTGCCTGACATGATGATGATGATGAGACTGCTACTGAAAACATCTCGACCTAGAACTTCAAACATGGGCTTCATAATTCAAAGACGCAAAGCCTAACCCAAATTGGTCTAGTAAGCAAATCAATAGCTTCTGCAAACCAATAACTTGAGATCTATAAAGCGAAGATAGAATTTGATTTCCAAATTAGCAGCGATTCAATAAAACAATTGAATTAAGAAACAGAATATTATAAATTAAGCAAATTCCTGAAACACGCCAAAAGCCTTATTGTAAGCCGCTACCTCTCGTGAATAAACACAAGGCCTTAAATATCTCGTTTCTGAGAACCTCGATAAGTTACAAAGTTAATAAGTTTCATAACATTTCTGAAATCGTGTAACTACAAGTAGCAGCGCTACTTATCACTGAAAGTAATCAATCTTCGAAAAGGAAATTAATTTGTAGGTAGCACTTAATAAAAATATTGTCATTTTCTATACTTTTTTTAATTATGTGTACAATTGTACATTCGTTGATGACAAGGTACGATACGATTCAAAATAATATGATAACTAATAGGTAAGTAAGTACATCGTTTTTATCGAATATTAATTTTCAGACGACATCGCTTTTATCTATACCATCGTTTCCCAACCTGTGGTCCGTGGACCCCTGGGGGTCCGCTAGTATGTGTATGGGGGTCCGCAGCGTCATCTCTGGATAAATGCTAATATCTCGTAATCACTAATCTTACTTAAAGCGAGTAAATTTTATTATTTTTAGATGAGACCATGTATTCGCTACGAACACAATAACAGTATAAGTGAGGATTTTCACGTGACTACGTCTTATAAATTGGTTTGCCGGGTGACACTTCAAGAAACTGCGTTACGCTCCGCTCACGTTATGCGCTCACAATGAGAGCGAGTGAATAAAATTTTGTTAATATGAAATTCAGTGCGAGATTCTTTGTTTTATTTTTGTTAATTAATCAAATTAATGTTTTAAATATAATTCTTTGTATAAATAAATGTTTTAAATTGTTACTATTATTTCATCCTTCTTCCTATTATACGAATGAATATTCACATTAAAATTATTTTACCACTCAAAGTCGTTGTCACGTAAAACTTTCGCCCGTATACCGACTTTACAGGCAACCAATTTTTTTTATTTTGAATACCTCTGCCTTCGCACACTACAGGTGAAAGGCTTCAGGCGCGTGAAGAAGATGAATCCAGCTATTATCTGGCTTGGTTGCCGCATTCATAGGGATTTTTTTACTGTTTATTTTATTAAGGGAGTCCGTGAAAACTGTGCTTGATTCCCTAGGAGTCCGTTGGCTGAAAAAGGTTGGGAAACGCTGATCTATACTAATATCTTAAAGAGGAAAGATTTAATAGTCTGGTTATTTATTTGCATTGAATACTGAACTGATTCGAACATTTCTTTGACTGTTTGGAAGCTACACTAGTAGTTCTACGGGAACGGGAACCACGCGGATGAAATTGCTGGGTGTCTGCCAGTAGTATTAAAGAGTATTAATAATAATAAATAGATTTTATGCCCTTTATTCATAGTCTTGGAAGATTAGAAATTTTGAGAAAACCCTACAATGTCTTATCTTTACATTGATAAAAAGAAGGATTCAAAATTTAAAAAAAATCAAAATTTCTTTTTTTTTAATTAAGCTTAGTTTACAAGCACTTTTGAAAAGTCAAATAATTTAATTTAAATTAATGGTGGTAATTATAGTCGAAAACCTAAAATTAAAGTTACAAGGGTTCCAAGCGCCTAGGTTCGAGAAGAGCCCACAACAAACTCAGCCAAGTTTTATTTTTTTTTACCACCATTTTACAAACTTGTCTAAAACTAAGTGCGTACCTACCTACACAGTCGTGCAGTGCAGTTTAACACCAAGCTTTTTATCATTTAGATAATCATTAACATAAGACTTTCCTAGAAGCTTGCGTTTAATAAACACTTTGATTACCTGGATAAGCGGACAAGACGAGTTGTTAGTATAAAACTTATAAAAACTTATCAACCCGAAG
Source organism: Bicyclus anynana (assembly GCF_947172395.1). Lineage (NCBI taxonomy): Eukaryota > Metazoa > Arthropoda > Insecta > Lepidoptera > Nymphalidae > Bicyclus > Bicyclus anynana. The sequence goes on from NC_069090.1 coordinate 12,626,364, forward strand.
CAAAATTGTTATTTACGAGTATGCTGTAATTAAATTATTTTGTATTGTGATTGATTGATTGATTGATTGATTGATTGATTTATTGAAGTTGATTGATTGATGTAAATACTGATTTTGTGATACTTTACCGTAAATCACGTCTGAAATAAAGGTATCTAATAAAGTGTTTTTTAGATAGCATGGGTACGGTGACAGTCGCCTGGACGACGTTCATAATACGTACCTTACTTACCTTACCATTATCATGAATTGCGGCAAACTTTCAAGAGTAAAACGAACTATCACCCGCACCACCCTACATGAAATGAAACGAAACTTTAGTGCCTAAGTAGTAAGCATAGCTGTGCATTAACTCGTTAATCCGTTAATCGTTAATTAACGAAGTTAACATTTTGATTAACGGATTAACTTTTAAGTTAACTTTCAAAAATGTTAACGGACCCGTTAACTTCCGTTAATATGCAGAAGTCCGTTAATCGTTAATCCAATGCCTACTATTTACCGCGCGACGCGATTAACAGATTTAGACAAGTAAGAAATGATGAAAGATTTTTTTCATAATGAAATCAACAAATTACTATATTTATGTTAAAATTATAGACAAAATCAACTATAATCAAATTATGGCACTTTTCCCCAGTGCTCACCCTTATTTTCCAATGGGGATCTCACACAATGATATAAAAATGCAATATTAACCAGTCATATTAACGGATTAACGATTAACGTTAACTTGCGTTAATTCTTCCGGAATGTAACGCTTTAACGTTTAACGAAGCTAACTTTTTTTGTAGCGGATTAACGATTAACGAAGCTAACTATTTGATTAACGGTGCCCAGCTATGGTAGTAAGTAGTATGTAATTTGTATCCAACTCCCGAGTCCCGAGTAATTTGATTGTGACCTACATTAGTACGTGCAAGAGCGTGATAGCATGAAACTATTTATCTTTTATCTCCCTCTGTACCGGGAAATCGTACGGTGACGCTGTTATCGCACACTCGTATCGTATCGCACATTCATTCGTTTCGTTCTAAATTCAAAACGTGTTCGGACTTTATGACGCGCAATCTCACTTTCTTCAGTCGCCAGTACGCATGCGTAAACAGTGTCGGATGGTTGTGTACTCTCTCCAAACATAACCTCAAATTTCACGTTCAACATTCACTACCTAATTATTTAATTTACAATGGCTTATTTTAGCAATTTAGAAAAATGCGGCATAGTATTTCTCTTATTTATTGTGGTATTTTTGTTGAAGTGTGTTATTAAATTGGTGTACACTTATGTCATTGGACCGGCGGTGAATAAAGTGGATTTCAAATCTAAGGGAAAGTGGGCCTGTGAGTACTTGTTGACTTTCTTTTATCTTATGAATTTTTATATTACGATTATCATCTATCTACCCGAATGATTTTTATGTAAATATTTAAATTGGTGTATGCAGAGGTCGAGTGTTATTGACCTTTCATGCGACGCCATGTTGGTAAAACTGAAACATTCAGTTGTCATTTTACTTAGATAGGCACTTTGGGTGACAAACTTAAAATTCTAGTAGGTAATTTGCAAAAAAATTAAAAAAAAAATTTATTAACCTACCTAACTACCTACTTTCTTTAAAAATAAATAATAAAATTATATTTTACTAGCAGACGCCTGCGACTCCGTTCGCGTATGTTTTTGTAAACGTAAAAAAAAACCTGCGGGAACTATGGGCTTATTTTGAGCTAAAAAGTACCTATGCTACAGCCTTTCTTGATGAGTACTGTTTACCAACAAATAAATTAGAAATGAAGGTAGAAAACGCATGTCATTTTATAACTTATTTATTTTATATGATGTAGCATGGTTTGTTTATAAAATGTTATTTAAAATATTTTAACCATATTTTAACCATATTATTAATCTTTTCATTATTTAAGAACAAGTTAATAATTTAATTCAGTTATTATAGTTAATCACTTAATATAGTTATTATCGGGTGTGAAACGACTGGTGATTTATACCCTCATTTTAAATTTGTTTGTTGGTAAACAATACTCAAGAAAGGCTGTAGTATAGTGTCTATGTTCTGCTCCAAGGTCCTATTTATCTACACTAAATTACATCAAAATCGATTCAGTAGCTTAGCCCTGAAAAGGTGACAAACAGACAGACCAAACATGTGCATTTTTATAATAGCATTAGCTGACGTTGAGCGGTTTCACCCGCGTGGTTCCCGTTTCCGTAGGAAAATGGGGATAATAAGTATATATCCTATAGCCTTCCTCGGTAAATGGGCTATCTAACACTGAAAGAATTTTTTAAATCAGACCAGTAGTTCCTGAGATTAGCGCGTTCAATGAAACAAACAAACAAACTCTTCAGCTTTAAAATATTGGTATAGATGAATTTAACGGCCCGTGGCGCAATGAGTAGGTACCTACCTAGTGATCCCTGTTTTCTGCATCCACAGTTGTGGGTTCGATTTCAACAACTGGAAAATATAAGTACCTAGGTACCTACTTACTATGATGATTGACGAATTAAGTAGACATTTGATTTTCGTTCTTCTGATTCATATTTTCAAGGTTAGTAGGTACGTGTTGAAAGTCTTTTATGTGCATTTCCTGTATTTCTTTTGAAAAAAATATTGTAGATTAATACTAATATCACAAGACAGATAATAATAATCTATGGTTCGTGCACTGTAGCTTGGTGCGGGTGACTGTTAATTAGTAAAATGAACTGTCACCCGCTGTATGTACTGTAACGCTGATTCAGTTTTACACACACATTCATCTTGTACACCATCATCATCATCATCATCATTATTAACTCGTATACGGCTCACTGCTGAGCCCGAGTCTCCTCTGAGAATGAGAGGGGTTAGGCCAATAGTCCACCACGCTGGCCCATTGTGGTTTGGCAGACTTCACACTCTCTGGCATGCAGGTTTCCTTACGATGTTTTTCCTTCACCGTTTGACACATGATATTTAAATTCTGAAAATGCACACACCCGCCAGAATCGGAGGCAGAGGTCATATCCACTAGGCTATCACGGCTTGTACACCATACTAAAAGTAAACAGTCTTCGGAGAACAGAATATCTACAAGTTACGTCAATATTATGTACACTTAGCTTGAGGATTAATAAGCACCTTTTCTACTAAAATGTTTAACTAATTATGTAGATCTTACATATCGTAGCTTGTAAGTAAGTAAATAACGACTTTCTCTACACACTACTATCTAGCAGCAGCTACTTAGGTGGTTATTAGTATGTCATTAAAATAATTATATGACAAATTTACAACCTCATTGTTTAATGACCACATTTTAAATCTATAATTGGTAATGTAACTAGATATTTTAATAAAGAGAGAATAAAATAAAAGAAAATAGAAATGTAGACGAGTTAAAGATGGACTAACGTCAGCCTCTGACGATCAAGTAAGTTCACATGCCTGCAGCGCTAACGGCTTGACATCCGATAAAACTGATCGTGTGTTGATCGCGATGTGCAGGACATCACACTGATCGCGTGTCAAACCGTTAGCGCTGCAGACATGTGAGCTTACTTTTTTTTTATTCTTTACAAGTTAGCCCTTGACTACAATCACTCCTGATGGTAAGATATGATGCAGTCTAAGATGGAAGCGGGCTAACTTGTTATGAGGAGGATGAAAATCCACACCCCTTTCGGTTTCTACACGACATCGTACCGGAACGCTAAATCGCTTGGCGGTACGTCTTTGTCGGTAGGGTAGTAACTAGCCACGGCCGAAGCCTCCCACCAGCCAGACCTGGACCAATTAAGAAAACCTTAATCGGCCCAGCCGGGCATCGAACCCAGGACCTCCGTCTTATAAATTCACCGCGCATACCACTGCGCCACGGAGGCCGTCAAAACTTGATCGTCAGTGGCTGACATTATAGTCTGTAATAGCCAGACATACCTCATTATATGAAGGCACAAAGTTTGTCAGCCTATTGCTTCTATTATAGGTAGGGTTGAGGTATTTCCCCACGTTAAAAAAGGGGGTTCTTACCCCACGGTAGCAAACTAGGTATGGAATTTGGATTGAAAAGATTTTTAAAGATTTATCTTTATCCTTTGTATGATATATTTTTCTAACTACGTAGTTATATAACCACCTGTCAGTTTTTACGGGTACATTAAAATTTAATTTATTCATCTAATCTAACGCTAAGAGTTGTTTTTTTTATGTGTTATAATTTATTTTCTTGTTCTCGTGGTTTTGTGCTATTTTTTGTTGTTCGCCCCACAAGTAATGAGGAAGATTAATACGAAATCTATTCGTAGCCACATTTCCTGTTTAAGGCTGAGGTTACATACCTAATGCTGGAATATCTCCTTATAGAATATTATAAAAAGATTGTGTGTCTTCTCAACTGTAGAACCGATTTGGCTGGAATTGAATGAATCTAATCTGGATTAACACATAGGAAAATTTCTAAGTCTGCTAGTTACCTATAATACATATAAACTTTACGTTGTCAATATCTAAGTACGTGTTGTAAGGCAAAAGCTTTTGAAAAGCCTAATTTAAATAAGTAAGTAACTACCTATCTGTGCCAATTTTTCTAATAATCCCTACAGGGTTGATATCCGACTGTTATTAATTATTAATTTGAAGTTTGTTGATTTAGAAAACGTTTCTAAAGGGGATCAGACTGCAACGAGCACTAGTCGTTACACTTCGAACTAAAATGCTAATGTCTATGAAAAACAATTAACAGGTCTCTCCGTTCTTCAGTTTTTTTTTTTAATTTAAGCTAAATCTAGAAATGTACGTTTATCATAATTAGATATGTAAGTAGGTTAAGTAGTATTGCACATTAAGTAATTAGACAAGAAAAATCCTTTTACTGTTCAGTAAGTATATAGATATATCATGTGGCTGAAGCAAAAATCAAAATCTAATTCTGGAAAAAACAGTAATGGGATATTTAAATTTAATTCTTCTTGAAATCCTCGAATTCCTCCTTATGGAATAAAAAATCTTAACAAAAAGGTGATACGTATGTACATGTATGATTTCAACGCAAAAAACATAGGCATCCTGTTTTAGTAAGACATTTTATTTTTTAAATTATGTAGGTATGTAAGATATGTAAGGTGTGATTCTTTACCTACATAGGTATACCAGAAAAAAACAGGGCTGTATCATTTCACTCTGGTTTAGATACTTAATTATGCAGGTTACATACATTTTACAAATAATAATATTATTTACTAAGTAATATAATATTTTAATTACTTTAAGTATAATATAATTTAAAATAATAATTATTTACACTTTTAAGCATGATTTTTTACCTTGGATACAGCTAGTAATATTAAGTCATCTATTGACGGTCAATTATTCTCACGTTTCTGCAGCGCAAACGGCAGCGAAAACGTTTTATAATATAAGTCGAGCCGTCATGCACGCAGCGACCAATACACCATCAGTTATAGTCGTGAGAATAATTGCTGCAGAAACGTGAGAATAATTGATCGACAATGGCGTGCAAAGATTTAGTAGTTTAACGGTGCGCTTAATATGTATTAAAATAAAAATTTATTATTTAGTTAGACGAGCGACATATTTACATAATAATGTAGGCATGTAGTTTATGTTTTATATCGCAAGTACCTACTTTATCATTTTATATAATAAACCCGACGCTCGGTCAATATAAAAGATAAACTTGATCGATAAGATATCAAAAGGGTATTTTCAGTTAGGCTGGAAACTGAGGGATATAATGTATACTTATTCAAAAGTATTGAGCACATCTATACTAATATTATAAAACTGAAGAGTTCAAAAGTATTGAGCACATCTATACTAATATTATAAAACTGAAGAGTTCAAAAGTATTGAGCACATCTATACTAATATTATAAAACTGAAGAGTTCAAAAGTATTGAGCACATCTATACTAATATTATAAAACTGAAGAGTTCAAAAGTATTGAGCACGTCTATACTAATATTATAAAACTGAAGAGTTCAAAAGTATTGAGCACATCTATACTAATATTATAAAACTGAAGAGTTGAAAAGTATTGAGCACATCTATACTAATATTATAAAACTGAAGAGTTCAAAAGTATTGAGCACATCTATACTAATATTATAAAAGAGAAGAGATGTTGTTTGGTTAAACGCGGTAATCTCAGAAACTACTATAGCCCATTTATCGAGGAAGGAGAGGAAGATATATTTTATCCCCGTATTCCGTAGGTACTAGTCACACTATCACATCACACTTCACACTAATAAGTGTAAGTGTGTAAGTGTGTAAGTGTGTAAGTATGTTTGTTCCTCTTTTACGCTGCAGCTACTAAAGCGATTTTGAACTAACCCGGTTTAGTTATCGAATTATTTTACCAATTCGGAGATTCCTAAAATAATCCAGTGAAGACTTGTGATTCCATCACGCAAACATACCATGAGAACTATTCTAAGCTCTGTTACAGATCAATAAGAAAATGACATAATATTATTAGTCTTCACCTCGGCCGATTATATCCTATTATGTATATTGAACTAGTTTGCAACGGATACCAAGGCAAAAACTCGTATGTCCTGGCAAGGTAAAATGATCCAGTAAAGGTCGTAAAAATCTAAATAGCGATACTATGTAGATATACTATTTATCTCGATATTGACCAAGGTCACCAGACAGTAGGAAGTGCTGTTTTATGAAGGTTTGAAAAACCAAATTCGATCTTTGTTATTGTCAATTCGACCTCATTGACTCATGAATGTGCTATAATTTAAATCAGTTCAAATAGGTGCCAAATAAGGATTGTCTACGTGAAAGTCTATTCTACCTACCCTATCCCTATCATACCCCTACCCTAAGTATCCTTTGTCCGTCTCCCGGGTCTAAGCTAACCTACACTCTCTACCAATTTACAGCCAAATCGATCTAGCTGTTCTTGAGGCTGCATTCGGGAAACTTCGCGACATCTTTTCGTCCGAAATTTCTCAGTGCCTGAAGACAAAAGTCGAACAGTGCGTGTTGCCAGGGATGACCTATGGTTCCGAGACTTGGCCGCTCTCTTTGACCGAGACTTGACTTGGCTATGGGCCTCGCCTCATAAGAAGGCTCAGAATCACACGAGTAGGAGTATCTCTGCGTGATCGAATCAGGAATGAGGAGATCCGCAGAAGAACCAAAGTCACTGACATAGCTCAACGAGTTGCGAAGCTGAAGTGGCAATGGGCGGGGCACATAGTTCGAAGAGCCGATGGACGATGAGACGACGAGACAAGATGGATGGGTCCCAAAAATGGCGACCCCGCACCAGTAAGCGAATTTTGGCCGACCCCCCACCAGGTGGACTGGCGACATGAAGCGAGTCGCAGGGATTAGCTGGATGCAGGTGGCTCAGTATCGTGATGTTTGGAAGTCTCTACAAAAGGCCTATGTCCTGCAGTGGACGTCCATTGGCTGATGTGATGATGATGATGATGATGATGATGATGATGATGATGATGATGATGATGATGATGATGATGATGATGATGATGATGATGATGATGATATATGTAGCTATTTTTTTGTGTCTTGCTGATTTTCTTTTAATGACATTCGTTTTCCACTCTCTTATTTTATCTATTAGCAAAAAAATTACTGCCTATTAGTAAGCATTGAATGAAGCGTTATTCGAAAATTATTTTGCGTAAGTTTTAGTTTCATGGTAGTTGCAACCCCTTTGTTATGCCTCTATTGGGATGTTCTTTGAGTTTAATTTGTTCTTTACAAGCGTTTCGAGGACGTCAAAAGTTGAAAAGTTTTCATAAAACTATTAACAACTTACAAGTTTACACTTGGCTCTCTCGCTGGCCAGGCTTCTTGTGAAAACAATTTACTTGTGAAGTATAAAGTAGCGTTATTGTTTACATTTTTGTAGCCCGCGGGATTTAACTTTGTTTTACAGAGCTCGTGCTAATATTATCTCTTTGAGTTTACGCTCCGTTGCGAATAGTTATTTTGTTACAATTTAACATTCTATTGGCATGTACGTTTTTGTTTTTTGTTCTGATTATGTATTTGCTTTACGAGCCTTCTTATATGGATCGCTATCTATCGATCGTGTAAAAAAAGAAAAACCTAAGAAATATTTTAAATTCAGAAATACTCAATACTTTTACAAAAACAACTTAAACCAGTATCTTAAGAGCCAATGATATGCATTGTTTTTTGACGGCCTTCGTGGCGCAGTGGTATGCGCGGTGGATTTACAAGACGGAGGTCCTGGGTTTGATCCCCGGCTGGGCCGATTGAGATTTTCTTAATTGGTCTAGGTCTGGCTGGTGGGAGGCTTCCGCCGTGGCTAGTTACCACCCTACCGGCAAAGACGTACCGCCAAGCGATTTAGCGTTCCGGTACGATGCCGTGTAGAAACCGAAAGGGGTATAGATTTTCATCCTCCTCCTAACAAGTTAGCCCGCTTCCATCTTAGATTGCATCATCACTTACCATCAGGTGAGATTGTAGTCAAGGGCTAACTTGTGAAGGTAAAAAAAAAAGTCTTCCTTTACAGTTTTTTGAAATAAAAGAAATATTTCGAAACGCTAAATATAAAAAAGAAACTTGTGCGTCTCGGGATGCTCGAAGTTATAACTTAAACCTGCTGCCGGTATGCGTGAGAGAAAGGGAAGCCAGACAGAGTGGTGCTGTAACGCATTACGTTACGCAGCTGTTTACTCGTCCTTATGACGTCATCACTTTAAAAATTAAAAACAAACCGTGGTGTTCTGTTAAGAATAGAGTCCTGACTTTATTCTTAACATAACAGGTTCAACTAACGCCTCTCCGATGAGACCTGCATCTTGGGCCTCAATCTCTAAAGTTTAAACCAGCTTTTGACTTAGAGATTTGGACTTGAAGCGATCGGTCTGTGGGCTGAGTGACATCAGTTCTGTCGCCCCTATAACCGTGACTCGAATCCACCTTCGGTTGACGTAAGAAATCATTGAGTTGTGTCGATGTCGATGAGTTCTCTTTTCAGTGTGTATAATAAAAATCAGGAGCCAGGTCAAAAGAATTTAGATATATCATTATCAACCCATATTCGGCTCACTGCTGAGCTTGAGTCTCCTCTCAGAATGAGGGAGATTAAGCCTGACCCAATGCGGATTGGCGAACATCACACTCGCAGATAATTGAGAAAATTCTCTGGTATGCAGGTTTCCTCAAGATGTTTTCCTTTACTTTTTGAGACACGTGAAATTTAATTTTATAAAATGCACACAACGGAAAAGTTGGAGGTGCATACCCCGGATTCGAACCCACACTCTCCAGAATCTGAGACAGAGGTCATATTCACTGGGCTATCACAGCTCATTTAGATATAGCTAGTATGATTTGAATAAATATCACTTGTCTTAAACGGTGAAGGAATAACATCGTGAGGAAACCTGCACATCTGTGAATTTTCTTAATTCTCTAGATGTGTTCAGTCTGCCAATTGGACTATTGGCCTAATCCCTCTCATTCTGAGAGGAGTTTCGTGCTCAACGGTGAGTTGAATATGGGTTGGATGGATGGATGGATAGTATGATTAGAATTATTAACACTCATGTTATATGGCGTACGGATGTTAAATGCTCTGTTACAAGCGTACCCCTACCATAAAGGGATAATTATTCACTTCCAACAGTTCAAGTGCTTTTAGTGCCATTAAAATTCCACTAAATTACTTAGAAGGGGGAGGTATTTGAGAAATTTTCATTATGCTAGCATACTTTAATTTTTGTTTTAATAGAGCGAACCGACTAAAATTCACTTAACTGAGTTATTAACATGCTTTTTCATAAAAACTTTCTACAATTTTATTTAATCTCGGCAGATGTTTTTACTGCATGATGAGCTTTCAAATGAGGCTTTGAAGGAAAGCTTTGAAAGCCAGAAATATCTTCAGCCACCAGATACCTTGACAACCTTTGAAAAACATAAATAAACATGCTTCAATCAACTATATAGGTAACAATAAACTATAGGTTGCCACGAAGTTAATGTCTGGTATGATTTTCATATGTAAAATGACGTCATTTCAGCCGATGGACGTCCACTGCAGGGCATAGGCCTTCCAAGGAATCCTTTTTGTAGTGACTTCTAAAACATCATGATACTGAGCAGCGAAACCCTGCGACTCACTTGATGTCGTCAGTCCACCTGGTGGGGGGTCGACCAACACTGCGCTTTCTAGTGCGGGGTCGCCAATCCAGCACTTTGGGACCCCAGCCAACCCCCCAAATTCGTTGCTGAATGAAAAGCCCAGCTTGGATTACAGTAAAGTTTCATCAAAATCAGTTGTTTTTGCATGAAAGAGTAATCGAACATCAAACCACCCTGACAAACTTTCTAGTTTAATTTAAGCACAAGAAGCTTCCTGTTTTATTTATTTTACCTTGACGTACAATTTAGTAAATAAACATTTTTATTTTGTTTTTGGCATTGAAATAATATATCTTATATAATTTACTAAACAAAAGTATTTTTATATAAATCATTAGTCCTAAGTATTTTGGAGTATTGCAGTACTGTTTGGCGTCCACATTATTCTACACATATGCTTAGGATTGAGCGGGTACAAAAGCGATTCCTTGGACATCTTTCGTTTTCAGTCGGTAAAGCTAAAATGTTAAGAAGCTATGATGACCGTCTCAACTTTTTTAACATGGATTCTTTAGAAACTCGAAGGAAAAAGCTTGACCTTGTATTTCTGTATAAAATATTAAATCATAAAATAGACTGTTCCTCTCTCTTAAATTCTTTTAACTTAAAAATTCCTAAAAAACGAAGACGAAATGTTTTTCTGGCTTTTCCACATCGATCTACAGTTATTGGGGCTAACTCACCAATCCCAAGGTTGTGCAAATTATATAATCAGCTGAGTGCCACTGATATTTATATTGGCTCTTTAGCCAAATTCCGTAAATCGGTAAATTTAGAATTAAGTAATAAGTAATCTGATTTCTGTTGTATAGTTCAAATAATTTATATATATATTGTTTTTTTAACCATTCTGTATTTTCGATTAAGTATCCTAATAGTTTAGTATAGTTGTTTTAGGTATAGAAATTAAATTGTATTAAATTAGTAAATTGTGTATTTCCGCACCAGTCATGATTTAAAATATTAATATTGTAAATAAATTTTAAATTTTAGTTTTAGACAGTTGCATGCGGTGTTTACCTATAAATAGATTTGCATTTTAACTTTCTGCTCCTTGCATTTATGTTTAATAATTGTATTATTTGTATGTCTGTTGGTAGACCAAATAAAGAGAAAAAAAAAATAATAATAATTTAGCGTCATTTTAATACGATATTGATTGTTAAGTTCAATAACAATATTCTGTCATTCAAACATATATTTTAGTTGTATTGAAATAAAGTTGAATTTAGTTTCCGTTGCCACCACAACTTTGTACTGAAAAGGCAAGTTCAAGGGGAACAAGTCTTTAACCCATGCGTTCACAAGGTTTGCGATGACGTCAGCGACTAGTAGAAAGGTTAAGTAGAAAGTTCAATCAGTGTTATACTATGGGTTGTGTATATAATGTGATTTACGATCATTTTAATGAGATGTTTATGCATTATTACTTACTAGCGGACGCCCGCGACTTCGCGTGAAAATCGATGTAAACTTTCAACCTCTATTTCACACCCTTTAGAACCGATTTTGAAAAATCTTTCGCCGATAGAAAGCTAAGTTATTTGCAAGTGTCATAGGCAATTTTTTTTCTCCGTGTTCTTTCGGGAACAGGAACTATGTGGGTGAAACCGCGGGGCGTCTGTTAGCGGCATTTTTTCGTCTTTTAGAAATTTTGTATTATCTCCGAAACTATACGACTTATTGACATACTGTAAAAGGCAAATCTTATATCTATAATATAATTTATATTTCTTGGTTATTAAGTAGCAAATTTTGATAAGGATTTAAGTTTAGTTGTATAAATATTGACGTAAACCTTAGTACATGATTAAAAAAAATATTAAAGGACAAAAAGTACTATATCTGCTAAAACATAGAAGATACATATATGCTGTCGCAACACTTTTTGTAGAAAATGATGTGTTCTGCAAAGTTATAGTACATTATTTTATTCTAACATCAATAGTTTTTGCAGCGCACGCCATGTAAACATAATTTTTGTACACCTTGGGTTACATTATTGGAGTTTCAGGAAGAATCCCTAATTTTTTTGAAAATATAATATAGCCTATATAGCCTTCCTCGATAAATGGGCTATCAATATAGCCCATTTATTGAGGAAGGCTATACTAACTACTAACACTAATACTCCCATCCGCTCGTGTTGTCTCCTGCTTAGCCAAATTTGGTAAGATCCTACTAGAACAACTTTGGATACCCGTTCTAATACATATAGAACTTGCTAGCGAGGCCAAGGTCTTAAAGCAAGTTATAGAGAGATTATGAATCACCGAGAACTCACGTAATTCTCAAACCACATTCTCATGTTATAACATGAAGACTGCGTCTAGTCGCATCTGCAGTGGAGATACCCGCGTTATCAATTGAGAATTATGCAAATTCCAGTTGTAACGTAAATTGTTGATTCTGCTCTATCCGGCAAATATACGATTATTCTCGGCGTTGAATTTGTAACAGGAATTGCATAAGATGTTGGAAATTCTACTAATATTATACACGCGAAAGAGTTTTTTTTAACCTAATGAATTATTGCCATAATTATGTTTTTTTACACGCTTATTAGCTTCACTATGTATGTAAGAAAAACTTGGAATCTCAATTTGACCCACTTCCCAGTCTTCGATTAGGATGAAATTTTGCACACGCTCTGAGTTCTGATGACAATATATGACTAGCTAAGAAACGTCATTACAAATCCAATATGGCGGTCTCGCCAATATGGCGGACTGGCTGTTTGAAATCCACCCCATGATATGGGTATGAAATTAAAGGATTTGCTGTCAGGAATACGAAAAAAATAGTCACGTGACTTAAATCCAAGATGGAGGACAGGGTGTTTGAAATCCACCCCCGTGATATGGGTATCAAACGTGCTTTTTTAGTTTTTTAAACTATTCGTGTTATTTATTGTAATATGAACAATACTCCCAGTACCCTCCAATTACTTAGTTGGAAAGTTGGAGTTCTAACAAATTAGATTGAATCATCACTTACCATCAGCTGATATTGTAGTCAAGGACAAGGGTTAACTTGTAAAGAATAAAATTACAAAAAAAAAAAAAGAATAAAATAAGACATCTTATTCTACAGCCTGTGCCCTCATACGTGAACATAATAACAAAGTCACCAGCTTTTGACACCATAATAACACTTACATACACGTATGTGTCGCTAAGTCACACGACTGTGTTAATTTTTGCTATTTATTTTGCACTTACACATCTTTCGTATTATCTCAAATTGTTTACACATATCGGAAGGTGCAAATAGATGTTATAGCATATTATTTTTGTCTTTATAAAAAAGTAGCAGACGCCGCACGGTTTCTCCCTCGTGGTTCCTGTTCCCGTAGGAATACGGGGATAATTATAGCCTACTAGCGGACGCCCGCGACTTCGTTCGCGTGGAATTTAGTTTTTCACAAATCCTTCGGGAACCATGGATTTTTCCGGGATAAAAAGTAGTCTATTTTATTAGTTAATCCAGGCTATAATATATCTTAATACCAAATTTCAGCTAATTCGGTTTAGTAGTTGAGACGTGAAAGAGTAACAAACATTCATATCATCAAAATCATCAGTTTTCGCAAATCTCGGGAAACCATGTATTTTTTCGGGATAAAAAGTAGCCTATGTGTTAATCCAGAGTCTATTTCCAAAAATCTATTTCCATTCCAAATTTCAGTAATAGCGGCGTTATAGAATAACAAACATACATACAAACTTTCGCGTTTATAATATTAGTAGGATAATATTGAACTATAGTAGATTGTTAACCGAGGGTGGAAAGAATCAATTTCCGAGGTATTTAGAAGCACCGTCTATTAAGACTCTTTACAGCTGACGGCAGTTCTATTTTTAATGTTCCTTCCGGCCCTATGGTGGGAAGTAATTTATATGAGATTTTCCCTCTATGGAGGGAAGCAGCTTCCACCCAATAGTCATATAAAGCAACACTACTTTCCCAGTATGTGAAATGAAAAATACATTTTACTTTCGTCTTTCTTACCTACTTTATTACATACGGGAATCGTACGGATTTTTCCGGGATGAAAAGTAGCCTCTGTTTTAATCCAGAGTAAAATCTATTTCCATTACAAGCCAAATCGCTTCAGTCGCAACGCAAAGGAGGAACAAACATACACACTTACACACACACACACACACACAAACTTTCGCCTTTATAATGTGACTAGCAGACGTTCGCATGAAATTCAGTTTTTTCACATGTTGGACTAGAACCATGGATTTTTCAATAAAAAAGTAAAATATTGTATTCTGTTTGTTTCAGTGGTCACTGGGAGTACTGATGGCATAGGAAAAGCATACGCGAGAGAGGTAAAAAATGAATTACCTACTTATTTCATTATAATTTGTGTGTATTTATAGCGGACTTATTTAGCTAGACACTGTGTGTTGTCCCTCGAATCTATATTATGCATCTATTTATTTATTTTGTATATTTAATCATTATGCACCTCACCCCCCACTGTATTTTGTCCAATAATAATCATAGTTAAGTCCAATAATTCAAAAACAAATAAAACGAAGGGCTCTTTTTAACGCAGCTCACGCAGTTGCATTATGCTAACCTTGATACAGGTCAATGAAGTTCATTGATTTCGGGTTTAAGGAAAAAACATCCAAAAAAGCACACTGAATTCCACGCACACGAAATCGAAAACAAATACCAACTTATAAGTACTTAATTGATTGAGTGTATTTTTTTTTTTTGGTTTTGTTGTATTACTTGTATGTTAGTTGTAAAGATTTTTAGTGACAGAACTCGGCCGTGGAATTACTACCGCCATGTTTCTCTCTCCCGCCAAGCAGGTTGATAAGCGTATTGGATAAAAGAAACTACATGGTTAATTGTATCTGAAGAATGAAGCGACGAACATATTTCCGGTTAAAATACAGGCATATGGGGCTTAGCATATTCTATACACATCTAACTTACATACATATAACAGTCATTGGTTAACGCATTGTAATGGTACATTGAAGAGGGTTTTCCACTTAAAATAAGGTGTGCCTTGTGTTTTTTCTATAACCGTTAATATAAAAAGAAAATACCCATGTTTGCTTATTTAAAAGACTTCTCAAGATCGTTTACTTTAAATAGCAAACAAAGTCAACGGAGCGTAACTTCTAAAACTTCTGTGCTTGTTTTATATAAAAGTGGATTCTGCATTTATTACCTACTCGTGAAAAGACTGCGTGGTTCGGTATTTTTGTTTTGTTTGATTAAACGCGCTAATCTCGGGAACTACTGGTCCGATCTGAAAAATTATTTCAGTGTTAGATAGCCAATTTTTCGAGGAAGGCTATAGGTTATATATTATCCAGGTATCCCTATGGGAACGGGACCCACGCGGGTGAAACCGCGCGTGGGTCCCGTTCCCATAGGGATAGGGGAACCGTCAGCTAGTATTTTTATAAGCATCATTTACTTTTTCTATATAAATATTTATTAGTACAGGTTTGACTGCCTTACGACTTCATTATTGATGAGGGTTTTATAGCAATTATAGCCTTGGCTAAAAGCCTTACACAGTAGAAATCTATCTAAACGCGATTGTATGGAATATAGAAACTATCTTCGATGAAATAGTGTTTTGCGTTATTCAATAAAATATGAAAATTTTACTCGAGTCTCTTTCTGCATTTCCTTCTATAATTCTTGAAGAATCTACAAAAGATATCTCAAAAGCGGTGTTTATAATATATGCGATTGTTCTTCAAAAGATTTATTAGATTAAATAATGTTTTAAAAACTTTGAAATGATCGATCGTCTGTACAGCGCGTGACAACTGAAATGATTTGTTTACGTTTGGATTTCATATTAATTAATGGGACAGCGGTGTCTAGATAAAACTAAGTCCATGATATTATACACTTGAGGCACCTGGCACGTGTATATGCCAGGAATGGGACCGGAAGCATATCCGTAAGTAGTTCCGCAATTTAGCGATACGTATCGCAGCTTTATTCGTAGGCACGTTGATAAAAATAATAAATTCATTACTTTAATTACGAAATTATTTAACCAGTTAGTTAATATTTAAATTAATCGACGCATTTGTGTTGGTCCAGTGGGTAGCCTACGCGGCTTCGTATCTCAAGGTATTGGATTTGAATCCTGTGTTGGGCAAATAATGAGCTTTTCTTTCTTCCACGAAGTTTTAATCTATTGCATAGCTTTTATCGCGGGCTTTGAGCGCAGCGACAGAATCAAAAAATTTCGTTACGAAAATAAACCTAACACCCAAGCCGTGCATCAAGTTAACACATTTAGACGTTTATTATATCGACTCAACTGGACAAGTGGTGTGAAACTAATTATATAGCTCCAGCTCAACGTTAAGAGATTTTTATTTTTATTTATTTATTTATTCTTTTTTTAAAGAAAAAAAAATCTGCATGAATAAAATAAATAAATAATTATAATTGCATATTAAAAATATAATGCAATAGCTTTACCATCGGCAATCCCCGATTACCACACGTATTATTTAAGTTTCAAAAAATTGCGTGTGGTTTAATTTGGTATTCTGGTTTTGGTTTTAACCTATCTATATTGAACTTGGAATTGAACCTCCCTGACCTCTCAAAAGATTGAAGAATGTATCAACACTGTATTTTTTGTATGTATCAACACAGGTTACTGCTTACTTAATATAATATTTCTTTGAGAATTTTATTTAAATAATTTTTTTGTTGCAGTTAGCATCTCGAGGCTGTGATATTGTTCTAGTCAGTCGATCGTTAGACAAATTGAAATCTACTGCGGTTGAAATTGGTAAGCACCTAAACACCTTTAGGGTTAGATACATTATTTATAAAATTTAATTAAGTACTTTTAGAGAGCCGTGATAGTCAAGTGGATATGACCTCTGCCTCTGATTTCCGTTGGGTGTGAGTTTGAGTCCCGTCCGGAGCATGCACCTCCAACTTTCATTAAAAAAATACACAGAAATTAAATATCACGTGTCTCAAACGGTGAATGAAAAACGTCGTGAGGCCTGCATACCAGAGATGTTTCTTAATTCTCTGCGTGTGTGAAGTCTGCCAATCCGCATTGGGCCAGCGTGGTAGACTATTGGCATAACCCCTCTCATTCTGAGAGGAGACTCGAGCTCAGCACTAAACCAAATATGGGTTGATAATGATGAAGTACCTTTAGAGTTATTGGTAAACACTTTTAGGGTTAACCACTAGTCCGATCCGAATCCTTGAACAAATTCTACTATACCAATAAAGCCATACGACTATGTCGTCTAGAAATCAATTAGTATGCTACTTTAAAATTAGCACCCAACCATTTTAGATTTAGTTTTTTTTAAGATCTTGTATGTTCAATAGGTATCACTTCATACTAGGTTTTATCACAGTCAAGTGCTAATTTGACATTGAAAAAAAATTTAAAATAATCTTGTATGTAGCTTGGTAAGTTCGTTCGTAACACTCCCGATGATCCGCGAGGGCCGGGAACGGAGTAGCGATGCCCCGCGCGCACGACGTCTTACCCGCGCAGTCCTTTCTCCCCCGTCACCCGCATATCATGGAAGTGTCATCAACGAACTTGCCAGCTACAGCTATAGCTCAATTTTCCTTTTCTGATAATGAAATTATTTCTCAGAGAACGAATTCAAAGTGAACACAAAGATTGTTCAAGCGGACTTTTGCGAAGGCGAAAGCGTTTACGATAATATATCGAAGGAAATAGCCGATATAGAAATCGGGACGATCGTGAACAATGTCGGTGTTTCCTACACCTACCCTGAGTACTTCCTGGATATACCTGATTGGTGAGTACACGAGTTATTAGCGCATACGATAATATATCGAAGGAAATCGCTGACATAGAAATCGGGACGATCGTCAACAATGTCGGTGTTTTCTACACCTACCCTGAGTACTTCTTGGATATACCTGATTGGTGAGTACACGAGTTATTAGCGCATACGATAATACATCGAAGGAAATCGCTGATATAGAAATCGGGACGATCGTCAACAATGTCGGTGTTTCCTACACCTACCCTGAGTACTTCCTGGTGAGTCACACGACTATAATAACACGACTTAATAGCTCATACGATAATATATCGAAGGAAATCACCGGTATAGAAATCGGGACTAAACTTAATGTTAACCCGTTTAACTTGGACTTTTAACTCATAATACTAGTTAAACAGAAACAGAGCCAACTTTATTTATAGTTTATTTATTTTTTAGTTTTTTTATATATTAGTTTTATAAATCTTGATTTTGTCTTCATAGTGCAGTCGAGCTTTTGATTTTATTCTTATAATATTTTTATTTTATTTTATTTTACATTAGTATAAAACATAATTTATGTTTACCAGTCCAGAATTGCACTTAACAGGTTAATGAAATGTCTCGTCATTTATTTATCAAGTAATAAACGACATTTTAATAACTATTTATTTACGTAATAATTATAATTACAGTAACTACTCGTACGTAATTATTGTGTAATTGGTTTAAGTAGGTACTAATTCAGTGAATTCATTACTCCAGCTTTTAATAACGACTAAAAACCAATACTTATGAGGTAGGTTAGGATGCAGTGGCGATCACACCATAGGTGCAAGAATGCCATGCCTACCATGAGGACTCATTATGAACCCTGCATTAATTGAGAAAGAATTGCCCATTTTGTACAATTTGTTCACATAGTACATACCCTAGTTAAAAACCCTATGCACGCCACTTTTAGGATGGTTAGTTTAAAATATTCCCAATGTAGGTACTAACTGTTGTACTAAATAGTCAATCTAACAAGTATCTACTGAATGTCTGTAATTATACCAATGACACTCTTATAAAAAGAGCTTATTTTAATAAAATAGCTTAAAACAATAACACTTATAAATACACATAATCATCGTCATTATCAACCCATATTCGGCTCACTGCTGAGCTCGAGTCTCCTCTCAGAATGAGAGGGATTAGGCCAATAGTCCACCACGCTGGCCCAATGCGGATTGGCAGACTTCACACACGCAGAGAATTGAGAAAATTGTCTGATAGCAGGTTTCCTCACGATTTTTTCCTTCACCGTTTGAAACACGTGATATTTAATTACTTAAAATGCACACAACTGAAAAGTTGGAGATGCATGCCCCGGACCGGATTCGAACCCACACCCTCCGGAATCGGAGGCAGAGGTCATATCTACTGGGCTATCACGTCTTCAAATACACATAATAAACTTATAATAGCGCATAATAAAAAAAATATTGTTTTTGTTGAATACTTTGATTGGTTGGCATTAGTTAGATGGGCCAAAGTACTAAGAAGATATTAAGTAATAATCGAAGTAGGTATGGAAATATTATGCCATAAATCAATCTGACGATGTCTTATATGAAAACATGATTACCATATAGGTAATTTTACAACGTTGAGGGCCGAGGTCTTTGGACTTCCTCGTTGCTATAAAAATTTTACCACTATGAAAAGGAAGTGCCTTATAAATTATTCCACTTTCCCATTTTCGATGTAATTCCTTTAAAATATGTAAAGGTCAACAATTAATTTAAGTGCAATGCCCCGTCACACTGTTATCTTGAACTTTGGATATTTAAAAATTGCATTTAATCATGTTTTCTACACAAAAATATTGTATACTACCCAAAGCAATAACCAATATTTGTTTTGAAAAGTACTTTAGAGGTAACCGATATACAGTTGCAAACTTCGTTGAAGCGGATATGAAATCAACTGCTACGTTATTGCAGTTTTGAAGTGATGACTTGTGGGTGGTTAAACCTCTTCGTAACGTAACGCGTTACAGCGCTACTCTGTCTGGCTTTCCCTTCCTCACGCATACGGCAGCAGGTTTAAGTTGGCTCTCCATTTTAGCATCCCGAGATGCACACGTTTTTTTGAAGTGACAACTTCCTATGGGAGGGTAAACAGCGTCGTAACGTAACGCGTTACAGCGCCACTCTGTCTGGCTTCCCTTTCTCTCACGCATACGGCAGCAGGTTTAAGTTGGCTTTCCATTTGAGCATGCCGAGATGCACACGTTTTTTTGAAGTGACAATTTCCTATGGGAGGGCAACAGCGTCGTAACGTAACGCGTTACAGCGCCACTCTGTCTGGCTTCCTTTTCTCTCTCGCATACGACAGCAGGTTTAAGTTGTCACTTCTGTCGATCTTTTTTTATTACAGGAAGAGTTATTATTAATATACTTTAGTCATTGATTTCTAATTAAAAGTTAATATTGTCTAAAAGCTACTGATACAAGCTGAACGTATGTCAGACCATGCACCAAGTACAATAAGCAACTGTGCAGTTTAAATCATGGTGGAAATTATGGGTAGCTGGTTTTAAACAGTCCTCTTGCTTCGATGTAATACTTCGATAGAGACTCTCAGAGTTTAATCTTTGACGGTCTTGTTCAAAGGATTGCCACGATGCTTAATGTCTGGAGGTAGAAACATAGTTTTTCATATTATGCCGAAGAAAATATCAAAAGTACGCTACTTACTAGGACCATTTGAAATATGCTGCCTATTAAACCATTCATGTTCCAAACTATAGTTACTGTACTTAACAGTAATACTGAGCTATTGTGGTAATGCTGGAAAATTTTAGCTTTTAGTGAATCACAAATGCCTCTGACATCACAGTCTTTTTCTTTAAAAGATTTTCATTAATTTTCAGCTACTTTTATCTTAAGCTTAGGTTAAATTATAATGTAGATGACGTGTTTAATGTGTTATTCTTTGACAGGGAGCAGTCAATCAACAACATGATCAAAGCGAACATTGTGTCAACAACTCGTATGACCGGTCTGGTGTTGCCAGGGATGGTGCAGCGAGGAAAAGGAGTCGTGATCAATATTGGATCTGGGGCTTCTTCCATACCCAGCCCTCTACTTACTATTTATGCTGCTACCAAGGTTCGTGTAAAATAAAATTGCTCATAAAAATCTCTTAGTAATGAGCTGGTTCTTGCAACACGGCTCGATCCAAAACGCGACGCGGCGGCGCGCGCGGCCGCTCGCATCGTGCGTTGAGAGAGGGGCTAATAGTAGGTTAAAAGTATTATTTCTGAGATGAAAATCATCAAAGCGATATAAACCAAAATATGTTTATCCCATTGAAGTAGATCTTTTAGCAATCGTTTTATTTTCAGGCTTTCGTAGAGAAATTCACGGAAGGCCTTGAGATGGAGTACAGTAAAACGGGGATAATCATACAATGTGTTCTACCAGGCTTTGTCTGCTCCAAATTATCTGGCCTACACCGTAGTTCATTAATGGCTCCCACTGCGAAGGCATACGTCAAGTCAGCGATTAGCCTCGTGGGCACCAGTTCCAGGACCGCTGGTTACTTTCCTCACGCTATGTTCTTTTATTTCATCAACTCATTCTACGCCATGGCTAGTAAATTCAGCGTATGGCTAGTCACCAGGTCCATGGAGACCACTCGAAGGAAGGCACTGAAAAAGTACAAAAAACAATAATGTCATAATTAGCTTTACTAGTCTAACTTGGGCATTATTAACTGGTACAGATCGTTTCATATAGCATGGTGCGAGTGACGGTTCGTTTTGCTCTTGAAAGTTAGCCACGTTTTGCGATAATAGTACATATTATGGACGTCATAAGGCAACTGTTACCGTACCCATGATATCTGAAAAACACTTTTAGAACTAACATAATATGTTACTGATAAATTTTCGTGTCGATATTTATTTATCTAATTTTTGTTGCATGATAATTTTACCAAAGATGTAAATATTTGTTTTTAAAAATGTGTAAAAAAGCAATAATATGTTTAAAGGACACGTCTAAGGCCACATATGAATGTTGTAAATTGCTTCCTCATTTTTATATATTATTTATGCGCTAATTCCTTATTCTTATAATAACTTAACTTGTGCTTAAAAAGAACATTAGTCGTTGTTTTTTAAACCTGAGTAATATTTAATTCCTCTGCAAGTAAGCGGATGTATTGTAACAGCTAGTTACGATAATATTGGATTAAAACCAGACATCTTAAAATTTAATTTATTAAACCGAAATCAGCATCTTTTTAATAAATAATGAAGGAACTAAGTTGTTTTAAAAGCTAGGGGACAAATAAATTTTAACTAAATGTGCATTGTTATTGAGTAATAAACTGTATTGGTGAAGTAGAAAACAAATCTATACTAATATTATAAAGCTGAAGAGTTTGTTTGTTTGTTTGATTGAACGCGCTAATCTCAGGAACTACTGGTCCGATTTGAAAAATTATTTCAGTGTTAGATATCCCATTTATCGAGAAAGGCTATAGGCTATATATTATCCCCATATTCCTACGGGAACGGGAACCACGCGGGTGAAACCGCGCGTAAATTCTATAAGTACATTATTCAGTAGATGAAAAACGCGTCTGTAGTCAGTAAACTGAACTATAATGCGACATGCGACATGAACATAAATAAAATAAGAATTCTACTAATATTATAAATGCAAAAGTTTGTATGGATGTTTGGATGTTTGTTACTCTTTAACGCCGCTACTACTGAAGCGATTTGGCTAAAATTTGGAATGGAAATAGATTTTACTCTGGATTAACACATAGGCTACTTTTTATCCCGAAAAAATTGATGGTTTCCCGAGGTTTGCAAAAACTGATAATTTCGATGATTTGAATGTTTGTTACTTTTTCACGCCTCGATTACTTAACCGAATTAGCTGAAATTTGGTATTAAAATAAATTATAGCCTGGATTAACCGATAAGCTACTTTTTATCCCGAAAAATCCATGGTTCCCGAGGGATTTGTGAAAAACTAAATTTCACACGGGCGAAGTCGCGGGCGTCTGCTAGTATACAATAAAAAATGCAAGAGAATTCACTATTATAATATCGAGCAAGTTATTTAAAGTTTCTGCCACTGATTAAAGTTTTCACATGGTTTGGCAAATGTGTATTACATTACAGGGGCCATTAATTGTAATGAAATCATCAAAATATTTGAGTTTAATTAAATTAGTTCACATGTAGTGATAAATTAAATAAGTAAGGGGTATGAATGTGATTTGAAACTATGCTTTGTGTTCTATTTTAATTAATTGTATATTAAACTAGCCCGCGGTTTCACCCGCGTGGAATAATTTAGTTCTGTTTCCGTCAGAATACGATAAAATATAACTAACTAGCTAACGCCGCACGGTTTCACACGCGTGGTTCCCGTTTTCGTAGGAATATGGGGATAATATATAACCTATAGACTTCCTCGATAAATGGGCTATCTAACACTGAAAGAATTTTTCAAATCGGGCCAGTATTTCCTGAGATCAGCGCGTTCAATCAAACAAACAAACAAACAAACTCTTTAGCTTTATAATATTAGTATAGATGACACTCACAAATAAAGTGGCCTTCAAATTGCAAAAGAATTTTCAAAATCGGTTCAGTAGATTCAGAGATTACCCCCTACAATACTACAAACTTTACCCCTTCTTATAATAACTAATATTAATCTATTAGTGTCGATACGAATATATTTTGACTTAGACGTAAATTGGAATTGGAAAAAATGTTAATTAAATTATTCTTGATTAATTTATTATCATAAAGTTCCACATGCGTAATTCTTGAGTTTATGTTCGATTCTTCTCAGCAGATCTTGCCTTCCAAACCGGTGGCAAAGTCACTAGTCACTATAAAAAGACAAACCAGACGTTTCAAAAGACTATTTGAAACAAATACTTACTTTAAATATGTTTGCTGATTATATATAATTGATACATAGCCGCTAAAAATTGGAATTTTATTGTCAAAGTAATTTTAAGTCTTGCTTTTTAATTAAAACAAATTTCCCCATGTACATTGGATTATTTTAGTATTTTAGGGCTGTGTTCAATTAGTCTTTAGGGCTTTCATTCAAATGAGTAAGTAGTTATTATACGTGCTTGCCTTTAGTGAATAAGATGCTTCTTAGTTTTCCGCGATTGGGGGTTGTGTTACATTTCCTTCTCTATGTTAATAAATTGGTTTAAAAAAAAATACTTTGTTTTATTAACCTTTTCTATGGTGATGGTTTAAATAGCTTGTGTGATGGACCTACTTATTTTATACGATCAGAAAAATTTACAGCATTACAAGTTGTGCTAACAAATAAATGATTTCTATTCTATTCAATAGGTAAGTATGGTAATAACTATGGAGTGTGGATCATGAATGGCTTAGCAGACTCTCAGCATTTGTCAAATGCCGAAGGTCAAGTCATCACCGGCTCATTTACTACTAATTTCATTAAGCTATTTTAGTAGGTTACTTTCTTTCAGCCTTTGATGATGAACGTCTAGTCATCGTCGGCTCTTTTACTACTACGTTCGTTAAGTTATTTTCATAGGTTACTTTCTTTCAGCATTTGTATCATGATGTCCAGTCATCACGGGCTCTTTTACTACTAGAGTTGTAAGCCATTTTAATAGGTTACTTTTTTCAGCCTATGATGATGAACGTCTAGTCATCACCGGCTCTTTTACTACTAATTACATTAAGTTATTTTAATATGTTACTTTCATTTAGTCTTTATTAAATGAATAATGGCCAATCATCACAGGCTCATTTACTACAAATTACGTTAAGCCATATAAATAGCTTACTTTCTTTCAGCGTACCATGAATAACGTCCAGTCATCACAGGCTCTTTGATTTACTACTAGTTTCGTTAAAATATGTTAGTAGATTAAAAAATCTTGTGCACTTAAATAATGTGCCAACTTTAGCAATGGAAAACTAAATGATAAAGTAAGGTTTGTTTTCTTAAAATTGTTGTAATTTATGGCTGTTTGTCAATAACACCCAGTGATAAATTATACACATTATGTGGTCGCCGTGTAAAGTTACCTTGTAATGTAAATACAAATAAGAAATGTCTATTAAAATGGCTGGACTTCAACCTAATATAACATTATCTATTTTAAACACTGTAAATATGTAAAAGTATATACTATGAACTTAACCTCTGTAGATTTTTTCGTATGATATATGTATATTTATATTTACACATTACACACACTAACTCACAGGCTAACTAGCCGTCAAATAAGCGTATCCTATATAATATAGGTACTCAGATAGCTAAATCGACTCCTTTATCTGTACCGTGAGGATTTTGTTTTGGATAAAATATCTTTGAGGCAATTAAAATTTTTTATACCTTTAATGTAAAATTTAAAGAGTAAAAATGTATTTATGCCAGTCTTAATAATTAGCTAGGCTGAGGTACTTTAGAATTTTATGAGAAATTGTAATAATTATAATTTCCCATAAAATTATAAGCCGTATCCATAGACCACAAACGATTTATATTTACGTAGAAACTTGTGATTTGTTATTTTAATTCCACTTTATTGTAATTAAAATAACAAATCACCATTTGAACCAGTTTTTAGTAGTCCGTATTAATTTTAAAATTAAACATTCTGACATTTGTGTGATGAAAATTATACTCCGCTAGTTTCTTACAACACTTTATTCCACCTTTTACAATTACTTATTAAATAATAATATATCTACTGTTCCACTGTTTCACCAAAACCACCTCTCAACACCACACTTCCCCGAATAATCATCTTTTTTCTCCCTTCTAACACTGCTCACGCCACCAACCCCTCCAATTCCTCGTTTTGCCGCCAAACGTTCCTATTGGTCTTACAATAAATGGCGCCTTTTGTAACAGCCAATCACATCGGACCTGTCATTTTCGTTTCACAGACTACAGATTTTATCCACAGAATAAAAATATAGAGAACAAAGACTACTTTTTTTATAAAAATCATGACATTCGGCCATCCGCCTTTGTGCAACCTCCCGGTGCACAAAATAGGTAGAAACTATTATTAATCTGTGAAACGTAATAATTACGAGAATGCGAATCATAGAACATGTATTAAGCTAATTGCTATTACTTGAAATCCTACATATATAATTTTACTTAATTAATAACGGTACAGCAGCGTAATACACAATGAATATGTTATCTATACCTATACTAAATGTTATCTTGCAAAAAAAACAACTATATCGTAGTACATCCATTAAACACTAATTAACATAATTAAAACCTGATAAATCATGACATTCGTAAAATAGAATACATTTTTTTTTACATTTAAATCCTACTCATTTACTTAAATTTGTTATAAAATAATTCCTGCCTAAAACAATTACGTAACAGATAAATTAAATCACCTACCTCAAACACTGAATAAAATAAATTTTTATTAGCGAAATTTAGGAAACCAAAGCCTCTCCTAAATGTTCTATGTCAACATGGTTAATCTTACATATTTGATACTGGGCATCACATGGAACCACAAGACATAACCAAAATTCATTTACCTTTATAAACATTTTTTTTTCATTTCCGGTTTTTTAAAATATTTACAATTCGATTTTAATCCGGGTCTAATGATTGCAAACATTAAAGCCAATTCTCCAATTATATATATATATACAGTCAAAGAGGATTCAACATCTACACTGGTCAACTTAGAGTTCCGACTTATTATCTGTATTTTATCTCAATATTGAATTTGCTTATCTGAAGCCACCATCTATCAATTCGTGGCACAAGGTCACGTTTTGTCAAAGTTGTACGTAAGGCGTGTCAGTCAGTCACTACTTTAATATTGCTACTTTGGCGAGGAAAAGGTAACAATTGACATGTGATGGAATCGTGACCAACCCTCGAACATTTTTGGCAATTTATTAGAGGTTTAGGACAATTACGGAACGAATGACCCCTAGTACGGCAATTAAAGCATAAAATGACATTATTACCATCATGAGAGGTTAAATTAGCTTGACGATTAGACTGGGTTCCTTCATTACGCATTTTAACAAATGCAGTCGTTTCATTATTAAGTTGCTGAGAATTTAGGAAAAACAGTAAATCCTCAGGTTCCTTACAACTTAATGCTTGCGCACCGTTTCGAATTGTTTTGTCAAAAATACCATGAATAATACAATCTACTGCCTTTTTACCGCCGATATCGCAGCGATTTAAAAGAGCTAATTTTTCATAAAAGTAGATTTTTAAACTTTCGTTAACTTTGTGAAGTGCGTGCAAGCATTTCCTCTAAAAGCCGACCGTAATTTTGTTCAACTGGAAAAGCTTTGCGAAGCTTTTCTTGCCACTCATCCCAACTATAATTGACAGAAGGCAAAGCATCAAACCATTTTTTTGCAAGACCTACCAGTTTTTGGAGTGCAAAATGTACGGTTTGCTTTTGGTTCCAATCATAAATATTAGCACATTCATTAACCTTTTTTATCCATCTATCTACACTTTGCAATCTACTACATGGGTCGAAATCTGGAATTACATTAACGTGATTGTTCTGTAAAATTCTGTCCTTATTGGAGCTGTTCTGCATGGTCATAATAAATTTGAGTACCTCGTCTGTCGTAAAATGGGATGCCAATGTTGGGCGCTGCTCCGGCTGCAATGCCGATGGGCCCGGTGACTCTACAGGCCCTGACATCTCGGGTGGGATTCCTGACTCGCTTGGCTGGACCTCATCGATGACCCATTGCGCCTGCGGGAATTCTTTACGCCCTTTGCAAGCACGCTTTCCTTTGCGTTTGGTCCTGCACCGTACTATCGCATGACCGGTGCCTTCCATGTTCTCGATAAAAACAAAAACAAAAACCAATGTTAATAGAGCGCACAATTTTTAATTTGTGGCGCGGAGACAATGAAGTATCTAAAATTGACATCTACTTGTTTACTTATAATATTTTTATTATATATATGTTTGTATTAAAGTTATCTAAACGAATCAGCGTAACTAATCGCAGTAAAGTAAAAATTCTAAGTAAAAATTCTTTTTTTTTTTTGCTTTGAAATTCACTAATTATACAGATACATAATTTCCTTGTAACCAATACCTAAAAGTCCTGTCAAATTCATTAGTGTACCGATTTGATACAGCATTACGCATTTAATATATAATAAAATAACTAATCATGGTTCACATAACCACAAAACACAACAACACAACACTGCATCAATAATTATGGTACACATGACCACAGTTTTTGTCACCTTTATTGCACAATAAACGTGGCGTCACCTAAAAAAAGCTCATCTGCAGCATACATAACTGCGTTATTAAACGTGGCTTCACCTAACTAAAGCTTATCCGCAGCACACATAACTGCGTTATTAAACTTGGCTTCACTTAACCAAAGCTTATCCGCAGCACACATAACTGCGTTATTAAACTTGGCTTCACTTAACCAAAGCTTATCCGCAGCACACATAACTGCATTATTAAACGTGGTTCACTTATCCGCAGCACACATAACTGCATTTTTAAACGTGATTCACCTAACAAAACTTATCCGCAGCACACATAACTGCATTATTAAACGTTGTTCACTTATCCGCAGCACACATAACTGCATTATTAAATGTTGTTCACTTATCCGCAGCACACATAACTGCATTATTAAACGTTGTTCACTTATCCGCAGCACACATAACTGCATTATCAAACGTTCACTTATCCGCAGCACACATAACTGCATTATTAAACGTTCAGTTATCCGCAGCACACATAACTGCATTTTTAAACGTGATTCACCTGATCAAAACTTATCCGCAGCACACATAACTGCATTATTAAACGTTGTTCACGTAACCAAAACTTATACGCAGCACACATAACTGCATTATTAAACGTGGCTTACATAGCCATTGAAACTAAATCTTAATAATATGAGTGACTAGGTATAGACTTCGTTAAAATGGAAACTTGATTATATTTTTACACAGTCTCTAAAGATTACTAACAGCAAACGTCAACTCAACCATTTAAGTACGTCTTATGATTACGGTTCTTAATTAAAAATTATTAAATCAATTTATTGGAAAGTAGTTTACCAAATGAAATTTTTCTATAATATTGGTTAATTGAGGGTAGGTACGGTATCAACCTAGAGTTAATAACTAATAAAGTCGTACAAATAAACGTGAATCAAAATCTTGATAATTAATAAAAGCGATAACTTCGTCGAAACAATTGTTGGCAACAATTGTCTAAATTGATAATTTGCGGGTAGCAATTAATATTATTCCCATCTATAATTAATAAAACTAAACTGGCTGTATGTTATCATAGATTATCCCAATTTGGCTAGAACTAATAAAAAAAATTAATTTAATGCCGTTATAACTGTTTCATTGCCAAAGCTAGGCATTTTCACACTATAAGCCATTTGCCCATTATACCTAGCTAATGATCAAGAAATGGATTACGTACCTTCAATTGTGGGCCTGCGTGGATTACGTGTCACTTCTGAATTGTGATGAAAATTATACTCCGCTAGTTTCTTACAACACTTTATTCCACCTTTTACAATTACTTATTAAATAATAATATATCTACTGTTCCACTGTTTCACCAAAACCACCTCTCAACACCACACTTCCCCGAATAATCATCTTTTTTCTCCCTTCTAACACTGCTCACGCCACCAACCCCTCCAATTCCTCGTTTTGCCGCCAAACGTTCCTATTGGTCTTACAATAAATGGCGCCTTTTGTAACAGCCAATCACATCGGACCTGTCATTTTCGTTTCACAGACTACAGATTTTATCCACAGAATAAAAATATAGAGAACAAAGACTACTTTTTTTATAAAAATCATGACATTTGTATGTAGTAGTTAAAATAAAAATAATAAAAAATTTAAAAACCCCTCGAAGGTCATGTAATTAACTAGAACAACGACCTATAATTCAGAAATTATTTCCATCATAAAAAAGAACCGCGATATCTTTTCATCCGAAATTCCTCAGTGCCTGAAGGCAAAAGTCTTCGAACATTGCGTGTTGCCAGTGATGACCTATGGTTCCGAGACTTGGTCGCTAACTATGGGCCTCATAAGAAAACTCAGTGAAACAGTGGGGGATGGAACGAGCTATGCTAGGAGTATCTCAGCGTGATCGAATCAGAAATGAGGAGATCCCACCAGGTGGACTGACGACATCAAGCGAGTCGCAGGTATTCGCTGGATGCAGATGGCTCAGTATCGTGATATATGGAAGTTCCTACAAAAGGCCTATGTCCTGCAGTGGACGTCCATCGGCTGACATGATGATGAAAAGAAAAGTTTGAATGGTGACGCAGCGTGTTAGCGGGATCAAAGAAAATTATTTACTTACTAGCTTTCAAATCGCATCTTTTTCCATCAGACGCACACAGACAGACATTGTCGTCAAACTTATAACACCCCTGTTTTTGTTGCGTCGTCGGTTAAAAATGCCTTACAACAATTTAGAAAAGTGCTGATACTCACACTACAGGACCGATATAGCGAAGAACCAGCGCCAGGAAACTGGCTTACAAATGAAACAAACCACATTGAAATCGGTCCATCCGTTTGAGTACTACGATGCCACAGACAGACATCAACTTACTTAAACTTATAACACCCCTCTTTTTGCTTCGGGAGTTAAAAAGGCCATGTTTTACAGTGAACTTCCATCCTGATGATGATGAACGTTAGTTTTGAAAAAAATCAAAGGGTGACGAAATTTTTCTTCGTTTTTTTTTATATTGTAAACAATATTATTTTTGTTAAATTTTATAATATAAGTAGAACATAGTGCATGTAAAACAGTTCACGATTGACCGATTTTTTTATGGTAATGCTACCTACGCACATTAAAAAATTCCTCCACCTGGTGACGTCATTGTCTACAAGTTATATTTCCAGGTATTTCTTATAGGTGTTGTTATTGTAGAGAATGTTGATATAAAAGCCTCAATAGTTCAACGGTGAAGGTGCCGGACTCATCACCGAAAGGTTCGACCGGTTGGAATATTGGTCGTATTCAAAATGTATGGCAAATATTCTTAATTAAAAAACCGGACAAGTGCGAGTTAAACTCGCGTGGCGAGGGTATTCCGAACGATGTAATCTATAGGCAATTGTAATTATAAAATATTAGCCATTAGGGCTCATATAGAATTCCTAAATAGCAATTGGAATTGTAATACATATAAAGGGTAAACCTAATCTAGTACCGTTTGAGTATACTTAACTTTGGCACAACTGAATTTACGTTAACACTGTGATTTGTTAATTTTCTTTACAAGCATTAGTAGACTTTATAAAAATCGATCAAGCCGTTTCAGAGGAGTATGGCAACTAACACTGGCACGAGAATTTTCTATAAAAGATTTAAAATTGTAATCAGACACTTTTATTTATGTATATGACGGAAAAAAATTAACTAACTGCGTGTATATAAGTTGGGTGTAGCTTATGGTTTATTGCAATTATTTTTGTAAGTAGGTACAATATAAATACATACTTTATTTATTTTTTTACTTTATATATTTTAGTAAGTAGGTATATTTTGTTTATTTTGCAGGAAAGAAAAAATGGAAGCTTGACCTGTGAATTTTGACCACGGATACAATAGTGTGTTGTAATAAGTAGATTTTACGGGAAACAAAAATGGATAGAGTCACTTTTCGATAAAGAATGTCATTCCACATTTTTTAGATTTCGAAGCATTAACAGTTGTAGAAAGAGAATTGTATAACTTGGCTACAGACCCAAGACTTTAAGGAAAGGGGACATGGATGGAACTTATCAGACCCACCCCCCGTGAACCCAGGCGGGGGTATGCACCACCAATTTAATTCGGTTGAGATTTTTACTAATAATTTCTTGGTTTAAAGGAAAACTCAATATTTTATAGACCAACCCAAGACCAAATCAAAATCAAATTCAAATCCACGACCTCGTGATCGGAAGCCACAAAGACTGTTAATTTTCTAAATGAAAAAAAAAACTTATTTATTTAACGTAGGTATAGGTATTACATATTACTTTATTTTTAACCGACTTCCAAAAGGAAGGAGGTTCTACGTTCGGCTGTATGTATGTTTTTTCTACAACACGTCGAAACTTGACTGTATAACTATAGGATAACAAAGGGAAAATTTGTGAATTTTCTTTGGAATTCTGCTCTTTTTATTTACTTATCTTCTAATAAAAGTACAAATAACAAATAAAGAGGAATAAATGTTTGTTTGATTGTTTTTTTTTTTCTTTTTTAACCATTCGTCTAAAGGGAACGAAATTGCTTTACCCGTCTAAGCTCCTACCATAGGTAAGTGGTGGCTAATCATGTAGTTTGAACTGTGGTGACTATACGTAGCAGGTTTCCATCCAGACTCTCAACCATTCAAGAGAGAGACAAATATTATCTTAGCAGTGGATTGACCGTGTGGGTGCTGGGTCCATAGTATGGTAGAGTAAATAACTCTAAATAGAGCCCGGGATTTTTACCAATGGTGATCCTAATTTGGAGATAGATGAAATTTTCAATCTGTTA
Organism: Bicyclus anynana; assembly: GCF_947172395.1. Taxonomy (NCBI): domain Eukaryota; kingdom Metazoa; phylum Arthropoda; class Insecta; order Lepidoptera; family Nymphalidae; genus Bicyclus; species Bicyclus anynana. The sequence goes on from NC_069090.1 coordinate 12,658,959, forward strand.
CCATCAAAGTCGAGACGCGTTTACTTAAATACTTACCTACGAAAAATTTAATAAGTGGAGAAAACAACATCGAATGGATTCACTTACGAAAGGAGTTTTTTAAACTATTATCTCCCACGTTTACCTCACATACTCATTACTCATCTTCACAGTAGTCGGAAATTATGTTACCGGGTAAAAACATCTCTCTTAATATCCATTGTAGACTTTGTACATTTAATTTTCAATTACAATAAATCATTGAATATTATACTTAACTATTTTATTTTCTAGCAATCGTAGTGAAAAGCAAAGTGTAACACGTGGGGCTAAACCCATTATAAACTCGTTTTCTATTTAGCCTAAAAATACCTCGTATATAATGGGTCTTTTTAGCCCCTTGTATAACAATCTACTATTTATACTATAATAGTAGTAGCAATAATAATATATATAATGACACCTGCCACCCGTCGGGAATGACATGTTTTTTTCCACTCAACTAAATATAATTTTAATAATTTAAAGAAATACAATAAATAATTCAAATAAAATAGAAATTATCATCAATATAACAAGTGAATAATACAATGAACCCAAATAAGATAAAACATGCGACGTGGAGGCGGCAGAACGAGCGCACAAATCAAGAACTATGAATCGTCGTCATCATCGCCGTCGTCGCCGGAGGAATTTAAAACCCCGCCAACATCTGCGGGGGATGTGACACCCACTCCGGTTCGGAGGACTCATCGGGGTGTCACCACACGGCGGCGGCAACAACAACAGCAACAATACCAGCAGCAGAGTGACGACGATATACTACCGGAGAGCTTGGGGCAAGTGGAGCTGCGGGCTCCAGTGAGTGCTCCCGCTACCGGTGGTATAGTGCGCCGCATGAGATGGTCTCGTCCACTCAATGAGAGCGTCATGCGTGCGTACTATGGGGCAACAGAGGGGGGAACTAACCTTACTGCGTACCGGTCAAGGATGTTGTCTATGTTTCAGACTCTTGAGCCAACAGTGATCGTGACTGCGCAGCGACTATCGGATCAGGTGCGAGCAATCCAGCGACGTCATCTGCTGGATGAAGCTAACCTTGAACGACTGCGCTCTACTTCAGTACAAATCGATACCATCCGTAGCTTACCTCAGCAAACATTGCAAACCAACATCCCAGAGGTGCTACAGGATGGTATCGATATGCAAGTAAGTAGCCAGAATTATGAGCAATTGAGGAGAACTTTGGAGGATTCTATTATGACATATAGGTACATGCCTCTTAATTTAAGACCAAAATTGCCTCGTTTGCCTGTACATAGACGAAATATGGCGTTAGTGGGGGTTCTAGATCAGATTTTAGGTGAATATCTCGTAACATCTGAGGACCTAAGTGATACGCATTCGATTCTATTCTGTGGAGCCGTTGCGGCGTGTCGTATTGCGGGTGTCAAATTCCCTGAACCACGCACGGCTCCGCAGAGGACGGGTCAAGCACCAGCTTGGCGGACCAGAATCGAAAGGCGTATCACACTGACTAGAACTCTCATAGCTAAGCTAATCTGCTTCAAGGAGGGCAACAATCGTCCTAGAGTTATGCGATTTGTGACTCAGGCTTTTGCTGGGACTGACACACGTCCGTTCCAGTACTTGGCTTGTGTCACCGAACGCATTGACTTCTTAAAGCAGAAAGTCTATGCATGGGCACAACGCATTAGGCGTTATAAAGAGCGTATTGGCCGGTATAATCAGAATAGGATCTTCCAAAGTGACCAACGGAAAGTGTACAGGAACTGGGAACGATCCAGTGTCTGTGTGACAGATGGGGAACCTCCGACTTCTGATGCTATGTCAGATTTCTGGCGTAGCATCTGGTCGGCCCCCGTAGGCCACACTGAAGGCGATTGGATGAGTACTGTCAAGGAAGAGTGTGCAATGGTGGAAAAAATGATTCCGATATCCATTACTACAGAAAATGTAAGTTGTGCAATTCGTCCGGCGTCAAACTGGAAATGCCCAGGACCGGACGGATTGCACAACTTCTGGTTAAAATGGTTTCGTAGCGCCCATTCTATCTTGGCAGTGCAATTTCAAAATGCCATTGACACTGGATCGCTACCGGCATTTTTAACAACTGGTGTCACGTTCCTGCTACACAAATCCGGAAGTACCACAGACCCCAAAAACTACCGACCGATAACATGCTTACCCACCATCTATAAGCTCCTTACATCCATTCTGTCATCAAAATTAACGATGCATATAAATGCAAATCATATTTTGGCCCCAACACAGAATGGATGTAAGGCCCGGTCTCGTGGTACAAAGGAACTTCTCCTCATAGACACTGCTATTTGCCAACAGGTTCGGCGAAACAGAAAAAATCTCACGGCTGCTTGGATAGACTACAAGAAGGCCTATGATTCGGTGCCTCATTCATGGCTCATGGAGGTCATGCGGTTGTACAAGGTCGATACAACACTATGCTCTTTTCTTGAGTCATGTATGGGACAGTGGATGACAGTTCTTCGTCACCCAGGCGCTTCTGAGTGTTCTGAATCGAATGAACTGATAGGGATTAGGCGAGGTATTTTCCAGGGCGATAGTTTGAGCCCTTTATGGTTTTGTCTAGCCCTTAATCCTCTCAGTACTTTACTGCGGGATTCAGGGCTAGGCTTTCGCCTTCGCAGGGGTGGTGAGCTCATATCTCACTTGCTTTACATGGATGACCTCAAGCTGTATGCATCAAAGCGTACAGACCTAGTGTCATTGCTGAAGATTACTCAAACCTTTAGCAATGACATAAGGATGGAATTTGGTGTAGACAAGTGTGCGGTCATCAATGTAGAGCGAGGAAGGATAGTGAGCTCCGAGAATATAGTTATTTCAGAAACTGTCATTCTCAGATCACTCCTTGAAGGCGAGACCTATAAATACCTTGGAATGACAGAAGCACTTTGTATTGAGGCAGGGAATATGAAACAGGTAGTGAAGGAACGCTTCTTTGGCCGCCTGAAAAAAGTCCTAAAAAGTCTTTTATCAGGCGGTAACAAGGTGCGTGCCTTTAATAGCTGGGTCATGCCCTTACTCATATACACTTTTGGCATTCTAAAGTGGACTCAAACCGAACTGGATTCCCTGGACTATAAAGTCCGCAAACTGCTGACGTCATACCGGATGCATCACCCCCGTTCATCTGTAATGAGATTGTACCTCCCACGCAAGTGTGGAGGACGTGGCTTCTTAAACGCCAGGAACCTCCATAATCGTGAGGTGTGCAATCTCAGAGATCATTTTCTCAAGATGAATGTGAGTATGTATCAGGATGTCGTTGCAGTGGATAAGGGACTTACCCCGCTATCCCTAGGCAAAGAGAACTGGCGCAAGCCTATAGTAATGAGTAACTCAGATCGTGTGGCAATATGGAAGAGCAAGGAGTTGCATGGACGATTCTACAAGGCCCTTACTGGGCCGGATGTAGATCAAATAACATCTGTATCTTGGTTGCAATTCGGTGACCTCTTTGGGGAAACCGAGGGTTTTGTCTGTGCAATTATGGACGAAGTTATAAAGACGAGAAACTACCGGAAACACATTATGAAAGATGGCACTCTAGACATCTGTCGAGCGTGTCATCGTCCTGGGGAGTCCCTCAGGCATATTGTGTCCGGGTGTTCTCACCTTGCTAACGGCGAATACTTGCACAGACATAATCAAGTAGCCAAGATAATCCACCAACAGCTTGCTCTTCAATATGGCCTTATCGATTTTGAGATGCCTTACTATAGGTACGACCCAGCGTCAGTTCTTGAAAATAGCAGTGCATTGCTCTACTGGGACCGAACGATTATCACTGACAGGTATATTGTAGCCAATAGACCTGATATAGTGCTAGTCGATCGGTCAGTGCGTCGTGCAATAATTGTTGATATTACTGTTCCACATGACGATAATCTGGTTAAAGCCGAAAAGGAAAAAGTATCAAAATACTTGGACCTTGCTCACGAGATTACCGCCATGTGGAATGTTGAGTCAACTATTATTGTTCCGATAGTTGTTTCAGTCAATGGTCTTATAGCGAAAAGCTTCGACCAACATCTTAAGAAGCTTTCGCTTAACTGTTGGATCAAGAGTCGGATACAAAAGGCAGTGATTCTTGAGACGGCGCGTATTGTGAGGAGGTTCCTCACTCTGGAGCCCTGACCACCGGTTGCTTGGACACTCAAATGTCCCGCAGCGGGAGGGTGAATTTTTTTTTATAAATTTTTAATAATGTTGTGTATTTTATTATACTTATATTGTTAAAAATTTAAAAAAAAGAAGTAATAAATAAATGAGAGAAAAAAAATATATATATAATAATAGTAATAAATAAATAACCAGGCTATAATAAATAAATAAATAATAAATAAGTAGTAGCATAAATTGACAAACTTTCAGCCTTTAAAAGTTAGGTAAGTGTGGCCATCGTAGGCTTACGTTCTATATTTTATGATCCTTTTGAGACCTGTGTAAAGAATAATAATTTTTTATCTAATTGCAATTAAAAAAAAGCTTTTTCTCATGCTATATCTAAACTATCGACAAAAACCAAACGTCGAAGACTTTTTCAAAGTAGATGGACTGCTAGAAAGAAGCAAAATGTACCTATTGTAAAAAAATTGCAAAAATACTAATAGAAAAATGTTCCAACACACTGGAATACCTATTATTTGATAACAAATAACACAGTTACGCACAACATTGTGTGTGTGTGTGTGTGTGTGTTTTTTTTTTTGTATGATATATTTCTCTTCTCTTGGTCGCACGTAGCCTACTTATACCCTGAAATAACTTTATAATATAAGCTGTGAAATCACTGTGCGCTGCCTTAGTTAAATTTTCATAGCGAACCACTTTGTGGGTAGCCGCACAATATTTTGAAAATCCCGCAACATGTAATTGCAATCCGCAACTGGCCACATTGTCAACAAACCAAATACAGAATTGTTTTGTTTTAATGTGTATAGAACTGTAAAAAGTTTAAATATAAATTAAATCATTATATTTACAAGTTTCTTACTTGATTTTGTAATTTATAGAAAGCTAGATGTGCTCCGCGGTTTCACCTGCGTAAATCCACTTACTGTGAGATCGGGTTTTTATGCTATTCCAGGCATGGCAAATGTATCTCTATGCAAAATTTCACTCAATTTATCTCATCGTCAGCCGATAGACTTCCACTGCTGGACAGAGGCCTCTTGCATGGACTTCCAAACACAACGGTCTCGAAGTATCCAGCGGCTCCCTGCAACCCGCTTGATATCCTATGGCTATAAACAACAAATATATTGCATGCACTTTTTTAGCTCTCACTTACATCTTCCTTGTAATAAGGAAAAAGTACTTTAAATTACAAACAACGTAAATAATTGTAAAGGATTTTATTACAAATTAAACAGTGTACAAATTTTAATTAGTAACATTATTTCAAAAAAATCCATACTTGTTTCTTTGCAGCGCAAGCAGTCAAAAAAAAAAGAATTGTAATTACTTAGTCTACGAATTATATCTTAATTTTGCGTATTTATTCAAAATGTTGTCACATGGCCAGAAATGCCTACCAATTAGACGAAATAAGCTGAATATTTGAAGTGCATATGAACATAAAAATATTTTTCTTAGATTTATTACCTGCAATCGTAACAATAAAAGGTATAGAGAGACTTTTATGTATATGGTACCTTGACATCACATTTTATGTTTCTCATAAGGTTACAGTCATCTATATTCTATACTATAACAAAGAGTTTGTGAGGTTTTATAGAGTAATCCTTGCATATTGACCCGACTTATGATGATGAAGCTTTTGAGTTAACATTTAAGATACCAAAAAAAGGTATATTTATATCCAGCTTATTTCGTTTAATTTCCAGGTTAAACCTTTAGGTTGAACTTTATGCCACCAGTTACAAATTGGTCTACCTACTATGAAAATTTATTTCATTGATTTATATGATTTCAGAGCTATCTATCACCCATGGAATAAAAGACCGGCGAGCATTATTCAAATCAATTTCAACAGTAGAACCGTTAAATCTACGAGCGTCCTTTCACTAAATTACTTATCACCACGAATACAAGTACCAGGATGATTATAGATCCGAACATCACCAAGAACTGGCTGATGTTAAAAACCAATTCGCACTTTCACTGCCATTGTCCTGTTTGTCAATTCTTTGCTTCTTGGCAACTCTGTGTTTCATCTGAATTCTTTATGTCAGTTCAAAGTATTTGCACATTCAACTCCCAACTAATAGCAGGGTGACAAATGAGAACGCTATCATCATTACTTGTATAACATCGTTTTCTTGACTCGCTCCTTTTGCACCCATTATCCTCTGCGACTAACCATGCGGCATACCATCAGGTAAATCAACACCAGGATTACGATTGAACCAACACACACCAACAGTTGTTGCAAATTAAATTCTAAGGCACATGTTCTGCTGGTTTGTTTACTACCCATGCTATTTTTTCTATTATACGGCCATTGTATCTAAATGCATCACTTTATATTTAGGTATTTTTTTTGCATTTTGCTATTTTTTTGATCACAACATTTACGAGTATTCATGTGACTGCAACGTCGAAGTCAGAAAGAGACTTTTGTGACGTTTAATCAATTGTCGGAAGTTTTTTTTACGCAGTGGTAATAATTAAAAGAGGTTTTATTAGTTAACCTTTATCTGCTGACATGAGATCCTACATACCTAGCGGATATAGTGAAATATGCTTTGACAATATTTTTTTCCGTAAATATTACGTTATACTTTAAAGGCGATAGTTAACATTAAGGCCCACTAAAATAACGCAATATATGTTAGCCGAAGTTTTACGGTATTTAAGATATATTGATTTTTCCCTTCAGTGCAGTTGAGTCATACCATGTGCTGAAACCTTACTTAAGCGTTGTTTTATACCTGCTAAATATTTTTGAGTAGTTGTTTCAAAGGATCAGCCTGGCTGTCCAGCGCGGAAATGCAGCCAGTATTCTTGCCACCATTCCACGTGGGCATGATTTGTATAGTTATTAGGATAAGTTAGCTTAAGTTCCTTATTGTATTCTTTCTACAATAAAAGAAAATTATTTCTAGGTAGGTACTGCAAAGTAAGATTTTGCCAAAATAGGGACCAATAATATGTACTAGGCAAAGTTGTAAATCTAACTTAAAAACATGTTCATTTAATAAGAATTCTATAGACGTAAAACATTAGTTCGGTTGATTATGTAAAAATAAATTAAAATTTGTTCCTAACACTTAAATAACAAAAGAATTTACATTGAATCATAAGATAAGCAGTTAAAATAACAAAAACAACATGGTACCACAGCTCTCAATAACTCATAGCACCTGGTCTATGTAGTAATTTGTACGGAGAATAGGAATCATTCAATTTCCAATTAAAGAAATATTTCGTAGGCGGGAAAATTAATGCATCAGCAAATTAATGATACAAATCTCAAGTACAATTCCAATTGGCTCAGCCTCTGGAAACAGAGCTTAAGTAAGTAATAAATCATTTTATAAGCTAATGGATTTTACAACCTGTGACTGTACGAATGACATTTGTTTACTTGTAATTGGATCATCATCGTCACCGTTAGGTGAGGGGCTATGGAGATTAAACCCACCATTCTCCAATGCGGGTTGGTGGGCTTTGCGTGATAATGTCAAATTCTTTAACGTACACTATCAGATGCTATTGATAATAATCCTATCCTACTTCCTACTAATATTATAAACGCGAAAGTTTGTATGGATGTTAGATGTTTGTTACTCTTTAACGCCGCTACTACTGAAGCGATTTGGCTAAAATTTGGAATGGAAATGGATTTTTCTCTGGATTAACACATAGGCTACTTTTTATCCCGAAAAAATCCATGGTTTTAATGATATGAATGTTTGTTACTCTTTCACGTCTCGACTACTTAACTGAATTAGCTAAAATTTGCTATTGAGATATATTATAGCATGGATTATCACATAAGCTAATTTTTATCCCGGAAAAATCCATTGTTCCCTAGGGATTTTTGAAAAACTAAACTCCACGCGGACGAAGTCGCGGGCGTCCGCTAGTGTATTGATAATATTAGGTCCTTCTACTTAAAGTGCTCTCCAAGGTTCATCAGGGTTGTCCGAAATTCTTAAATTTGTACTAAAATTATCTAAAAAAGTATTCAATTTATTCATATTCAGGCAATATATTATTCATTATATAACATAATAAAGTAATTATACGAGTCAAACTCTATTATACAAGTAAGATAAGGATACCCAGTTTGGGCGTAGCCTGTTTTCAAGTGAGTGATAGGGAGATCGAATTTTTGGTTTGGTTTTCTTTGTCATGTATCTATATAGTCATCCACCGCGAAGTAACACTTTTCAACCAGAAAGTCCCTTGATATCTTTTAGAATACAATGTCTTCCTCATTTCGTATAAGTGGTTTGTACGTGGTAGTAAGTAAGTAAGAACTGAACTGGCCCTTGCAGATTTAAAAATATATCAATTTGAATCACATAGTGTTCACAGTAACCGGACACATAAATACTGATCTGGAACAAAGTAAATTTAACTTTACTGAGATTTAACACACGAGATGCAAACTGAATTGGATTTCAATATTAATTAGGTATTGCAACCGCCGCGGTAGCAAGTTCTATATCATTTTAGTCCCTGAAGCTTCAAAATTCGTTTCATCAAAATGAGGTGATCAAACCTGATAAAGAATGATTTTAAAAGAGCAACTGTTGAGTTTATTGCTCTTCACAGCAGAATCTGCCATAAAATTTGTAGTAGAGTCTCTTCAAGTAGACTTAGTCTACATCATCATCATCATCATCATCATCATCATCATCATCATCATCATCATCATTAACCGAAGCCGATGGATGTCTACTGCTGGACATAGACCTCTTACATGGACCTCCAAACAAAACGGTCTCGAGCCGCGAGTAGGTATCCAGTTCCCTGCAACCCACTTGATGTCCTCGATCCGCCTAGTGGAGGGTCGACCAACACTGGACTTTCCGGTGCGGGGTCCCCATTCCAGCACCTTGGGACCCCAACGTCCATCGGCTCTTCGAACTCTGTGGCCTGCCCATTGCCACTTCTGCTTCGCGACTCGCTGATCTATATCAGTGACTTTGGTTCTTCTGCGGATCTCCTCATTTCTGATTCGATCACGCAGATAAAGCCCAAGCATAGCTCATAAAAAATTAATGCTAAATATCAGAAGGTGTTCATGATAATAAAAAACCGACGGGGAAGCACTAACTTCCCAAATTAGGTAACTTCTTATAAGAAGAAAATAAAGCGCAACGCCCAAGATCTTGTAATCCGAAATCTGAATACATATTTGTTGGTTACCAATTTTTAGTGGAAGACGACCCTAATAATTGTATTTGACGTGTGCAAATTAGGCCTATTTTGCGGCTGTGACCTCAGAATTTCGAGTCAACGTCACAAGCAAATTACTGCTCACTTCAAAGACGTCCTAATTAAAACCAGTAAGTATCCAAATAGCCCTTTAGCGCAAACGTTTGCTTAGGGAAATCACTAATGAGTAACAGCGAGGGGATTGTTTACACTAACTTAATAAAGACTGAATACCTGCCTGAAGCATACCTCAATCAAAGAAGGGTTTTGTAATGGACTAGCCTGTGATGACCAGATATTTGTCATTTTATGGTACCTACTTAAGATAGGAGCTTGAACAGTAAATTTAACCTTTTTGTTATGTTAAGCATTTATCGCCTATAACTAACAGTAATACACTGCAGGACATAGGCATTTTGTAAGGACCTCCAAACATCACGACACTGAGCCACCGGTATCAAGCGAGTCCCTGCGACTCGCTTGATGTCGTCAGTCCACCTGGTGGGGGATCGACCAACACTGCATGAATGAAAGTGTAATTCGCTGAATAAAGCACAGCCTCCCCATGGAGTATCCGAATAGCCAATCTGAGTCAAAAAGCTGTTTCACGAACACATACTTAACTCGTAAATTCCTGATTTAATTTACTACGCGTACAGTTCGATATCTCGTTCATTTACAGCATTTAATCATACAATTAAGTACCTACTTGTAGATAGTGATTTCTTTTCAAAACTGAACTTTTGCGATCAGACGGAGGAAACTTTTACGATCTCTTGAAATATTTTTCATTATCAACCCATATTCGGCTCACTGCTGAGCTCGAGTTTCCTCTGAGAATGAGAGGGGTTAGGCCAATAGTCCACCAGGCTGGCCCAATGGCCAAATTGGCAGACTTCACACACGCAGATAATAAGAAATTTCTCTGATGAGAGACGTGATAGCCCAGTGGATATGATCTCTGCCTCCAATTCTGGAGGGTGTGGGTTCGAATCCGGTCCGCACCATCAACGCGGTTTTATGCACCACCAACTTTTCAGTTGTGTGCATTTTAAGAAATTAAATATAACGTGTCTCAAACGGTGAAGGAAAACATCGTGAGGAGACCTGCATATCTGAGAATTTTCATATTTGTTGTTTTTTTTTAATACAAATTGTTCCAATCATTTGCTATACAATTGGTTAAAAATATTGTTTTATAGTTTTTTACACCATAATATATTTTATTATATCATTCTCTTATAAGTGCAAAGCTTAACAAAGTTTATCAAACACGAACTTCATTTATCAATTATACTTTTAAATACTAGTCTCAGCGAGGCGGCCATTTTTCTCTCGCGTCCGAAAATATTCGAAATTGGTCCGACCGAAAATAAAACAATTGTTGTTTTCTATTGCAGAAATATTTATTCCGTCGGGATATTTCAACTTCGGTTATTGCTTTTCACCATCAATACATTTTCCCGGCTCCATTTTATTTAACAAACAACAATTTTCCGAATTCTTTTACTCAGGCTCGATGTGCTATGTCGAACGAACCTAGGACTTCTTATTATTGAAGACAGTTTGATTTTACTCTGATATTTTTTAAGAGAGCCGTGATAGCACATCTGCCTCTGATTCCGGAGGGTGTGGGTTCGAATCCGGTCCGGGACATGCACCTCCAACTTTTTAGTTATGTGCATTTTAAGAAATTAAATATCACGTGTCTTAAACGGTGAAGGAAAAACACAAAAAACAACAAACCTGCATACTTGAAGATTTTCTTAACTCTCTGCGTGGCGCAATTGGCAATTCATTCTGAGAAGAGACTAGAGCTCAGCAGTGAGCCGAATATTGATGATGATGATGATTTTTTTTAAGTGCAAGCAAGCCTTTATTATACATGAAAATGGTTTTGCGTGATTTTATTAACAACAAACAACAATTTTCCAAAGTATTTTGATTCAAGCCTCGATGTGTGTCGGACAAACTTAAGACTTAACCATTGCTATTATTATTTTGATCGTTTGATCACACCTACTACTGAAATAAATAATACCGATGAATAGGAAATAAATATTATTTAAAAAATCATCAAGTTACTCTCAAAATGGTGCAGAAACTATTGTCAGAACCTTAGGTAATTAATTTCTTGCAAGTATAAATATTTACGCATCTTTCTCGTCACTAGGGTATTAATAATTACCTGAATAATACCTAATACCTGAATGACATTACTAATTAAGCACGTACTCTGATCCAATACCAAAAAACCTGCAGATGAATAGAAGCTGATTCTAATTGGCACATTGTTAAAACCACGCGCCTCGCTTTTGGATATGTGTATTCGATTCTCGGTTTATTTACATACATGAATATGCAGGGCGCGACACCGCTGGGTCACTATTGTGTGAATGCGGTTATATTAAGAATCAAAAGCCGATTGTTCTTCTATAAGTTGATTGCATACTACCGCAATGGTCGCAGAATATGCGCTTTGTGTATACTCTATGGTTAAAATGCACGTGTAATTTTTGAGGTTATAGTGCATTTTATTTTAAATTAACATTAAAGTACTGATCATTTATTTATCAAGATGTTTTGTTGTATGAAGGGAATATGAAAAAACCACATTTCATGTTCCCTTCATACCACCACATTTACCACATTTCATGCATTATTCGCCTATTTCAATAGCCTTCTATAAGGCTAGGCGTCTCCGTTTATAGTTTTGAACCACACGATACTATAATGCGGTAAGGCTCGTGATAGGGAACATTTGTTTCTGTATCGATCACTATCAGATGTTAATGGTAATGACCGGAACCCACGGCTTCACGTTGGTGAGACACGGGCAAGTTACACTTCTAACATCCAAATTTCAGGCTGCTACCGAGAATTTCTCGGAAGAAAGAAAATCTCGACATTTTATAGTTTAACCCAAGATTCGAACACGAAATGCGAAGTCGTATCCAGATGTAACCCTGTGATCAGTAGCTATATATACCTACGAATACTCATTGGACCAACGAGGCAAGAAGCTTCTTGATTTTTTCACTGCAAGGAATTCCGTTTTGTGCGTCTCGCGTGGCAATCTTCGAACACATATAGAGTGTGGACTCGACCCAGTTGCTGCAGAGTTTTTTTTATCGATATCAAGCCAATTTTGCTTGGTCATATAGAACATCGAGTGTCATTTTGCGCCAAACTCTGTTGATATTACTTAGTATTTGTAACATGGAGATAAATAGTTCTTCTATATCATTTGAAGTATGAGTATGATAAGGTTTTTTGCGTTCTCGTCATGCAATCTGTGGGCTTCAAGTGTACTGTATAACACTGAAATGATATGAAAGGCGGTGATAACGACAAATATATTTCACTGAGATTTTTGTGGGCTTAGGTTTACTACGAACCCTTGATAACAGCTGTAATTTTCATGATAATGTTTGCTAGCTCGTATTATTATAAGTAGGTATTCAATTAAAATTAATTTATATTTGCAATCCCTTGTGTAATCATTATTAATATTTTGTAAACAGTTATTATTACCGTATAAATCCTATAGAATTGAAGGCCTCCGTGGCGCAGTGGTATGCGCGGTGGATTTAGAAGACGGAGGTCCTGGGTTCGATCCCCGGCTGGGCAAATTGAGATTTTCTTAATTTGTCCAGGTCTGGCTGGCGGGAGGCTTCGGCCGTGGCTAGTTACCACCCTACCGGCAAAGACGTATCACCAAGCGTTTTAGCGTTCCGGTACGATGCCGTGTAGAAACCGAAAGGGGTGTGGATTTTCATCCTCCTCTTAACCAGTTAGCCCGCTTCCATCTTAGACTGCATCAACACTTACCATCAGGTGAGATTGTAGTCAAGGGCTAACTTGTAAAAAATAAAAAAAATAAAAAAGGTAGGTACATTTATAACTAACGAATGTTCTGTTTATAATACAGCCCATTATTTTTACATTGATATACAATTTATACATCAATATATTTCTACTTTAAGGTAATTTATATTGTAATATCAGTTGTTGAGAGGGTCCGTACAAAAGGTTAGACAGTAAACCCACTAGACGTAATTAATTTCTAGTTTCAATTGTTAATTCACTCGGTAGGGATGACACGGGTTTTGCGCGATACACGGCATAAATGGATCATCAATCATTCTTTCTCTCTCTTATTTACAAAATGGCTGATCACTGATGTTGCGTCGTGTGTATTTTGGTATATAAATATTATAAACGCGAAAGTTTGTATGGATGTTTGGATGTTTGTTACTCTTTAACGCCGCAACTATTGAACCGATTTGGCTGAAATTTGGAATGGAAATAGATTTTACTCTGGTTTAACACACCTTATCCCGAAAAAATCCTTGGATTCACGAGATTTACGAAAATCTTATGATTAATGGTATGAGTGTCTGTTACTTTTTCACGCCTCGGCTACTGAACCGAATCGCTTGAAATTTAAAATAGAGATACATTATAGTCCGGATTAAAACATAGGCTACTTTTTATCCCGAAAAAATCCATGGATCCCGAGGGATTTGTGAATAAGTAAACTCCACGCGGACGAAGTCGCGGGCGTCCGCTAATTTTGGTATACAAGGCTAAAGTGGTTGCTATCTTCTTGAGGTACAGGAACTAACTAAACTAATATATAGGTTTTAGTATTTAATAGAAACTTTATTTTAATTGTTAAATGAAATTAATTAATTTATTCAGTGTGATACAAGAGTACAAGTGTGGCATATAAACCCGTTTACCAACATAACACTGCTTATCAAACAAACACAAACAGATAATTAAAAAAACATGTTTTGCTCACTTCTTCAGTTTCACACACAAACAAGTGTCAGTACCTTACAATTATGAGACGAATATCTTAGCATTCCATGGATTCACCGTGCAGGTTTCGTGGTAGAGAGAAAAACACCAAGCAAAGTCCAGGACTTGTGACTACTGGATGTAGGATTAAAGATTCCTTGACGATCGATCAACACTCCCCGTTCTCTGCTCGTGTTGTTCTCCCTGCCTAGCCAAATTTGGTAAGATCCCATTAGAGCAGCTTTCTATACTCATTCTAATATAGAACTAGCTGCATTTCTAGAGAGGCCAAGGTCTTTAACCAAGTTATAGAGAGATTTTGCTGGTAATCTTCTCGCGCCTTTGGCGTACAGACTAACTACATAACCATTTTTAGTTAGTTCATTTGTTAGGTCATAATATTTATTCACTTTTATACTGTAATCCTTTGTAATGTTAGTCTCCCACGGCACAATAAGCTCTAGAAGAACTATTCGCTTAGTTTGTTTGAACCTAAAACAAACTGTTTTCCGAAAATAAGAAATCTATACTAAATTCACATTTCTTTACATTGAAACATAATACTTTGGTTCTACAAGCTACTTTCCGCAACAGACTTTGTAGCCTGTGTTACACGAAGAGTTTTGGATACTTTTATATTCTCCGCTTTTCGCTCTAAAGCCAAAAGCTCACAGCTACTATTGTAAAAGAAATGCACCTTCGCACAAAGGAGTTCCTAAGCGATATTTTCTAGCGGGAAACCGTCTACATCTGACCTTATTAAATTTTCATGCTAAATGCAATCTGGCTTCCCCGACAATAGGGATGTGGAGCATGCTAAATCACGGGAATCTACCTACCTTGTTTAACATTTTTAAGCGATTGCATAGACCGACCGAATCAAGAAATTCCGTAACGAAAATAAACCTAACACCCAAGCCGTGCATCAAGTTAACACATTTCGACGTTGTCATATCGACTCAACTGGACAAGTGGTGTGAATCTAAGGGGCAAACTTATTAAACCAGAGTTTCCAGCTCAAAGTACAAACATTTTTTATTTATTTATTCTTTTATTTTTTATTATTTTCTGAAGAAAGAAAAATACTGCATAAATAAAATGTATAAATAATTATAATTTCATAACTTGATAAAAAATGATATGCAGTAGCTTCAACGCGATTTTTTTTATTAAATGTCAGATCAGTCCTTATAATCGCCACGGTTGCTTTGGTAAGTACCTGAATAGGATAGTGGGGAAGGAACCCACTCCGTAAAAATCCATGGTTTCCGCGGGATTTGTAAGAAATTGAATTCCACGTGGACGAAGTCGCGGGCGTCCGCTAATTGATTCACCTTGATTTATTTTAAGTTAAAGTTCGTTCTCCGCCATCTCTAGACACACGTGAGGTGTCAACACAAACGAATGCAGACTTTATTAGTACACTTAGCACAATATTCGTCTAACGCATTGATTCCCAAAGTGGTCCAGGTGGACCTCCTGGGGTCTACGGAAGACTCGGTGGGGGTGTACGTTGACTTAACATAAAAATGAGGGTTAACGATTCGTAAGTGGACCCCCGGGTCCACGAAAATTTACTATTAATTTATGAAACTAGTTTCATTGCGAATGGGGAATTTTATAAAAAAAAAAATAATTTTTGAATTGACTGCTTCCTTGTGCTGTGAGTAGATATATCAAAAATTAAAGTTGTTTAAAGTAACTTTTTCCCTGGACAATTTTACTTTTTGTCATCTACTCACAGCACAATCAATTAATTATTTAATTAACTAAGTACTCAATTCCCACATTTTTTTTAGACTGTCACTTCGTGGTGGTAGTTGATTCAGTTGCAACGATCATAGGTGAATTCACTACACTAATCACATTTTTTGTCGAGTTTTGGATAGAAATTTAGAACGGGGTCCACCGAAACCAGTTAAATTAAAAAGTGGTCTATGAGAAATAAAAGTTTGGGAACCTTTGGTCTAACGTAATCTGAAAACTACATGTTTATGTTAATGTTGTGAATTTATCTGAGGAGCGCTCCGACTGAGCTAATTATAATAATTCGCTTCGGTAAGCCTTTTCCTTTTAACCTATGTTTTCATGTTAATACTCGTATATTGTCAAGTATTATAAGTAGGGTTTTGAAAATGTAATTAATATGAACTTGTACTTTTTTCTATAACTATCTTCCTACCCGGCGTCTAACTTGGGGCGATTTTCCTAAAAAGGTTCTTAATATTTATGCGATTTAGCGGATTAATATCTTAGGAGTACTCGTACTTTTAACAATCTAGTATTATAATTATTTATTGACCTGATTAAATTACATCGAGTTGTATCCCTCATTGTTAAGACTGTGGAATTAAAAACACAGTTCTGAAACTTTGTTTAATTTGAATCACCTTAATTTAGTAAACGTGGCGATTTTATGGGTTTTTGTCAATAACCATATAATATGTATAATACTTATAATAATTTTTGCAGCAGTTCCCTGTTATACCTATTCGTAACACTATTTTATACACAAAAATTGGAATAGATGTTACACAAACATTGAAATTATACACAAGCATTGAACAAGGTGACGTCCAACGTGCGCGTGAAATTTCATTTTCCCTAAATTAAAATACCATGGAAATCCGTCCTAGAGAAATATGTATAATAATATGAGGCTTACGGCCTATGCCTCAAATTAAATTAAGGCAGCCTTTATTAAGGTGATAGGGTAGCCGTGATAGCCCAGTGGATATGACCTCTGCCTCCGATTCTGGAGGGCGTAGGTTCGAATCCGGGGGATGCACCTCCAACTTTTCAGTCGTATGCATTTTAAGAAAACATCGTAAGGAAACCGGCACACCAGAGAATTTTCTTAATTCTCTGCGTGTGTGAATTCTGCCAATTCGCATTGGGCCAGCATGGTGGACTATTGGCCTAACCCCTCTCATTCTGAGAGGAGACACGAGCTCAGCAGTGAGCCGAATATGGGTTGATAATGATGAAGGTGATAAATTGGTTACCACGTTTTTTAAACGCGCCGTCGACGTCCGTTTGTAGCGATACAGTCGCGATTCTAACGCGCGTGTTTAGCGATGCAAAACAACAAACTGTTCTGTAGGACAAAAGTGCGCCGTCGACTCACGTTTCTAAAACGCACCTCAACGGCGCGTTTAAAAAGCGTGGTGTACACAGGCTCTTAAGGTGAATCACTTGTTTGCTTTGTGTTAACTCTTAATACCTACAAAGTGATTTTCTATAATTCATAATAACTCTTATTAACAGAAACCTAAGTTTGTAAACAATAAGCAAAGTTTATTTATTAATTTTGCGATCAATTTCAGAGGCCAGAGCAATGCTGTACTCAGACTACGAACTGTGATACCTCGTAAAATATAATTTCAATTTGCAAACTTTTAAAATGGAGTCCAATTCAGTATTGAAATAATAATATCACCTTACAAAGGGCTTCAAACGAACTGCCATAAACTCATTACAAAATTGCCTGAAACTTTATAATAGGCGTTCAAAATTTAAATAATAGGTACCTGATAGTAATTGATCTCAGCTCCTGAAGTAAGATTCCATTTTTTATATTTATTGACGGCCACCGTGGCGCAGTGGTATGCGCGGTGGATTCACAAGACGAAGGTTGGGCTCGATCCCCGGCTAGGCAGATTGAGGTTTTCTGAATTCAGGTCTTGCTGGCTGGCTTCGGCCGTGCCTAGTTATCACCTTACCGGCAAAGATGTTAAGCGATTTAGCGTTC
Source organism: Bicyclus anynana (assembly GCF_947172395.1). Taxonomy (NCBI): domain Eukaryota; kingdom Metazoa; phylum Arthropoda; class Insecta; order Lepidoptera; family Nymphalidae; genus Bicyclus; species Bicyclus anynana. Next base: position 12,676,915 of record NC_069090.1, read on the forward strand.
CGGTATGATGGCGTGTAGAAACCGTAAGAAGTAGGGATTTTCATCCTCCTCCTAAGAAGTTTGTCCGCTTCTTCTTCTTACAGTGCCATCTCCTATCGGAGGTCAGCAATCATTAAGGCTAATTTAACTTTGTTCACTGCTGCCCGAAAGAGTGATCTGGTACTCATATTAAACCATTGGCGTAAGTTCTTGAGCCAAGATGTACGTCTACGACCAGGCCTTCGTTTCCCCTTTATCTTTCCCTGGATAATAAGCTGGAGCAGGAGATATTTGGAGTTTCGCATTATATGACCCAGGTATTCGAGCTTCCTCCTTTGGGCTTGTTTCAGAACTTCTGTTGGCTTTACCATTTGTCCGCTTACATCTTAGATTGCATCTTTCTATTAACTTTACTTACCATCATATACCATCCACCATACTTACCATCAGGTGAGATTATAGTCAAGGACTAACTTGTAATTACTAAAAAAAATATATATCTACTCGTACTGATGACATAATTATTCTTGCTTGCTAATCTATACAATTTTGCTACACATGGTAAATTTTGAACACCTCTTTGGCGCAGTTAGTAGGTAGTTATGTGGTTTTCACTGAATGGTCCCGAATCACGTTGGAAATGTGCTTCATGGATCCCACAAGATTTGTGATAAACTAAATTTACTACTGCGTACTAAGTAAATCACTTGCGTCCGGAAGCGTAAAAACTGAAAGTTTTCAATTATTTTAGGCTAAGTAAGTTTATAAGCAACAATATAGATTGGACTATAGACCATCAATTAATGTTCCATTATCGAGCATGTTTTTATTTTTTTCCAGGATAATATGAGATTTAATACCTATGCTACGATATATGTCCCAACTAGGAGTATATGTTTCAACTAGGAGTATATGTTCCAACTAGTCGTAGCTTCGTAGCAGCGTAGCAAGCCCTAAAGTTTATTACGAGTATATTAATACTTTCTTCTACGGATTTTTTTGAAGTCAGCATGTGCATTTTATGGATGAAATAAAAGACGTACCTAAATATTTTATTCAGAAAAGAAATGTTACGAGAGAGAAAAATAACCAGCAGAGGTTCGTAACTACCAAAAACTACCAAAAACTTATTTGTTAAAATCTCAAATAATCACACACTCTGGAGTATTAAAATAAATGTAAAATAATCAATCAAACCCTGCATTTCTCAAACTATTAACAGATTGGCGGAAACTGTAATAAACATTTTTAATAAAAAAAATGCAACTCAAAACCAGATTTTTGAATTAATATTCATGTACCTTATTACCTTGTCGGGTAGAATTTATAAGAGGCAATTTTTTTAGGCATATTTTATATGGAAGATGGTTTAGTAGGAAAACAACCCACCACTATGTTTCGTATGTTTATAGTTTTGTCCGAGTCATCAGTGTGTTCATGAATAAATATTTTGTTCTTTGGCCCAGAACAGTACTATAACATTTTAAACTTATTTCGTGGTTGTTCATTACGAATATTATTTAAACGGGTACATACCACGATAAAATGACGAGATTTTTAATGACGATATTTCGACCCAGTTGCATGGAATTGTGCAAACCAAGAGGGCGCCGCGAAACGCCTAATAATAAAAGCGATTTCGTGAGTATGGTTTGCCTAAACAGCCAAAAACGCGAGGTTGTTGAAAAAAGAAAAAAGAACGAGAAAGAGGGTAGATCGATTCTGCCCCTAACAGCTGATGTCAACTTCGCATCTCGCAACTTCAGTCCCGTCGTGACCACGATCCATGGAACTGGGTCGAAATATCGACATTAAAAATCTCGTCATTTTATCGTGGTATGTACCCGTTTAAATAATATTCATAGTACTATAAAATTTGATCATGATTTTATAATTGATGATGATGAAAAGATTCCACGACACCATTTATACACCGGTTATGGAAAAACACTCAAAGTGCGTTTGCCAAAGGGCTGATATATTAGCTATCGTCGGGCTCCATTGCTAACTGCCTTACTGCTGACAAATGGGTCGAATACACGCGTGATTTAGCCTCGTCTATGGGCCCTGTCTGTGATGGATCGCGGATAAAGCACTCACCCGCATACCGTCATATATATCTCTACATCAATTGCGTGCATAAGGTCCTTAACTACGGAAAGCACTATACGTACAAATTATGCGAAATACGAGTGTGTGTAAGGCCTCACTCCCCAAGTCTAGCGTATGTAAAGAAGTTTAACTTCAAAATGGAAAATTCCTGCTCTAATATAGATTAGTGATGAGTTCTGACTACAGTGCATTTTAGCATGTATGAAGTGCACGGCACTGCTCTATATACTCCAAATACTATTTCTACTTTCGTGATAGAGAGGAGTTAACATTAAATTGTTATTTAAATCTTAAGTTTTTAATCACTAACCTTCGTCATGGGGATAGTATATCCCCCAACCAACCCCCAACCGATTTTTGGAAACGGTATTAACATGTAGAGAAAACCTGGGCAAAGTAGACACCCTGGGTTAAGTGAATTTAAGCATTTAATAATATTTGCACAAAAGTCCAAACAGTGGATTGAAATTCAACGTCCTCCTAAAAATCAAGACGAACGGTTAAATTTCTCGGTCCAATATACTTAGAAACTTCACCATTGTAAGTTTAAAAAGAACGAATCTCTTTGAAAATTTCATCCTACCAACTTCAAAATAAATTGAGCGAATGCTTTGCAGTACAAAGGGTTTCTGATAAATTTGCCCACCTGCTTCCAAGTTTTGTGCAATTTATGAATGAGTTTAATAACTTTAACTTTAAAAGTTATAAACTTTACGACTTGTCAAACTATTATAATTATTTTCAACTAGCGGACGCCCGCGACTTCGTCTGCGTGGAATTTAGTTTTTCACAAATCCCTCGGGAACCATGGATATTTCCGGGATAAAAAGTAGCCTATGTGTTAATCCAGGCTATAATATATCTCAAAACCAAATTTCAGCTAATTCGGTTCAGTAGTTGAGCCATGAAAGAGTATCAAACATTCATATCATCAAAATCATCAGTTTTCGCAAATCTCGGGAAACCATAGATTTTTTCGGGATAAAAAGTAGCCTATGTGTTAATCCAGTGAAAAATCTGTTTACATTCCAAATTTCAGCCAAATCGCTTCAGTAGTAGCGGCGTTAAAGAGTAACAAACATCTAAACATACATCCAAAATAAGGAGACTGGTATTTTGTTTGCAAAAATACAAATTGACAAAATGTTATTCATTCTTCATTAGGATTTAAGTAATTTACCTATAATTTTACTGATTTCTTTTATTGTACATATTACGTTTTTTTTATTATTTATAAGTAAGGTAAATGATGATGTGATCTTAGATGGAAGTGGGCTAACTTGTTAGTAGGAGATTGAATATCTACACCCCTCTCAATTTCTACACGACATCGTACCGGAACGCTCAATCGTCAGACTTGGACAAATTAAGAAATCCTCAATCGACCCAGCCGGGAATCGAACCCATGACGCCCGTCTTGTAAATCCTCCGCGCATACCACTGCGCCACGGAGGCCGTCAAAACTGTACTATAATATACCTATACTTTTTTAAGTCGACATTAAATGCTACTTAAGTCAAAGTTTTGACGCCTCCGTGGCGCAGTGGTATGCGCGGTGGATTTACAAGACGGAGGTCCTGGGTTCGATCCCCGGCTGGGCCGATTGTGGTTTTCTTCATTGGTCCAGGTCTGGCTGGTGGGAGGCTTCGGCCGTGGCTAGTTACCACCCGACCGACAAAGACGTCGACGACGACGTACCACTAAGCGATTTAGCGTTCCGGTACGATGTCGTGTAGAAACCGAAAGGAGTGTGGATTTTCATCCTCCTCCTAACAAGTTAGTACGCTTCCATCTTAGACTGCATCATCACTTACCATTAGGTGAGATTGTAGTCAAGGGCTAACTTGTAAAGAATAAAAAAAAAAAAAAGTACCGCGTAGTACTCTATGAAGATTGCATGTCGCACAGACTTGCGAGATGCAATCTTCGACATAAGTAGCATTTTGTCTCGACTTGAAAACGTGTAAGTAATAAGTATATTACAGTCAGGGGCGTAGCTATCACCGTATCAGCCACATGAATGATACGGGGCCCCCCTAACTATAGGGGCCTCTTACGTGTGAAAGCAAAAATTTGTAAAATGTAATCCACAATCTCACATAATCTTGTGATGTCATTGACAAAAGTCGAAAAAACAATATTTTTTCCCATGTTAAGCTTCCTGGAATGTAGAATGAGAACGGAATTTAGTCGGTCAACTTCAATGATTTTATATTAACATTAGATATCATCATCATATCAGCCGATGGACGTCCACTGCACTTTTAAACATCACGATACTGAGCCACCTGCATCCAGCGAATCCCTGCACTCGCTTGATGTCGCCAGTCCACCTGGTGGGGGATCGACCAACACTGCGCTTACTAGTGCGGGTTCGCCATTCCAGCACCCAACGACCATCGGCTCTTCGAACTATGTGCCCCGTCCATTGCCACTTCAGCTTCGCAACTCGTTGAGCTATGTCGGTGACTTTGGTTCTGCGGATCTCCTCATTTCTGATTCGATCTCGCAGAGATACTCCTAACATAGCTAGTTCCACCGCCCGCTGTGTGACTCTAAGCCTTCTTATGAGGCCCATAGTTAGCGACCAAGTCTCGGAACCATAGGTCATCACTGGCAACACGCACTGTTCGAAGACTTTTGTTTTCAGGCACTGAGGAAGTCCCGAAGTTAAGCACGTAACATTAGATATGTTACGTGCTAACTATATAAAAGAATCATTGGCCAACTTACGATTGTATGTCTGCGGGCACATTTAGGGCGGACAAAGTCGAGGGCGTCCGCTAGTTCAGTATAAAATACTGTTTTACATATTGAAGTAGTATTCAACATCTACTGCGCTCAAAAGTGCATTATTTACAGGAGCCTTTTGGCGCGGGGCGTTGAAGCTTCATACAATATTACAGAGGCTAAAGATTACGGAATGCAAAGAGGTTTAGACAATCTGACACGGGAAGCCTTTTATAGCGATCGGTAGGTAAACTTTTGAAAGGAAAATATAACGTGTTAATAATCTAATTTCCCTTATACTTAACAGGATCAGTTTTTAATAAAGCTAGAATTGCAACAAGCTTTGTACTACAACAAAACTTGAATACTTGGTTTATTAAAACACAAAAGGTACTATTTAACTATTAAAATAAGCATAAACTTAAATAAAATGACTAAAGCTACAAAATTAAAACTAATACTTCCAAATACTTATCAAAATTTGCCGCCCTTGGTAGGGTGCTTTTTTTTATTCCTGCTTTGAATTTAAATAATTATTAATAATCTTGACATTTCCATATCTACACATTCTATGCAAATAGCAGTTTTTGTGCTCTGGAGCGAAAGGGTAAAACTGTACCCTATTACAAAGCCTGCGCTGGTAGACCGTCTGTCACTTGTCATAAACCGTGATTTCTGTAGCCGCTATATCAACTAGAAAACTATATATAGTTGTAATATGAGAAATGTCCCTCATCTTAAGAATAAAAAAAATGGGGACAGGATAAGCTTAACATGATTATTAGGCACTCTGTCTCATCTAATCAAGGTAAAGAAACACGTGTTGTGACGTCACTAAGTATAATTTAGCAGTAAGGGCCTGTACACACCTGACGTTTACTTTACCGGCGATTGCGTGCAAAGATTTTCGGCCTCCTGTGTTATACGCTACAATTGATTAAATCAATGATTGTTGGTGCTGTAGCCTAGAGACAGTGTGATCAAAATACAGTTTATCTTTTAAACAAATAAGAACTGAAAATTATTAACGGCCTCCGTGGCGCAGTAGTATGCGCGGTGGATTTACAAGACCGGCAAAGACGTACCGCCAAGAGATTTAGCGTTCCGTTACGATGTCGTGTAGAAACCAAAAAGGGTGTAGATTTTTATACTCCTCCTAAAAAGTTAGCCCGCTTCCATATTAGATTGCATGATCACTTATCAATAGGTGAGATTGTAGTCAGTAGCCAAAGGCTAATTAGTAAATAGTAAAAAGAAAGTGAGCCTGCTCACAGTACTCTTAGGGAATATCTGTACTATAAATTATAGTTAATTCAATTGCTGGCGTAAATACAACATGTTTTCGTTAAGTTTGTTTTCTTTATTTTTAACGCCTACAATGTCAGTTGACAGTAAATCGTAACTCGCCAGATATGCATCGGCCTTCAAACGGACATAAAAATGTTATGTTGCCATAATGTTCATGTTACATTGTATAATTATTTGCGTGGAAATTTTTATTGTTAAATACATCCGTGGTTTGAGGATACCACAGAATACATTACAACAAACAGTCAAACCACACAATAAAACATTAGCGATAATTTTCCATTTAATGGAATAATTGGATGGATTGATAAATGGAATGACTGATCAAAATGAAAATAGCTTACGTTGCCTGCGAATTCTGCTGAGACATCGTCTTGTAAGAATAGGGAAACTATAGATCAGCGTGTTCTTATAATATTCAAAATTCATTTATTTCACTTAATTTACAAGTATCATTTTTGACGGCCTCCGTGGCGCAGTGGTATGAGGTCCTGGGTTCGATCCTCAGCTGGATTGATTGAGGTTTTCTTAATTGGTCCAGGTCTGGCTGGTGGGAGGCTTCGGCCGTGGCTAGTTAAACCACCCTACCGACAAAGACGTACCGTAACCGTACCGTACCGCTTAGCGAGCGATTTAGCGTTCCGGTACGATATCGTGTAGAAATCGAAAGGGATTTCATCCTACTCCTAACAAGTTAGCCCGTTTTCATCTTAGATTGCATCATCACTTAGCATAAGTGTTGATGGAATAAGGTGAAGTTGTAGAGAATAAATAAAACAAAAAATAAATCTATTGTAGTGACTAGTTTGTTTTTTTTTTAATCATAGATTATCATGGTTTACAATAATAGTAGATTGTTATACAAGGGGCTAAAAAGACCCATTATATACGAGGTATTTTTAGGAAAATAGAAACCGAGTTAATAATGGGTTTAGCCCCACGTGTTACACTCTGCTTTTCACTACGATTGCAAGAAAATAAAATAGTTTAGTACAATATTCAATGATTTATTTTAATTGAAAATTAAATGTAGGTACAAAGTCTACAATTTTGGATATTAATGGAGATGCTTTTACCCGCTAACATAATTTCCGACTACTGTGAGGTAAACGTGGGAGATAATAGTTTAAAAAACTCCTTTCGTAAGTGAATCCATTTGTTGTTGTTTTCTTCACTTATTAAAATTTTCGTAGGTATTCGTAGGTATCGTAGGTAAGTATTTAAGTAAATGCGTCTCGACTTTGATGGTAACAGATCGAAAATTTCATCCATCTCCAAATTAGGATCACCATTCTCACTAGATGAAAACAACAATAACAATTATTGTAAGTTACGGTCACAAGTTTACAATGAATTTCTGAAAAAAATCAAGTGTGTATTATTCACGCCAATTGTTTTTTAAATTCTCTTCTCGCTTTTTAATTTTATTTTTTCACATGAGAAAGAGGCAAAGGTATTACACCGTAAAGGATGTTCCATGTCTTGACATCTCGCTCTATTCGCAACTCAATAAAAATTAAATAAAAAAATAAACGCATTCCACAGACAAGAATGCTGCATTTCATTCCAATTTAAAGTTTTTTATTTATTTTTCAAAACAATCAGTGCCTTACCTATAATGATTCTATTTTCGAATAAAACCTCCTCCGTTTTATAGTAGGCTAGTACTTGGCTAGTTCTCGTAACAGACAAGAATTAAAAAAAAAATTACTTTAGCCCCTAGAGGCTAATATGCTTGTTTAGCCCCGCTGTGGAGTGGTAATATGACAGTGTTTTTGAGCAAGAGTAGTGAAAAATATATTTATATTTAAAATTTCTCTTACTTCTTGTATTAACGTGAATTTTCCAGTCATCTTTTTTGTTATGGAATCAATTGTCTAATGATTTTAATTTGATAATGTATTTTTTTACTTTAATTTCAGCATTGGTATCTTACTATACCATACTATAATATATATATTGGTATCTTAATATAAGAGATCTTATTATAGCAAAACAGATCGAACCTTCGAAGGAATATTGACGTTTCGAAAACGTAATGTTGAATCATAATCAGTGAGTAAAGTAACACTTTCCTTTTAATAATTCTCGTCGGATAGTTTTCCTTTTCCGCCGGCGCAATATGCGTTCGACCTCACGAATGTGGCGTCATTACTCAAAGTCCGGCTGGTACAACTAACGCGCTTTTTTCCCGTATTATAGCAAAATATTCGACCGTTTCAACTTGTAAGCCGATATAAATGAGATATAATCCCTGTGAATGGAAACCCATTTGGATCTACGTTGGAAATAGATAGACGCTATCATTCAAACTTACTTTAAAAATGCGTGTTACTTTTAAAACTACCCGCGTTTTCAATAACATATGCCAGAAATAAATTTGTTTTATATAAGTTCAGTTATTTTATGCCAGATGTTTTCTACTTGAATTACTTTGATATTTTTGTTTGTTTTATAAATTATGGGCTGCCGGTCCACCGAAGCGGAGCGAGGCCACGGAGCGAGAAACGGAGTAATATTAACCAATAGGATTGCACAAAACCTCCGCTCCTCTTAAGTGGACAGGGACTTGCGAGCTAGTTTAAAAAATTCATTTAAAACGGAACGGGGAATCACGTACGGGGAAGCGTAGTAGAGAAGCTTCAGCGGAGTTTCTTCGGGAAGTCACTTCGCTCCGCAGCCTCGCTCCACTCCGGTCAACAGACATAGTATGCAACTCCGCTGGGCTCCGCATTAGTCTCATTCTCCGATACACTTCCTCGCTCCGTTTTGGTGGACAGGCAGCCTTAAATATGTACAATGAAACTATTTTTACATTTAAGAAAAATGAGTGAAGGTGTGTAGTTGAACACCTTTCTGTACCTTGTACCTTTATCATCATCGACAGGCATCCGATGGATGTCCACTGACAGATATATGTTAAGATTTTAGACCATGAGCTAGAGTCTCCTTTCAGAATGAGAAGGGTTAGGCCAATAGTCCACCACGCTGGTCCAATGCCGTTTGGCAGATTTGACACACGCAGAGAATTTATAAAACTCCCTGGTATGTAGGTTTCCTCACGATGTTTTCCTTCACCGTTTGAAACACTAATGCTCGGGAATCGAACCCAAGACACCTCGCATTTAAATGCAGCTTTTTAACCGTTCATGGCGCATTAAGTAGAAGAGCATTGTAAGTAGAAGGTATAAAGTACCCCATAAAGCTCGTGGTAGAAAACCAGATTGAGGTTCAATTATAAAAATTTACCACACATCCGGGACTACGTTCTGACAGGTGGGTTATAAATAGTACGATTAACCCGGTCAAGCGAATATGACTTTATCTTTTATACATTTTATTATAAAGGAGAGGGAATCTTTGAATATAGCCCTACAAAGGTTAAGGTGAGGTATTTTATTATTATCATATTGATCCGATCTTTTACCTTAACGTCAGTTGATTATTATATAATTGTTCCGTCAGTAGGTGACTCAGTAAATCTAAGATGAAAGCGGGCTAACTTCTTAGTTACAAGTAGGATGAAAATCCACACCCCTTCCGGTTTCTATACGACATCGTACCGGAACGCTTAATCGCTTGGCCTTACGTGTTTGCCAGTAGGATGGTAACTAGCTACGGCCAGACCTCTACCAATTAAGGAAACCTCAATCAGTCTAGCGGGGGATTGAATTCAGTAGGTACCTTTAACCTTGTTTGTGTTATTGTAGAGGGTATCTCTGGATATTCTTTTGCCACTATAAAGCCACGCTATTCATGAATGTTATATGATATATGAAATCCCCGTATTATAACAGGAACGGGAACTACGCGGGTGAAATCAAGGGCTAGTGGCAATATAAACCAACTCCGACGAACGCGACTTCGTCCGCCTTTAGACCTCCTTGAGCCGGTCCTGTCGCAAAATCCGTTCTTAGCGTATGTCTACTATCTATAAACTACCTCCCTGCCAAATTTCATCTTTGTACATCAAGCGGTTTTCGAAATTTCGTGATGAATGTCCTTCCGCATTTATACACTGAGAAAAATAAGCTACGTAAATGAGCTACGTACATAAGTAGCTAGCAAATTACTACTTACTATGGGTGCAGCATACGTAACAATGCATACTGAGTATTGGTACAGCATACTGTAACGTTTAGAAGCAACACCATGCTCCATAAGTAGCTTTTGATTAACGGAGTCGCCTACAGGAGTATGTTACACCAGTACATTAAGTATGTTTCTTCATTCTACAGATTAATATTATTAAGAATTTCATCACGCTTGTCCGCTTAATAATAACACCTTACACGTTTTCATAATATGTATTCATCGTATTTTACGTATGCCGCTCCAGGAATTTTTTCTCAGTGTATATTAAGATTTAAATCACTTGGCACGCTTAAATATGAACTTAAGAGCGCGCAGCGCGTCGTTACGATATGGATAAAATTTGAAGCGCAAACGAGTGAAAAGCACGGAGCGATTGACGCGCGACGCAAATTTTATGACGTGAGCGCCAAAACCATTTTTACCTAATTGCAAGTAAATTAAACAACATATCGAAAAACAAAACGGCCATGTTCAAGATATTTATCTAATTTTCTATACAAAACAAAAATTTAAGAAAATAAGTTTGCTTTTCCTGAGATTGAAAGCAAAATGTGAGTAAAACATATATTTTTAAAAAAAATAATCTATCGAGAAAAGTTTTACAAATTGTGGATTTTGTATAGTCATAACAAAGCTAACACTTTGAAATATCATTTACCCAAATGTCAGGCTCCTAACTTTTCCAGAATCTGAGATCCAGAACCATTTGTAACCACCAAATTACATATTGCACACTCTTAACTTTTACAGTATTACGCATTCAACACAATGAAGTGTATCGTATTGCAAAATTAACAAACCGCGGTGCTTCAGCCGTTGTTATCAATTTGTGTGGTTAAAATTTTAACTGGATATTTTATAGAGGCATAAATAATATTACAAATTGTTTGGACTGTTTTAATGCGAAATCTGTACAGTAGTACAAATCGTGAAACATGTTACTTTTTCTTTTTTTACGTGGTGTATATGTCACCGTAAAATTGTAAATACCGTTAGATTGTAATCTATCTCGCGAGATTGTAAACCATCGAAAGATTGTATTTATTTATTTTTAATACTCTTTATTTGTACACCACAATAAAAAAAAGAAAACAAGCAAAACAGAAACATGAGAAAAAGTAGAATATAAAAGGCGGCCTTATCGCTTAGTAGCGATTTCTTCCAGGCAACCTTAGGCTTAGGAACTTATTAGGACAACTGTAGGTGGTGTGTACGTAATAATAATGTACATAATACATACATACAAATAACTACACACTAATACATAAACCATAATACACAAATTATATAATAATTATAAATAATATAATATAATTATATAATAATTGTAAACCGTAATATACTCCAAAGAACCGGAATTTGAGTGGCTCAGAAACCAATGATTATAAGGTTAGGTTAATAGGTATTTTTTTATTTGTACATTCCTTACGTGCGGTGATAGCCCAGTGGATATGACCTTGGCCTCCGATTCCGGAGGGGTGTGAGTTCGAATCCGGTACGGGGCATGCACCTCCAACTTTTCAGTTGTGTGCATTGTATATCGTGTGTCTCAAGTGAGGAAACCTGCATACCAGAGAATTTTCTTATTATTTTTTATTTCTTTTAATTTTTCATTTTTATTCTTTACAAGTTAGCCCTTGACTACAACCTCATTTGATGGTAAGTGATGATGCAATCTAAGATGTAACCGGGCTAACTTTTTGGAAGGAGGATGAAAATCCACACCCTTTTCGGTTTTTACACGATAACGTACCGGAACGCTACATCGCTTGGCGGTACGTCTTTGTCGGTAGAGTGGTAACTAGCCACGGTCGAAGCCTCCCACCAGCCAGACCTGGACCAATTAAGAAAATCTCAATCGGCCCAGCTGGGGTTTGAACCCAGAACTTCCGTCTTTGAAATCCATCGCGCATACCACTGCGCCACGGAGGCCGTCAAAATTCTCTACGTGTGTGAAGTCTGCCAATCCGCATTTGGCCAGCGTGGTGGACTATTTTCCTAACCCCTCTCATATAGAAACGATATCTCATATGGTTTAAAGAAAGCTAATATTGCTTTTAAAAATAGCAAAAGCAATATCGTTCAATATCATTGTTTGTATATCACTAGGCTAATACTCACGCCATGTAGCTCCCCCGCCCTGTCGACCGGTTGATTTATAACAATCGAGGCAGCGCAGGCTGTATTCTCAAATAAACTATGGCACCGTCGGGCGTAACGCCTTTGCGCTATCGGTGACTTAGGTTTGACTTGTTTACTTCAATTTTATTCAGTGTCGTGCTGCTTTTAAGGGATTTTGTGATCAGTTGTTTGTTTTTCTTTTTACAGAACTGTAGACGGTTATGTTTAGACCTTTGAGTATATACAACCACGACAACTCTGAAAATGAATTAAAACAAAAGTTTCTTGTACAAATATAATTGTATGATTTATACTTTTTAGAGCAAGATTGTTCAGTGCTTGCAAGTATTTGGTGTATGTATATTACAATTCTATTTTGATTTTCATTCCCATTTCATGAAATGTCGTAGTACAATTTAATTCAAAGATTTAGAGCCTCGTTAGCTCCTCAGTCCGGAAATAAACCCAAGGTCTTGGATTCAATCTTCATCTGTTGGGCCTTTGGGCAGGCCTTGTAATGGGTTCCCATTCGATAACAGTCTTGACAAATTATTTAAAGATGGGACGCTACATGCGTTGACACATTGGCTCCGCGTCATACTATATAAGTAATCTTATGTGCTCTATTGTATTCTTTCTTAATTAATAATATAATTAGCAATTTTTTAAAACAACATGTCTATTATTTTTCTATTAAAAATCCACTATTATATTAATTTTCTTTCATAGATCGGAAACAAAACTTCTTACATATATTTATATATGTGTACTAGGTGTAATTTTCCTAAAGCGCGTCGTTGTTTGATATATCGGCCACAATTTATTACTTCCCGTAAATTCCACACTACATCGCTGAATACCAATCATTTTACATGATTTATTTGCCAAAATACTCAAACTGTTGAAAGCTAACCTTATATTTGGTTATGGTATGAATGTAATATTGTGGAACTACATGTATTATAAATTATTCTTTCTCTGACTCTTAATTAGTTAATTAGTTACCGCCCATACGAGTAACACTGGCACATTTTGATGCCCTACTAAACCAAGTAAATAAGTAACGTTCGTAACACTCCCGATGTTGCGCGCGGGCCGGGGGGGGCGTGTAGCGTTGAATGAAAAACCTACGACTGCTGCACATCACTTCCTCGCACGCACGATTTCACACCCGCGCTGCCTTTCCGCCCGTCGCCCGCATATCATGGAAGTGTTATCAACGAACCTGAAACTTATTTTAATTACATGAATTAAGGTTTACAAAATTCAGTTACGATATTCGATAGTCAACTACCTTACTGAGGTATCAATCATCCTAGCAGTGATGTAACACCAAATTAGTGTTTCATTTCAGCTGTACTTTACTTTCATACTTACAGTAAGAGTATAGAGTAAAAATATTACTGTAACGGCCATATTTATAAACACGGATGAAGGTTTAAACCTCAATTTTCTTCCTAAATCTTAATCTATACTTATAATAAATCTGTAGAGAGGTCAATTCTGTACATGATATATATTTCCAAAATAACTATCAAGGGATGATTAGTGATCAATACGGACGCCAAAAATGCAATCAGTAAAATGTTTGTCTGTCTGTCTTTACGTTCGTTATAGAAACAAAAACTACTCGACAGATTTTAACGAACGTTGGTACAATTATTTTTCATATTCCTGAGCAAATTATAGTATACTTTTCATCACGCTACGATCAATAGGAGCAGAGCAGTGAAGAGAAATGTAGGGAAAACAGGGGAAGTTACCCCATTTTTACAGCGATACTACAGTATAAGGGCTGGATTAAAGAGGTCTAAGGGCGGACGAAGTCGCGGGCGTCCGCTAATTCATAATATAAATATGACCATACGGGTACACATTTTGTATGAGAAGACATTGAAGTTTTTAAATTACTTACGCAATCAGGGTTTAGCAGTAAAATACAACAATAAAAGGCGCTTATTAACATTTATTAAAAAAAAGCGCAAAAGATATTCAATTCGGCACCAAATAACCGATAATGGCGAGCAGTATGAGATCATAAGCACGCACCTGGATGAGGGCCGCTCGTCGCGACCCCTCCAATTACGTAGATTTACGGCTACGGGCAAGTCGCCCGCACACATATAGACGCTGGATGAGACCTCGTGGCGACCCCGCATCGAAAAATTCTAGAGACTGCCTATATAGTAGACCCCCACTAAATGAACTGAAGATTATTAAATGAAGACTTTGTTTTACATTCCTTTATATGGCGGATGTTTATAAAAAAGAAAAAGTTAATATTAAAATTGTGCCACACATCACAATCCCTACGCAGTAAGTAGGTACTATTTTAGTTTCTAATGTCTCAACCACCTGGGCAATTCAATGGTACCAAAACTCAAGTAGTAGAAGCATCACACATCATTGTGTTATATTGAGCTGCATAAACCTAGCAAAATGCTGGACAATGCGGTGCTGATTTTCATCGGATGTACATCGGCTGTCTTGATATGTCCATTGGCTGACATGATATCTTGCAAAACTTGATATCTTAAGCCGTCGCTTAACGTGCTCTCCAAAGCATGGGGTTGTATTAAAACTTTGATTTCAGCACCTGGCTGATAATCAGATTTTCGGCAAAAAAAAACAGGTAAGTCAGTAGTAGTATAAACGACGTATTTCGTGAAGAGAAATAGACAAAATGCCAACAAATTGCAATGCAACAGGAACTAACGCTTTCTTTTAATTCCGTTGGTACGAAAGATTTGGACTGAAATACTACTCCGCTTACATTAGTCAACATTTTGTCTATTTTTCTTCATGAAATATATCGTTAATCGCATGCTAGGACTACATATTTCAAAAGTATGATAGATTAACATCGTTTGAACCATTTCACATGAGTTCAACTCGCACTTGTCCGGTTTTAATAAGTAATTGAGTCCTTTGGCTCATCTAGAGAAGAGACATCTACGAAAGCCAACACAAGGTACAAATTAAGGGAACCGTTGTGTAGGGCTTTATTTATTTACCTTAATTTAAGGCTAGGACACCATAATGACCCACTTGGACTCTAAAAGGTTTGACGCAAGTACTTAATGTGGAAAGGACGGGTAAATATTTGAAGATATCCTTTAGGTCTGATGTATTTACATCGTAAATGTTTAACTCTGTTATTAAACTCGGGTGAACAGTCCAATTCGCAAAATTATTTACCTTCATGTAGAGTAAGTTATTATACTGTATGGAGGTCCCTAACTTGTGCAAACTTTAATTAGTTTAGGAATGATTCATGACAATATGATTTGAAATTGTTTTTTGTAAATATTTACATTGAATTGAACTTAATAACTATTTACTACTTTTAGTTTATTACAGTTACTGTGTGGATGGAGGTTCTTAACTTGTGTAAACTTTAATTACTTTGGGAATGACTGATGACAAATGATTTGAAATTGTTTTTTGGAAATATTTACGTAGAATTGAACTTAATAATTGTTTACCTACTTTAAGTTTACTGATTAATTCTATGTGATGTATTATTTGCCCTATTCAAAGTCAAAGGATCAAAGGTCTACACTGCTAGATATATTTTTTTCTGTATGGCAGAATTGTAAATGATTTCTTGATTCTTGACTAGATTCTTACCTTGCATCAATGTAAGAGCTAAATATAAAACTAGCGGACGCCCACGACTTCGTCCACCCTTTTACCTCATAATTCCGACCCTATCGCAAAATCCTTTCATAAAGGATACATACTAACTATAAGCTACCTCCCTACCAAATTTCATTTTGTACGTCAAGCGGATAGTTCGTAATGACCTTTCGCGTTTATATATTAAGACTATACGATTATACAGCTTTGATGATATAGGTAAAACACAGATGAGGGAACTCCTCAACGGTTTACAGTAGCTACAAGATTTCTCCCGGATCCCATCATCTCTGCCCAGGTGTCACAGAGCAAGTCTCTACAAACACGCAGATATTAAAAGTACATGAGACGCTATTGAATACCTAAAGTTACATCAGTTTAAAAATAAGATGTGTCATATCGCTCTGGGATGTTACTCTATTAAGCCATTATACAGGGTGATTCGGACTTTAGTGCGGACATTTTTTTTCGTGGTTCTGTATCATTAATAGAACATAAATCTACAAACAGTTCGATACATTTTATGTAATTTTTTTTTTCAATTTATGTCTCAGAAATAACAAAAGAATGGACACATTCCCAAACAAACTGCGCAACTGCTGGCGGCACTTTGTAAGACGCCGACAAAGAAATACCGGCAGTAGTCATATCGCTTCGGCTTCGGCTGACGGGGGTGGCAGGGGTGAGGGGATCGAAAAATCCCTGAGGACGCCTGCCGAATTGCCGATGGGCGACCAGTGACAGACAATCTGCCGTTGCTTGCGCATTTAAGTCGAATCATCCTTTAATGCAAAAGTTTGCGTAGGTAATAATAATCATCATTTGTATTTCATTATTCCAATCGAAAGTTTATAATTTTTATTATTACTATGCATTATTGATGGTCCTAAGCCCAATAAAGTATGAAGGGAAAATCGATACTCAACTCAAAAGTGACGACCTTTAATTATTATAAAAAATAATAGGTACAAAAATAAACGTAGAAAGGTCAACGGCCCTCGGCGCGGGCGCTCGCTAACCTAGTACCTACCAGCTGATTTTGTAGTTGCCTATTACTGTGCTATTACTTAGTACAGCGATAGGGTGACCCTCAAATTCTGTTTAAATGTTTAAACTTTAGCTAACGATAACTTTGTTATTGTTGAGTTAAAAAAAAAAAGAAAAAATACGTGTTCATTAAATTTTGTTTATGTACAAAATATAAAAATATCCGTACTTGAAAAAATTTCTTCCTGTATACAGTTGGTGTAGGTAGAATATATTATATAAATATGCATATAATACTAATATACTTACTACGGTTTACTACATCGTCAGTCGGCACTCAATTTTGACTAACTAAAGTAAAAAGTAAAGCTTTATTATCCAATGTAGCAAAACTTTACTTATTTTTTAAATATCGAATAAATTATGTCATTTCATATTGATCATAATCTAATAGTTTTCAACATCGTAAAACAAATAAAAATGTACAAGCATTTATTTGTTTTTCATTAATTTATTCCTTTTTACATTATCACACAAAATGGTAGAATTTATTCATTAATTTTTAGGTTTAATATAAAAGTAAGTAGGTATGTCAATAACTTATACATAGATTATATACCTATTAAAATTTATCTATAATAACCGGGTCGGCTGAACTAGGCTAAACGTGCTCTTTCAGGCGTAAGGGAGATGAAGTAGCCCATTAGCTTTATAATAAAGACCGACTTTTCACACTACCTTGGATCATTATTTCAAGATATTGGAAAAATCAACAAAATTTCATAAATATCATAGGTATGTTAATAAACATACTTACATACAGAAAGGGGTGTGCATTTTCACCTTACTCTTAACAAGTTACTCCTCACAAGTTAGCCCGCCTTTATCTTAGGTTGCATCATCACTTACCATCAGGTGAGATTGTAGTCAAGAGCTAACATGTAAAGAATAAAAAAAAACATACATACGTACTGGACCAATGACGCATTTATAACGAATCATTAGACCTACGAGGTAGGTACTATCTCACCCGAAGTCAAAGACAAAGGCCTATGTGCCTACCTTACTTACCTAGTATCCAGTGGAGTCACTTCATCCTATCCTACTTCCTATCCTTTACTCTTTAACGCCGCTACTACTGAAGCGATTTGGCTAAAATTTGGAATGGAAATGGATTTTACTCTGGATTAACACATATGTTACTTTTTATCCCGAAAAAATCCATGGTTTCCCGAGATTTGCGAAAATTAATGATTTTAATGATATGAATGTTTGTTACGCTTTCACGCCTCGACTACTAAACCGAATTAGCAGAAATTTGGTATTGAGATATATTACAGCATGGATTAACACATAGGCTACTTTTTATCCCGGAACAATCCATGATTCCCGAGGGATTTGTGAATAACTAAATTCCACGCGTACGACGTAGCGGGCATCCACTATTAGATACATAAACGCAGTGCATGTCCTGAGGATTAACCTGTATTGGAAGGGGAATTTCCCATTTTTTCCCTAATTAAAAACCTTGTGTACCCATATTTTCTACCTAAACCATCACTGCCTACATAAGGAAACAACATTACGTGTACAAAAGAACAAATTTAATAGAGAATAATGGACATTAACCATTGTCTGTTAAGTGAGCTTTTTCGTGATCTAATACGCTATACGAATGAGCGAACTAACACACGCACTCCATCGTTGTAATTGAACAGTGTGATGTGAAAAAGTAGGCTTTCTTATAGTGTAGCCTAAAGTATCTCTGATATGAAGTTTATAAGTGGAAAATCATTGCCTATAACAGAGGAAAACATAGCACGAAATGCTAGAGTAGGTATTACGTCGTACATCCGTCATCGTATCAGCCGATGGATGCCCACTGCAGGCGACTAGCGTGATGTCGTCAGTCCTAGGGGGTAGTCGAACAACACTGCGCTTTTTAGTGCGGGGCTTTCTCTATTTCCCATTACGTCAATCGGCTCTTCGAACTATGTGCCCTGACCATTGCTTTTACAGCTTCGTGACACGTTGAACTATGTCAGTGACTTTGATTCTTCTGCGGGTCTCCTCTTTTCTGACTCGATCACGCAGAAATACTCCTAACATAGCTCGTTCCATCGCAAAAATTTCATCCGTTAACCTGAAATTCATTATCCTAAGTAAAGCTAAATCTTTAGAAATTATGTATGGAGAATGAACGAAGAAAAAAAAATTTTCACTACCCCTATTTGACGCAATTCGTAATTTTCAACATTATCTTCAAAAATTAAAAATAAAAAACCCCTTCCATAAAAAAGATAACACAATTACAAACTCCTTTTGTTTCCGCAAACAAAACAAAATTAAAAGAATTCACATTTCGCAATCGCTGTTGACATTCAGGCGATAAACGTTGTTTAAAAGAGACACTGTTAAAAGAATCAGCGGAATCCTAACGATAAACAGAAAGGGAATGTCTCGAGAGATATTTATCGGTAAAATATTCCCCCACAAAGCACTGTCTAGGGGAGGGGACATCATAAACAAGATGGGAGAATATGTTTTTCTTTTCTCGATCCGAACTTTCAGCTCTAAGTTTAGAGTAATGAGATGTTTACGTTAAGAGTCGCGGTGGTAAAAATAAAGGGTTGCTTTAACTTTAACGAAACGCGGCCTTTATTTTCTTTTAATAAAATAATCATCTCGATCGTTTAATTCTCTTTTTTTTTGGTATTTTAGCAAAAATGTGTAAGTTACTAACAATCATTCATCATCATCATTATCAGCCGATGGACGTCCACTGCTGGACATAGGCCTCTTGCATGGACTTCCAAACAAAACGGTCTCGAGTCGCCAGCATCCAGCGGCTCCCTGCAACCGACTTGATGTCTTCGGTCCACCTAGTGGGGGGCCGACCAACATTGCGCTTTCCGGTGCGGGGTCGCCATTCCAGCACCTTAGGACCCCAACGTCCAATATGTGGCCTGTGAACTATGTGGCCTGCCCATTGCCACTTCAGCTTCGCGACTCGCTGAGCTATGTCAGTGACTTTTGTCCGCCTGCGGATCTTCTCAATTCTGATTCGATCACGCAGATAAACTCCAAGAATAGCTCGCTCCATTGCCCGCTGAGTGATTTTGCGCCTTCTAATAAGTTACTAACAATATGCTGAAATAAATATAAATGCCAACTTTCGTAGTAGTTAAAAAATTTTATTATTAGATTTTTTGTTTTAGTGCGTCCTAACTGTCACGATGAAGGTAATTATTATTTTACTTAATTGAGATTGCGTTTCTCCTACCACCTAATAATGTGGAGACCTGTCAATCAATAAGCTCCTTCTAAACAAGCAAGTTCTAACTGCTACTAGTTGGCTGCATCTTTGCATGCATCATGTGATTCGGCCAAGCTTTTTTTTTCTGATTGGTGTAAGTGCCGTAGGCTCCTTATGGGACCTCAGTGGCGTCACCGGGGGGTTTGGGCGAGCGCAGAAGCATCACCTGATGTGGCAGAGACAGAAGCAGAGTAGATGGGCGGAACGACTCTCTAAGGGCGTCTCCTCTGAGACTCGGATCTGAGAGGGCCGTTCGGGAAGGGTGTTTCGGCCTGAGTGTATCAGTCCGGGCGCCCCCGAGATCGTGAGTTAAAAAGCCCACGTCTGGGTGACGTCAGATATCGGGGACCTCGGCTTCGCCGGCGAAGACGCTGTGTAGCTTGTGTTTGTGTTGCCAGGGAAGCATTGTCGTTCGTTATGTCATCTTCAGGATCGTAAAGGACCAAGCGTTGTATTATGTTTATAGAAAGTACCTTCATCCATTGACTTCGTCGCATTATTGGTATACTAATTACCACAGAGCTACATGAAGCCTTTACACTTATAAAATAAGCCTAATCAGCGAAAGTAGACTGCGCCATTTTATTCCATGAAAACGGAACAAACAATCTCTTGATAATATTTGAAGAGGGCAACGAAATCTTTGAAGTGGGGTACCCTTGACTTTCATATTGTATGGTCCTTAATTTGTAATTACTTAACAAATTGATCTCGAATTCATACACGAGGCGCTTCAAAATTAACGTTGATTAAAAATTTAACTTGAATCATCGCAATTATTAATATTCAGTTCGCCACGAATGAGTAATTTTATAACAGGTTTTCAATTACAATTAAATCACTCATTCATCATTAAGTCGTAGTGGTTTTAAGAATATTTATGGAAAATTAAATAAAATTGATGACTGCGAATTCGAACGCGTCTATTAAGCAAATGATACATTAGGTAATAGGTATCTATCCTTGTAATTGAAGTGCTGTGATAGCTCAGTGGATAATTGGATATGATCTCTGACTTCGATTCCGGAGGGTGTAGGTTCGAATGCGTTCTGGGGTCCGGTCATTTCTAACTTATCAATTATGTGCATTTAATATAATCTCTTTCTTTAGACACATTATTTTTGATACGGTGAAGGTTTATTTTTACTTTTTGACATTTTCGCATATTGTTCGCGCAAAATTGTATAAAATTGTGGCTGTGAAATAATGGGCTCTCCACACCTCCATTATGAGGCGACCACGAGGCATGCACTGTCGTTATTTTCAAATTGAGTCACTGTAAACTCCAGCCGGTAAGCTTACAGTATTTTATAAAAAAAAATATTCCGACGAATTGATAACCTCCTCCTTTTTTTGAAGTCGGTTAATAAGTACTAGCAGACGCCGCGCGGTTTCACCTGCGTGGTTCCTGTTCCCGTAGAAATACGGGGATATTATATATGATAAATGGGCTATCTAACACTGAAAGAATTTTTCAAATCGGACCAGTAAGTAGTTCCTGAGATTAGCGCGTTCAAACAAACAAACAAACTCTTCAGCTGTATAACATTAGTATAGATTTAAGTAGGCGAACTTCTGTGGCAGAACTCGTTCGAGAAAGTATTTTACATTTACATTTAGCTTTTTTCTACTACCCACCAAACAACGGCTCCGGTTTGAAGACCTTAGTTGCCTGTGCCATATGTGTGTGTGTCTTTATACATAGTGGTATCGTCGTCATCAACCCATATTCGGCTCACTGCTGAGCTCGAGTCTCCTCTCGAGTGAGAGGGGTAAGGCCATTAGTCCACCACGCTGGCCCAATGCGGATTGGCAGACTACACACACGCAGAGAATTAAGATAATTCTCTGGTATACAGGTTTCCTCACAATTTTATTTCTTATATAGTGGTATGCACGGTGGATTTACAAGGAGGTCCTAGGTTCGATCCCCGGCTGGGCCGATTGAGGTTTCTTGATTGATCCAGGTCTGGCTGGTGTGAGACTTCGGCTCATTACCACCCTACCGTCAAAGACGCCAAGCGATTTAGCGTTCCGGTATGATGTCGTGTGACCACAAGGGGTGTGGATTTTCATCCTCCTTACAAGTTAGCCCGCTTCCATCTTAGATTGCATCATCACTTATCAGCAGGTGCGATTGCGGTCAAGGGCTAACTTGTAAAGACTAAAAATAAAAGTAGATACTAATAGCGTTTAAGGCTTCAATGCATCGCTGAAGCTAATGGAATTTTTAAACAAGAACCTTAGCAGTATTGCGAGAAATTTCCACTCGTATAATTTGAGAGTGCTACAGGTTTTTTGCTCTAAATAAAAGCATTGTTACTTAATTGCTGCTCTGGCTAAAATTTCTTTAGAGAATACTTTTTTAAATTGTATAATTTTTATTTTTGGTACAATTTTCACTGTTTCACAGTTTAAAAAATCTTCTGCATTTCTTTTTTTATTTATTTGTAGTGATAAACAATTATTAGACGATTATCACATGTGAATAATAGTGACCGGAACTTTCAATGTCCGGGCCGATAATTTGAACTGAAAATTTCTAAGAACAAAGAAAAAATGCTCAGTATCTGGCCCGACCCAGGAATCGAAGCCAGAACCTCAATATACGAAGCCCTATAGGTTAACTACTGGACCAAGAAGGCATTTCATAGATTTCTATTAAGGTCTAGAAAACGTATGAATATTTATTTTATTCAAAGTACGTATTCGATGTGTGTTCGACGTTACAAGTATTTAATAAATATGATATTAATATTTATCGGGAAATGGTTTAAATTATGTGGATTAATAGAGCATAAACGTGTAAAACAGACTTAATTCGGTTAATTAATAATTTATTAAACAGATTTGATCGGACTCACGATAATGCGGGTCGTTTTCAAGCGATGGAATTTCATTTATAGTCGATTTGCTCTTTGATAAATGCGCGCTGAATTTAACAATATTACGTTAAATTGAATAACATGATCAATTGCTATACTGTAAGTGTCACCGCACACGGGCCACACGCGACAGCCACAAACGCCGCTAAAAGAAACAAGAACGGGCCACAAAAGTAGCTGAAGCGCGCGACCGATGGTCGGCACTTGTGGTCGGTGGCTGCTACTTTCTAACCCTGCCTGCATATATGCAGTATTATAATCGCGCGATTGGCTGTGGCGGCGTTTTGTGGCAGCGTTATGTGGCTAGTGCGGGCCACAAAAGCGAGCAGCGACGATTGTGTGGCGGCCACCGACTTCAAACGTATGCGGAGAGTTAAATATGCCAGTAGCGGAGTTTTGTGGTTGTGGCCGGTGGGCCGTGTGCGGGAGCCCTGACGGTCATATTTATTTACATGGATTAAGATTCTATGCGCACATTTTCGGGTGTTAGCGACGTACTTAACTTTTTGAATTACCATAATATAGCAACACGCTGACTTCTTTACAATCCCGTACGAAATTTAGTAAAAATCTAATGTAAGTACTGGGCTAACGAAGCACGCGTTTAACGCTTTGGTTTATAACGCAAATAACGGTACCTGCGCAATTGGCGGCCATTTTGGTTCAACTTTCTTGCCGGGGCAGGGGTCTAAATACTAACATATTTTCTTTGAATTTAACTGAAAAACTAAAGCGTGTGGAAGGTTTATCATAAACTGTAGCGCTATTCTATCTAACACGATACTACAGGAGAGATTCTAAACTCATAAGTTAGCCCTTGAATGTAATCATACCTATGATGGTAAGTAATGATGCGGGCTAACTTGTTAGGAGGAGGATGAAGAATCCTTCGGCTTCTACACGACATCGTGCCGGAACGAACCCATAAAACTCACACTGTCGAGTTATAAAAACATCGTTTTAATAGAAGATCCACACTAAAACAACTTTACCCAAAGATTTTATACTAGTAGGTATGTTATTATCACGTCGAAACTTAGACGCAGTAAAGTGGCTATTGTCATAGTTTCATTCAGTCGCATAATAAACAACTTAAGTTATATAAACAAATAATACCTATGCTTGCACAATCACTCCTACTACCAATTCTCGATTATGCTGACACGTGTTATCTTAATTTGAGTGAGGAACTGCTTGATAAGCTTGAGCGCATTCAGAACATTTGTATAAGATTCATATTTGGACTTCGCAAATATGATCATATTTCCGAATTTCGCGATAAACTCAAGTGGCCTTCAATTCGCCTTCGCAGGAATACTCACATTCTTTTTATTTTATATAACGTCCTTTTTAACCCTGCTACTCCCCCATATCTAAAGGAGCGATTTAACTTTCTCAGTGATTCTCATTGTCGCTCACTTCGATCTGAGGATAATTTCATTCTAAAAATTCCTTCCCATAATACTTCCTATTATTCTAAATCATTCTCTGTAAAAGCTGCTCGCCTCTGGAATTCCTTACCTCTCGAGGCTCGGCGTGCGCAATCTCTAGCTTCTTTCAAACAACTGGTAAATATGCACTTCTTTCCTCCTTGACCTTTTTATCATTCCGTATTTATTTTCGTTTAAATGATTTTATTTATTTGTTCATGTTTAAATAATTGTTGATGTTGTCTTGTTTCTTACTTTTTACATCTAAATTATTTAAATAAAATTTTCGTATGTATGCTTATGTTATATATATATATATATATATTTATTTGTAAGTATCCTTATTTATGTAGGAATATATGTAATTGTTGGTAGGTATGTATGTATATTTGTATGTGTTCATATATATATATAAATATATTGATTTTGATTTTATATATTATTATCTAAGTGTAATATATCTTCTACTTCTCTTTTTATGTGTACACCCGTCATTATGCATTATTCCTTGTATTTATTTTCTCTTTTTTTCGATTGGTTGTCTGGAAGAGATCGCTCATTAGCGATAAGGCCGCCAATTGTACATTAGTTTTTAAGTAAATTTCTTGCCTGTTATTATTATTTTTGGTGTACAATAAAGTATATTTCATTCATTCATTCATTCATTAATACCTAAATATCGTCTATAATGTCGAGTTGTGTCTACAGGAAGTGTAAAAACTATAAATATGTCGGCGAGTGAGTTATTTGATCGGTTATCAAAATCTACATTAATTATTGTGATAATATTAGAATCAGGTTTTCATGTAATTGGGATTTAATTATTTACTGTTTAAATAAACAAGACTGTAAAAGGTTGATCACGTGACTCTCGTCCAATAGCATCGCGCGCGCATCTCGTCCAAATGGCGCGTAGCCGGTACATTTTGTCAAATGTGCCTCACTCTGTCGAGTGAGGCACCCTGCCCCCGCTGTAGTCTGCTAGTTGAGCAGTTCAATTGTAATCGCATTCCCGAAATAGATAGTCGTATTCCATTTGTTAAATAGGTAGTGATAGTTAAATAGTGGTGCAATGGTAAAATAGTTAGTGATAGTTCGGCCATTGCATTGTTATTTACTTGGCTGGGAGGCAACACGGGGAAGGGGAGTATTTGTTAACAGTAAAAGGGCCCTTTAACCCTACTACTAGCGGTTGCCAGCCCGCTCATGCTTGTCTACCTATCCTATGATAGTTAACCCTGGTTTACATCTGATAGATGAGCGCTTTACTTGATCAATATTGTAGTTAGAGGGTACAATTGTATTAGTAAGTTAAGCGGTCGTTCCGGTAATGGGTGTTCAGGTTGTTTCTAACACGGATCTTACGCTATTATTATTATTAGCGCTATTTGTCTATTTACTTCTCTGTCTACAGTGTAAATGTATTTATCTCTGGGCGTATACAATTAAAGAAACGTTTATTTTGATAAAAATGTTTTATTATCTTTACACTTCATACAATTGCACAAAATGACTTAGGTCCTTAAAATTACGTAAATGTTAAAATTCACACTTTGTACGTACTAAACTATTTTTGTGATTAGAGTTTTACTTCACAAAATTAGTTTGATAAATAATGTATTATTATAAATATTATAATTATTATTGACAAACACAAAATATTATTATTTATCAATTCCTCTATAGATAAGTAACATTCACTTTGATGGAAATTAATCAGTTTTTAGGGTTCCGCAGTCAAACAAGGAACTTAGTTTTGTTTTGTGTGTCTGTTTGTCCTATTGCTTATAAGTCACAGCCATCGAAACGCTAACGCTGAAATTCAGCACAAGTAAATACACAGTTTACAGCGTTACATGTGTGTCCTGTTGAGTTCTATTTAGTGAATGAACGAAAAAAGGGGAACAAATGAGAAATACATAGTGAATAAGTGCCACACTCATGACTATGTATGAGTGCAAAATCACTGAATTAACTATAGATATTATTAAATATATACGTAATAAATACAGCTTCAAGGTTTTCGAAAAATATAAATTACATAAATAAACAAGAAAATGATAATATACTATCAGAAATCCATTTATGGATGGTCACGGAAGTCCTAGTTCCATAGTAGAAGCTTTTAAAAAGTCGTTCTAACCATATTTAGCTCCAGACTGGCTAAAATCCCTCAGTGAGTATATTCATGTCCCCTTAATGCAAATTCACAATAAAAAATAATTATTATAGTAATACCGTCAGCTTGCTTACAATTGGCATATGTTTTTTTTTATGTTCTACAAAATATATTTAATGTTAATAATATACATTTTAACTACGGAACCCTTGAGTATTCATACTAACTCACTGACACTCACTCAGATAGTAAACATACTTTAATGTTCTAACCATAAAAAATATCCAGACTTGCTATTTTAAAGCCAATAATATAAATGTAAATACGCAATAATATGATGTACACATAATATATTTCACAATAATTAATATTATTTATATTAGTTACCTCATAAACCAATTCCATTGTATTCAATTAAACAAGTACGGTAGAAAAAATGATATATATCCGTATTGATTTTAACACTTATTTAAATATATTTTATATATTATTTTCTCATTTAAATAGGTTTTATACAATTACTAAAGGATCCACAGCTCCAGTCAATTAACCGAGACAAATTACCCGCCTAATTTGGCACTATATTTACCTAAGTAACATAAATAACAAACACTTCAGTCATTTTATTTAGTAAACGAGTATTATTTATCAAAACCATTTTCTATTATTACTACAGTTCCATAATTCCTTTTTATATCTAGATGTTAAAAGTTAAATACCAAAAGAAATACGATTTAGATATTACATTGGAGTGGCCCTTTCCGGTTCTTTTTCTTCCTTTAGGGTATAGACTGATCGACGGATCGCACCACCTTCGTACCTCGGAGCTGGTACATGATGCAGTACTTCTGGTAGCGAATCCGCTTCAGAATTAATTGCAGTCTCTTCTGTAAAATTGCCGCTTTCGTCTCGTCAAGATCGTTGCAAAAACTCCGGTGTTAAAATCTTCTGCGTGTTTCCTTTTAGGATCTTCTCGTGGTGCCTTAATCGGTGAACAATTTCATCGTGGAGAACATTGAAGCACATTGCCGTCAGAGCCAATCCAGTCATTATGTAAATGGAGCAGAACCAAACAGTGCCTGTTGATGCACCATTTTTTTGTGTTAATCCAGGAGCCAAGTGCCCAAAACCAATTGTGCTAAGGCTCATGAAGCAGAAATAAACACCGTCAATAGGGCTCCACCCTTCTAATTGATACAAAACGAGAGCACCAAAGAAAATGTAAGTAAAAATTGCTGTTAGACACAACGATATTGGTGCAAGAATGGAAAATCCACGCAGAGATACTTTAGAATCCGTATCGGCACAGCTCATTGAGTCACAATCGCGAAGAAAGTTAAGCCCGGTTGTCTTATCTTTAATGGAAGTTGTGCTGAGACTGTTGGCTTGAGAAGCCGATATTATAGTACCTGATGGCGATCGTACATAATAGGGTTCTTGCAAATGCAACGTTTGTGACCTATAATCATCGGGACGTCTTATTTTATCTTTACGATCTTTGACAGCAATTGTTCTTTCGTCCAGGCAGCAGTAGCCACATTTCGAACAAAGACAACAGCATAATGCTCGACTAAAGACACTCCGAGCAAGTCTTGATAAAAGTGCGCCTACAACGGACAAGTAGAGTAGTGTTAATGGTATGCCTATAACAGCGTATCCAATGGTAACAGCTTTACCTAAAGCAGTTTTAGGAGCTACACTGCCGTAACCTGTAAACAAAACAAATTAAATTATAAAACGTAACAATGGATTTTTACTGGTCTTTAAATCTTTTAACAAAATATTTACCAATAGTAGTCAGAACTGTCAATGAGTAAAGAAACGCTTTTGCGAAATTCCACTCATAATCATCGTTGATTGCCAAAGATGGTGCAGACTCTAACGCTCTCGCTCCACCATATTGTTCAGATACATCAGCAGCAACTCTTGCAACTAGTTTCTCTTGAAATCTCGCAATTTCTTGTGCGGCGAGTCTCGTCCAATTTTCTTTATAGAGAATATTCAAGGAAACTGTTATTTCCCAAATGCTTTCGACGGTTTGTGATCTCAAATCAGCGCTAACTTGTGAAATACTGCTATTGACTTTAGGAATAGGATGAGATTTCTTGTTTTCATTTGCATGATAAGATGTTGTAGCCAATGTCTTCTGATGCACTTTTGCAGCACTGCCTTCAATGGCTAGAAATATAAATGCCCCTACTAATGTATATATTAGAAGAATTATAAATATTCCTAAGTTTGTTATACATCCTGCAATCAAACTTTTCTTTTTACTCTTTTTAGTTTTAACGCAAAGACAACAGGTTGTAACAATATCGTCATAGTTATCTGTTTTACCATTTTTCTTGTATTTTCCATTCACAGAACTCTTTTTCTTATTTTTTTCCATATTTGAATTCAGGAGACTTCACTGTTGCTCATCTCTTAGACTGCTTAGATATCGAGTAAGACCGATTATATTACTTTTACTCCTATTTTTTCCGTAATCTGTAACAAAATAATAATATTTATTAGTGTTCATATCTATGGCAAATCCCAAAAACTTAGCCTAGAGCATGACTTTGAATGGATTTGAATATTTTGTACATCCCAAGCCAAACTTTTTTTTTCCGGAATAGATTGACTATATTCGTAATTAACAAAATAATGTTAGAGTTTAAAAAGTTTCTAAATATATTCTCGTATATGCACTAGATGTCAGACGAAAGTTTCAAGATGCAACAAGTCGACGTAGAAAATAAAGCAAGTCACGATTTCAACTAAAAACCGTTAATTGCTATTTCGGCCAAGACTAGTGCGGTACTTTTCATCCAAGCTAATCAAATCCTAAAATATGAAAACATCAACACAAATTGTCAATTTATTTTAAACATTTCTTTAATGAAAGAAAAGAGACCTAATTTATATGAATCAAAACATCGTTTATAACAACTCATATTCGGCTCACTGCCGGCCTAACTCCTCAGAATGAGAGGGGTTAGGCCAATAGTCCACAACGCTGGCCCAATGCGAATTGGCCGACTTCACACACACAGAGAATAACGAAAATTCTCTGGTATGCAGGTTTCGTTACGCTGTTTTCGTTCACCGTTTGAGACAAAACGTATTTTCCCAGAAAAACGTAGCTACAACAAACATTGTTAACCAGAGGCAGAGATGTTGTGTGGCTACCACTATATTATATACGAGTATATACGAGTATATAATATAATACTGGAAACGTGATAGCCCAGTAGATATGTCCTCTGCCTCTGATTCCGGAGGGCGTAGGTTCGAATCCGGTCCAGGGCATGCACCTCCAACTTAGAAGGTGCATGCATGCATTTGGTGTGCATTTTAAGAAATTAAATATCACGTGTCTCAAACGGCGAAGGAAAATATCGTGAGGAAACCTGCACATCAGAGAATTTTCTTAATTCTCTGTGTGTGTGAAGTCTGCCAATCCGCATTGGGCCAGCGTGGTGGCCTAATTGGCCTAACCCCTCTCATCCTGAGAGGATACTCGAGCTCAGCAGTGTGCCGTATATGAGTTGATAATGATGATGATATACTCGTATTATTTTAAGTAATTAAATTATTTAAATATAGATTCACATAATTCATACATGATTTCAATGAAAGCGGATATTCTTAAAATAAAAATAAACGAGACGATGAAAGAAAATTCCCCGATTTATATTTAAATGTAATCGGTGATCTTGTGCTGATTATCATTCGAATAATAGCATTCGTCGTAAACCTGTGCCATATAAGGAATATAATCCGAAATTCAGCAAAGGGAAATAAAGTAGCTCGACTAGTAAAAGGCGTGTCGGAAAACGCAGAAAAAGAGAAAGGAAATCCAAAATGGATATCGTGAATAAATACATATTATCCGTGATGTTTTGAGAAAACAACTTAAACACGAGCGCTCTTTGAATGAGACTCTTTTATTGGTTTTTACTTTTAAGGGTTCCGTGTATCCGGATAAACTACGGAACCCTTATAAAATTACTAGTTTGTCTATTTACTTGTCTATCATAGCGAAGTTGTCGTTACTGGACAAATAAACGTTTATATATTTCACGCCCCGTGGGTTTACTCGCGTAGTATCGAATAAGTAGATAAAATATAGCCTATTACTCACAAGTAACATGGCTTTCTAGTGGTAAATTAATTTTCAAAATCGGTTTAGTAGATCCAGAGATTAACTACCCCTTACGATATTTATTGTGATGTCACTTTTGGGGATATAGTTTCAATAAATAAAATATTTTGAACAAAAAATTGTACCGATTCCAAAGATACAATACAGGCTACACTAATAATCTTTTTAACATAAAAATGGAACCGACTTCAAAGTCGTATTTCAGTTATTTTGATTTTAGCACAAAATTACTAATCCGATTTTCATGAAAATGAAATGAAACCAATCTGGAACCAATTTTGAAATTTTTTTAAAACAAAAAAAAATAATTTTCAAAATTGGTTAGTAAATGACGAAGTTATGAGGTAACAAACATTAGAAAAAAAACAAACCTCCGAATTGACCTTTTCTGAAGTCAGGTAACAAAAATATTTATTTCTATTCCAGAATTTTCTGCAGAGTTCGACGACTAACTATGTGCCCAGTCGCCAGAGACCCTACCCTAAGTTTCGTGGCAGCCCTACGCTAGAAATCCTTAAAGTTTAATCTTTAATAATGTCTTACGGACAGTTGGCGATTTGAAACTTCAAGACCTGCTAACGCCACTGTCAAAACTCCATATCTGCCTACCAATAGTGAAGGATGGAATTTAGATGAAGGTAAGCCGTCCCAATAAAAAAACAAACCATATAACGTGATACAGACTCTGGTTTCTCATATATCTAGATACAGTACAACAATGAATATGTATGGATTTTACAGGTAACCTGGCGGGAATCGGCTTGCATGAACTCGCTGCTACCTTATTTAGCATATGCTGACCTAGACCATAGCTAAATACTAGACCCTACTCGAGCCAACAAAGTTTCAGCTATTACAAAATGAGAAAGATCTAGCTCAGTGATTCCCAAAGTCGTCTATATCGACCCCTAGGGGTCTATGACAACCTGCAAGGGGTCTACGTTAGCGATAAATAATTTGCGGGTCCATGATATAAAAATGGGGATCCACGATAATGGGTCTCAACAAATACACTGACAGTACATATTTACTTATAACATACTATCTTATAATATCAAAACTTATACATTATTTATAAAAGTACCTATTAAGTAAAAAAGTTATTATACAGGAAGAAAATTTTTTTAGTGCGGATATTTTTATATTTTGTACATAAACAAAATTTAATGATCACGTATTTTTTCTTTTTTTTTTAACTCAAAAATAACAAAATTATCGTTAGCTAAAGTTATTTACTTTTTAACAGAATTTTAGGGTCACCCTATTGTGCGTTTATTTTATTTTCGTTTGATACCTAAAGGACGTCACCAGATTACTTTTAAGCTGAATATATCTTGTTTAGTAATAATATGTACATTATTTTGTTATTTTAGAGACATAAATTAAAAAAAAAATTACATAAAATGTATCGAACTGTTGGTAGATTTATATTCTATTAATGATACAGAACCACGAAAAAAAATATCCGCACTAAAGACGGAATCACCCTGTATATATTTATAAAATTATGTAAGTTATAGAATGTTGGTATTCACTTTCGTCGCAATACATTTTGAACATGTAAAAACCTGAGAAAAGAAAACCTTTACTTTAAACATAAGTTTTTAACACTAAACTTCACTACAGTTAGAAGTTTACAAGAAATCCATATCAGGTAAGTAGGGGGTCTACCCAACACGGAAAAACATGGCAAGGGGTCTACGACACAGAAAATTTTGAGGAACTCTGATCTCTTACAGACTCTCGTTCTATAACCCAAAAGTCAAATCTTAATAAGGAAGGTTTACGATGTTCGCAGATAAAGCCAGGCTTACTAAATCGCTGACGATGTTACCGTATGGCTTATAGATTACACACTTAGTTCAACCGCATAAGTTCGGCTAGAGTGTTTCAAAGAACATTACATTAACGTTATGGCATCCCTTCCGCTACATTAGTCAAAGCTTGCATTGATTATGGAACACGTAATACTGGTGTAAAGTTTTCTTTAATAAATTAGAAGTGACTTTGTAAGTCATTTTAAATATAAATAGGTAAAATAAAGGTAAACACAACATACATATAACTAACTCTAGCAAGAATATTATTACTAGCGAACCCGCTACTTCATCCGCGTGTTTATTTTTTCACAAATTCCTCATTATTCGCGAGGGATACCTTCGTTCTCTAAATGTGTCGCGAATACAGAAACCGTGAATATGGAATGGTATTTTATATGGGATTATAAGGGATACGTTCTTGGGTGACAAAGTAAAAAACAAATATATAAAGAAAAAACAATTAATTGAAGTTATTAATTAACTATTATCTTTAGTCTTAGACAATGGTTTGAAGAATTTTTAAATTTTTTCTTGCTTGACATTTTTCAAAAGCATCAGTTACAAAATTCTTAGACAACTGCAAGATTACAGGCATTCACAACACTGCAGAGTCCGGTTAAAAACTTAACGTAAGATTAAACTATTCTTAAATCTTAGAGAATTTGCCAAGAATTGACAATAATGAATGAAATGTTAAAAACAAGAAAAATTACCAAAAATTTACAATAATAATAAAAATAATTAAAATGTCAAAATCAATGAAATTTACAATAATAATAATAACGTCTAACGTCGTCGTCGCCATATACGGCTCACTGCTGACCTCGAGTCTCCTCTCAGAATTAGAGGGGTTAGACGTTAGACCATTAGTCCACCACGCTGGCCCAATGCGAATTGGCAGACTTCACACACGCAGAGAATTAAGAAATTCTCTGGTATGCAGGTTTCCTCATGATGTTTTTCTTCACGGTTTGAGACACACAACTGAAAAGTTGGAGGTGCATGCCCCGGACCGGATTCGAACCCACACCCTCCGGAATTGGAGGCAGAGGTCATATCCACTGGGCTATCACGTCTCTCCAATATCATGTACTCTACTGTACTGCAATAACTGGATCTTGTACCAACACATCTAATAACTCTTGTACGGGTGGGTGATTAATACCGTAGTCAAAATTTAATGGACAAAAACTTGTCTATGTACAGCTTAGAACTATGACCACAGTACAAGTTTGTTGTAAGTTATGAGTTTGACTATTTGTTAGATATACATGTTTACACTACAGAGGACTCTCAGACTACAAAACATGGGATTTTGTGAAATAGATTGTTGATGAAGATTTTTCTTTTTTGTAAATATTTGCGTATGTTTTTTTTTTATTTTCGAGGAAAATCATTTGGGTGTGAAGTCGATCGCGCGGGGCAGAGGGAAGGACTGCGCGGGTATGAAATGCGTGGCACCCCTC
This sequence comes from Bicyclus anynana, assembly GCF_947172395.1. Lineage (NCBI taxonomy): Eukaryota > Metazoa > Arthropoda > Insecta > Lepidoptera > Nymphalidae > Bicyclus > Bicyclus anynana. The sequence continues at coordinate 12,711,069 of NC_069090.1, forward strand.
TCCCGGTCCGCGCGAATCATGGCTAATGATATGATGATGATGATGATTTTTTTTATTTTTTACAAGTTAGCCCTTGACTACAATCTCACCTGGTAATTGATGATGCAGTCTAAGATGGAAGCGGGCTAACTTGTTAGGAGGAGGATGAAAATCCACACCCCTTTCGGTTTCTACACGGCATCGTACCGGAACGCTAAATCGCTTGGCGGTACGTCTTTGCCGGTAGGGTGGCAACTAGCCACGGCCGAAGCCTCCCACCAGCCAGACCTGGACAAATTAAGAAAATCTCAATCTGCCCAGCCGGGGATCGAACCCAGGACCTCCGTCTTGTAAATCCACCGCGCATACCACTGCGACACGGAGAACGTCAAATGATGATGATAATTTGATGGAAACTATATAAATATTATTTCTTCATACTTTTCTACAACACCAATCGCGCGTGGAATCTGCCAAACAAAATTGTTTGCTTCGAGTACGATACAGTTACTACGTGGCACAGATCCATCATAATAGCAGAAATCGTCAGGCATCGTATTACATCGTAGGTACAACCTACGATACAAGGGGCCTCATAAAAAATAACTAGGGGAGGGAAATTGTGTCGCCGTGAATACTCGGCTTAGCGCGCTCCTTAATCATGCAGGATTTTTGTCATACAATTTCGTTGTTGTGCTTACAAAAACACGGCAGGCTTTTCAAACCATCGCTGCTTGTTCCAGCCTTACAATAACGCCTTGTAGCCTCGTCTACAATGTTTCTACAAACCTATAGTTATAGTCAGTTATACGAAATGACATTTTCATTTTATTATGCGCTGAATTTCATATTAGAATAGAATAGAATCTCTTTATTTGTCCACACACAAATAATGAAATGAAAATAAACAAACAGAACATACAATACATACATCTGGTCGTGGACAAAAAAGGTATTCACCTCAGCACGATGCCACAGCGAGCTGTGGCGCTGGTTTTCAGGTGAAACCTTGTGTGTTCACGGACGTGTCTACGTGACGTGTCTTAACTTAAAACTTATACATGATTACAAATTATACAATTTATACTAAGTAAAATAAAATAATGAAACAAAAAACAAAAAAGAACAGAGTAAAAAAATAACAAAATTAACATATATGGGAATTGCATAAAAAATTGTCAAGACTTAGCAAATGAGTGTGAGAGTAAGTTACTTCTAATAAAATTTCAAGCCCGTTATTTTTTTCTCTTCTTTATATAATAGTCTAATTCAATTAAATATTTAAACCCAATGGTTTAAATATTTAGATTTCAATGCTAAATTCTAAATACATTAGTATAGATTTAGAATAAAACGAACAACATGTAAAAGAATGTCAAAAGATTTTAACCGCCATTTTTATCCGAAGCTAAGTGACGATAAAAATCTATTTCCAGGTGTCTCCTCCGATAAAGGAAGATTAAGGATAAATCGATGATAATCCAATATTTTAGAGACTAAAGCTTCCCCAACGCCTAACGTGCCATTAAAATCTCCATCTCATTTTAAATGAGCCATTTTGTAATCGTACGTTCCCTCATACATAATTATATTTACTAGGTACTAGTGGTAATTCAAAACTTCGTCCGCGCTTTTTTTAATTTAGTTTTTCACAACTCCTACGGGAACCAAGGATTCGAAGTTAAAAGTAGCCTTTATGTTGCTTGAACACATCTTCTACCTTCCAGTGAAAGTCCCATTGAAATCGGTCTAACCCTTTCAGAGATTATTGATCGGATCACAAAATCTTTTATAATTTAGGTATTGTTCCATTGACACTAGTTTCATAAATATTTTGCACGCCTTTAACGGCAAAACATGGTCGGATCGAGTAATTGTATATTTAATGTAACCCTTGTTTAAAGCAAATAAATAAAACATTAAGCCCCGCATCAGAGCAGCTTGGTGGGTCGAAGCTCCATATCCCTTTTTTAAAAACCGGCTTGGCTCTGTAATGAGCTATTAAGAGCGCGCAGCACGTCGGTACGATACGGATAAAATTCGAAGCGCAAGCGAGACGCCGAATTATGACTTTCACGTGAGTGAAAAGCACGGAGCGATTGACGCGCGACGCAAATTTTATGACGTGAGCGCCAAAACCATTATTACCTAATTGCAAGTAAATGAAACAACATATCGAAAAACAAAATGGCCATGTTCAAGATATATACCTAATTTTCTATACTAAATAAAAATTTAAGAAAATTAGTTTGCTTTTCCTGAGATTGAAAGCAAAATGTGAGCAAAACATGTATTTTTTAAAAAAATAATCTATCGAGAAAAGGTTTACATATTGTGTATTTTGTATAGTCATAACGAAGCTAACACTTTGAAATATTATTTACCCAAATATCAAGCTCCTAACTTTTCCAGAATCTGAGATCCAGAACCATTTGTAACCACCAAATTACATATTGCACACTCTTAAAAGCTGTTGACAAATACAATAAATATGACTGATAAAGATATCATAATGTCAAACACTAAATCTCTCAACATTAAAGGCGATTGTGATTGCTAGTGCATTGCGCCATTAACCCCCAGAATCTAAGCTTGCAAGTTCGCAATATAGAACTAATCGGTAACTTTGGCTCTGCATATGAGAACTTTATGCAGATTAAGGCGATAATGACCGCAGCGGTATTACAACTCGTATCTTCGGAGTGCCTGGAGAGCGATAATGTATTCAGGTGCCATGTCTTGGTGTTAATAACTGATACCCAGTTGGTTGGGACACGGCTCGGATACGGTAAATGTAAACATTGTATTCTACTTCACGCAACGTCTGAACTTGAAACTGAAACTTGTATTGCACCTTCCTGCTCTTTCTTCGCAAGCCTCTTCTCAGCCTCTGTAGCCAAATGACTCTCTTTCTACGATCAGAGAGTCGATTCTCTTTCTACGATCGCAAACGCTTCGAAAACCAGAAATATTTATGGGAATAAAAGAGCTGTGATAGCCCAGTGGACCTCTGCCTCCGATTCCGGGGGGTGTGGGTTCGAATCCGGTCCAGGGCATGCACCTCCAACTTTTCAGTTGTGTGCATTTTAAGAAATTTAATATCACGTGTCTCGAGCGGTGAAGGAAAAACATCGTGAGGAAACCTGCATACCAGAGAATTTTCTTAATTCTCTGCGTGTGTGAAGCTCTTAAAAAAAATAATATCGAATGATGTCCGTAGAAGGTATAGATGACCCAATAATATATTTATTTCTACGGATTATTTTCTTTTCTATATTATATTTCTCACTAAAAAGTATACTAATTTACTAATTATTTATTTAGTAATACTTCTTCTTGTTGTTTCCGCCCGCGTCACCACATGGCTCCACGGAAGACCAGCGCTGCACTGGTGCATCCATCACCAGCTTAGCACATCCTGAATGGTGATCATTTTGGTATAACACACACCATCTTTAGCTTTATTTAATGCCTTTTAATTTTTAGTTTTTTTTTTTAATTGTATTTTTTTTGTCTTCTGTGTATTGTGTGTGGGTGCGTGTCAATTGTCCAATAAAATAATTTTCTTTTTTTCTCCCCAAGAATTCTTCGTAAGAAGCTCAATCTTGAACTCTATTTTTGCATACTAAGTACTCCATCCTATTAATCAAACACTAAAATACCTATGCAAGTAAAAGATCTTTTTAACACCGTTATGTTTAAACTCCGTTAAACTATTTTGAGACAAGTACCAAGACAGCAGTTTTTGCATCGTACAATTTCAACTAATAGGTAAGTTTAGTTTAGCATAATGGGAAACTTTGGCTACACTTCATAGTTGCAATAGCGTTGCAGATTGCAATTTCCCTTGGAGTAATATGTTTATAGACTAACTCTTCTTCTTCCTAGCATGGTCCCACAATGTGGGGCCCACTTTTCGGCATAATCTCGCCCACTTTTGCCCGATCTTGGGCATCGATGTCGAGCCAGCGCTTTGGGGTGGCCTCGGGCTTTAGTTCCAGGGACTGCGGACTTGCGGAGCTTTGCGGACGTCGTGCAATGTGTCCATACCCTCTGAGTCGGGCTTCCTGCAGCTTATCTCCGAGGTCACGGACACTGAGCCTACGGCGGATTTACTCGTTACGTTGTCGGTCATAACACATCCATCGTAGCATTTTCATCTCCGTGGCTAGACGGACTAACGGAGTACATAGACTAACTGTTACTTATAATAAAATCATTCAAAGGTTGGCGAAAGTGGGAGTCACATTCTGAAGTGTCGTACATACCTTTGTATTAATTAAAACTATTATTTAATAAAAAAATGGATTTTACAGAACGGAAATCAAAAGAAAAAGTGTATTTTGTTAACAAAAAAAACACTTGTAGCCTACGACTGAAACGCCTTGTGGTATTTACGAAGCTACCACGCAGTTGTATGTCAGCGGCGGTGTTTTACACATTTACGTATAGATAGGGTACCTACTAATTTTAAGGTATATCTTTTTTCTCCCTGCTTTTCGAGACTGCTTACTATTTGCTTTTTTACTAGTTAAATAATGATACTCAACTATTAATAAGCTTCCATAATGTACGCTACTTATATCTGCTAGCCCCAAAATACATGCAATCTTGCAATTCTCCAAATGGTGTTAGAATTTGACAATAAATTAATAATTTTTGATGTTTCTCAGTTTTCATAAATTCTGGTTTCAGTTGGTCTGTTATTTTTTGTAATTTGCGTACACAAAGTTTAACAAGGTACTTATTATAAGGAAAATTTACACCAACTCCCTGAATGCGTTCAAAACTTTATCACCCCGTAAATAATCTAAACAAATTATCTAAGCCCTTTCCATTTTCGCTTTGGCAAAAATGTTACAAGGAAAACGAAGTACTTCTTAGATGTCACTTTTATCTTTAATTTGAGATTTAAAATAGATCGTCCTTATATTTTTTTCCTGTTTTGTTCATCCTCGTTACTTTTTGTAAAATTCCGTTTGAATGAATGAAAAAAATGTTTAGTATGCTTCAGTTTAAGATTGTAAAATCGAAAATTCCACCATCATACGATACCACTGTAACATTATGCAAGTGTTATGTTTTAACAATATTACAATAATACTGCACTGTAACAATTAGTTATAAAAACGCTCTGTTTTAGTGATCGACCTTATTAAGATGAAGAATGAAAAATGTTTTTTTTTACTCAAATTACGTTTAACTAATCCGTAAGCCCGTATGTATATTAAGGACAAGTTATCTATCCATAGGCAAAAAAAAAAAAAATATTATAAAAACTGATGAACTAGGATATTAAAGAAATATATTACATTTCGTACGCTATAGCATGGTGCGGGTGAAATATGTTACATTTCGCGTGCTATAGCAACTTAAAAGTTTGTCGCGATTCTCGATAATTGTATGTATCACAAGGCAACTGTCATCCGCACCATGCTACAGCGCACATAGTATAGTTGTTAGTTGATTTGCACACACATGCCCATGGTACATATTATTATATGCGTGTATGCACGCACTAGTTTTTCTGTCACAAGAGAGAGAAAAAACAGTTAAGCAAGTATAATTTAGAAACGTGGTCTAAATAATAGAACATCCCAATTTTGTAGTGATAAAATCATTAGGGTGTAATGAACTCATCAATATTAACAACTTTACACACGCGAACGAGCTAACACCGAATAGAACGCCTACTAAGATTTTATTATCAATTCAGAATTTATGCCTACGAATCTCGCTTACAATCCGTCGGTAGAAACGCAGGGTAATGAAATAACTCATTTAAATTGGAATAGAGATTTCAATGGGACATTAGGCGTTCGGGGATGCTAAAGCCCCTGTAATATTAGATTATATCACTGATTTATGCAGAATCTTTATCGGTGGCGACACCTGAAATTGGATTTTATCGCTCGCGGTAAAAGGGACGGAAAAGATTTGATTTTGCCCATTATTTATTACAAGAAATGAATCTTTGGTTTTGATTTAACGTAATTACAAGAAGCTATAAGATTATAAATGAGCAAAGGTAAATCTAATCTTATACATTTGTATAGAGACGAAAGACTGTCACAAAGAAAAAAAAACATAAGGGTTTGATTGACTACAATAAATGAATCTTTTGCTTTGAGATAAGGTTATTAATACGTGTATAAGGAATTACAAGATTATGAATCAGCAAAGTTAAATCTGTTGTTTCAAAATGTTTATAAGTTACAACATTTTTTCAATCAGCCAATTTTCAATCTCTAATCTGCTATTTATATTATTCTTGTAAAAAAACCCCCAATAACGTAATTTTTAACCCTAAACCTCATTGTCTGTAGACGAACGAGCTAACAACGGGATTAATGAGGCATCTACAAGTTGTTCAAAATACTAAGTTCGGTAAATTTAGACATTCGAAGCCTCATAAATTCCCACGAAGCTGAAAAGCAGTAAGTTTTAAATATAATTTAAAATGAAATTTTCCATCCCCATCTTTTCCTGTATGGAAAAAAAAATATTCAAGGTCAAAGTCAAAAAATTAGATTTTCGCGATTTTCAGCAAAACGGTAAGTTTTATCATAAAAATAACTCAAACAAAAATTGTAGACCATTAACAATTTTCAGCTGTGTGGGAATTTTTCTAGCTTTATTCTTATTTTTTGAACTAATTTGACCAGACAAATAACTGTAACAAAGTGCACAAAGTTTTGTACTACTTCACAAATAATTGCGGAAAAAAGTCCTACTGATTAAGGTCTGAGCCGTGCATCCACCAGGGCACAATATCCTCTCCCCTTGTTATTTTTTACGAGACTTGCCATAATATACACTGGCCGGGCGATAGCTGATATAACGTCGCCGAAAGTAGAAATATCGTTTAGGCGGTCCATGAAGGACTATAATATAATATTTATCTGAGAAGCTTTCTTAGATAAATATCAGAACCAAAATAGAATATACGAAAATATAATAGGAAAATAATAAATAGAAATACACTAGGTACCTAAAAACTTAAAGTGAATAAGTAGTAGAGTAAAACTTTATACGTAACGGCTTAGACGTGAAATAATTCAAAAAACCCGCAACTTCGTCCACGTGGAAATCGATGTAAACCCCTATTTCATTCCCTTGTACCACGTGTAAACTTTCAACCCCTATTTCTTTCTCTTTTTATTTTCGCTTGTTATATCCTACTAATATTATGAACGCGATAGTTTGTATGACACTAAAAGAATTTTTCAAATCGGACCAGTAGTTCCTGAGATTAGCGCGTTCAATCAAACAAACAAACAAACTCTTCAGCTTTATAATATTAGTATAGATTAAAACTAAACAAAATACTAATTGTTAAGTAATCTTCTTGTCAAAATTTGGTAAAGGATTAGTTAACGTGACGTCGCGAAATACTTAAAATATCATGGTGTCTTGGCTCGTATTGTCGAATAAATATTTAAAAATTTAAATTTTCATATTAACACGTCTCAAAAAAATATGATATTTCTTTTTCAATCTAAAAGAACCATTAATCAATTTAAAGACCATTTTGAAAAAATCAACTAGCTAGCCTATTGGTAAAAGTGTCGCAAATCAATTTTGGTTTCATCGTCGTGTCAAAGGTGAATGCTCGACTGTGCTTGCAAAGATTAACACTGCAGCAATGAAATACGCCGTTTCGAGCCTAACAAGTCGAGCTACTGTAGTGCGAGCATGTCCGATACGTGGACGAAGTGAACAACTTCCAATTATATTGAACAGCGTCAACAGGCTTCTAATTAAATTGGATGGGATGGTTGGATGCAGGACTGACGGTAACTGCATGAAAAAATCTTCAATTTTTCAGTCCCGACTCAAAAGAGGAATGCTATACGTTTGCAGTTAACTGTGTATTTGTGTCTATGATGTTGTAACATCCAAAAGGTTAGAAAGAAAGAAAGAATATAAGTTAACTAGCGGACGCCCGCGACTTCGTCCGCGTGGAATTTAGTTTTTCACAAATTCCTCGGGAACGATGGATTTTTCCGGGGTATAAAGTAGAATATGTGTTAAGCCATGCTATAATATATCTCAATACCAATTTCAGCTAATTCGGTTCAGTAGTCGTGGCGTGAAAGAGTAACAAACATTCATAATTATCGTCAAAATCATCAGTTTTTGCAAATTTCGGTAAACCATGAGTTTTTCGAGATAAAAGCCTATGTTAACCCAGAGCAAATTTCAGCCAAATCGCTTCAGTAGTAGCGGCGTTAAAGAACAATAAACATCCAATCATTCATACAAACTTTTGCGTTTATAATATTAGTAGGGTTATTTTTTAGTGTCACAAACAGATCCTGTCTTAGATATTATATGACGGTCTGTGACAACAAACGGAAAGGGTTTACAGCTCAGCATTAGCCGTTCATTGCGAAAAAGCAATTCCCAGCGCTGATTTTCAGCTGTTTAGACTGATTATTTGATATTTTTAATGCTGTTTTTAGGGAAAAGTTTCTTAACTATGTATTGGCTTTTAATTAAATTGGGTGGAATTGGATGGAGTAGTTGGATGCAGTTCTGACAGTATCTGCGCATGAAAAACTCTTAAATTTTTCAACCCTCGACACAAAACAGAAATGTAGGTATGTTTGCAGTTACCTGTGAATTTTTGTCTATGCTGTAGTAACTTCTAAAGGGATGAACTGATTTTCTTTTAGTTTTTGGAAGAATTGCATTTTAAGAAAATAAATATCACATGTTATATCTCAAACGGAGAAGGAAAAACATCGTGATGAATATATCATAGGAGCAATAGGCGCACAAGCCTACAGTCTTTATAAAACGACGAAGCGTTTGACGACCTCCTTGGCGCAGTGGTATGCGCGGTGGATTTATTAGACGGAGGTCCTGGGTTCGGTCCCCGGCTGGACCGATTGAGGTTTTCCTAATTGGTCCAGGTCTGGCTGGTGGGAGGCCTCGGCCGTGGCTAGTTACCACCCTAACGGCAAAGAAGTATCGCCAAGCAATTTAGCGTTCCGGTACGATGCTGTGTAGAAACCGAAAGGGGTGTGGATTTTCATCCTCCTCCTAACAAGTTAGCCCGCTTCCATCTTTGATTGCATCATCACTTACTATCAGGTGAGATTGTAGTCAAGGGCTAACTTGTAAAGAATAAAAAAAAGCTTTCGCTATCTCAGGTTTGCGCTCTAATTCAAATGATTGCAAGAATTAACTGGTTATTGCTGGCAAAGAATTAAAAAAATGTCATCATGGATTTGTTGTTAAAATGTAGTCCTTGGTTGTTATCAAATAAATAATTATTATGGAGTATCTCTCTATGGTATGAATTAAAAAGAAAAGATACTTTTTTACTCAGTTCAAACTTGAATATTATAAATATACACTTATTTAATGTTATTTTGCAGTGAACAGGATTTCGCACAACGGAAAAATCATAAATCACACAAAGGCGAAGTTAAAAACTGTGTTTGACTTCGACTTTAAATCGTCACCAAAGCTAAGCAGGTCGCAGCTCTTTAAACACCCACCTAGTAAGTATGTTCATTTAATTTTTCAAATGCATTAAACACGGAAATAATGACTGCTTTAAATGCCACATTAATGGAACTCCAATTATGAGAGGAATTCAACTCGGATCTGCCCAGGCCAGCGAAATATGAGAGGGTAACGCAACATAGTACATTAAACTCTATGTTTAACGTAATAGGGTATGTTTTACTATAAAACGATGCCGCTGTAACTGAAAGTCTGTATTAACAGTTCTTTTGTATGTCACACGTTTAAGTGGCTTTTGCACAAAGACTGAGCTGGAGAGCAGTTCAAAGAATTTTTTTCTTTATTTGTATAATATTTTGTGTATGTAGTGATATTTTTTTACGTAAAACAACAAAGATTGTTGGAATCCCCGGTCCGGACATCACAAACGCTGCTTTTTGAAGCTTTATGTTCGAAAAGAGATAAAATTTTCAACTACATTTTTTATTAAAATACTAGCGGACATAAACCGTCGAAAAATTTATTTTAAAGATTTTATTTTTCGTTTCTTATATTTATTACTATAGGGCACTGTGCGGATTTAGCTGCGTAGTTCTCGTTCCCGTGGGAATACGGGAATAAAATATATTATATTTCTCGCTCATAATATAAGCTAGGTATGTACATTATGAGCGAGAGCATTCATAAATGTGAGGTTTTTTAAAATCGGTTTAGTTACTCGAATTTAGCAGTCAGAGCATAACAAACAAAGAAACAAACTCAATTTCTCTTTTGTAAGTATAGATGTTAATCCAGGCTTTGAATGCTCACTCTTATAGATGAAAGTAGAAATTCGGCTAACTTAGCTGGAACCTACAAACTACCAAACATACAATCTACCTTCATATATATATTGAGAAACTTTAATGATCTAAAACCCCAGAGAGCCGTTATAGCCCCATGGATAATATGATGTCTGCCTCCGATTCCGGAGGGTATAGATTCGAATCTGTATGCGAACTTGAGCTCAGCAGTGAGCCGAATATGGGTTGATAATGGAAACCCCAGTTTGCTAAAGTTCGAGCTTACTATAAGTCACAAAGTTACATGTTCGGTTTTTGAATAAGTTAAATTACTTGCAAGTTATTAAAGAAATTCCGCTGAAATAGAGAAATTCGCTAAATTACAGGCAATTTTTGTTCTAGGTCGTCAGATTGCCGTTTGGCAAAAAGCAATCTGCTCTTTGCTCTCTCCCTATCACATGACAGTAGATACATGATGATTTCTGGACATCATGTATCTACTGTCATGTGATAGGGAGAGACTGTTCAAGGTCGTCAGCAAATAGCAACCTTAAAGAAAAACAAAACGACAATCGGCTCTTTGCTATCTCCCTATCGCTACAGTAGACAGGTACATGATGTCCAGAAATAACTGTTCAAGGTCGTCAGCAAATAGCAACCTTAAAGAAAAACCAAACGACAATCGGCTCTTTGCTATCTCCCTATCGCGACAGTAGACAGGTACATAATGTCCAGAAATAACTGTTCAAGGTCGTCAGCAAATAGCAACCTTAAAGAAAAACCAAACGACAATCGGCTCTTTGCTATCTCCCTATCGCGACAGTAGACAGGTACATAATGTCCAGAAATAACTGTTCAAGGTCGTCAGCAACTAGTAACCTTAAAGAAAAACCAAACGACAATCGGCTCTTTGCTATCTCCCTATCGCTACAGTAGACAGGTACATAATGTCCAGAAATAACTGTTCAAGGTCGTCAGCAAATAGCAACCTTAAAGAAAAACCAAACGACAATCGGCTCTTTGCTATCTCCCTATCGCGACAGTAGACAGGTACATAATGTCCAGAAATAACTGTTCAAGGTCGTCAGCAACTAGTAACCTTAAAGAAAAACCAAACGACAATCGGCTCTTTGCTATCTCCCTATCGCTACAGTAGACAGGTACATAATGTCCAGAAATAACTGTTCAAGGTCGTCACCAACTAGCAACCTTAAAGAAAATCAAACGACAATTGGCTTTTTGTTATCTCCCTATCGCTCGACAGTAGATACATAATGTCCAGAAAATAACTGTCCAAGGTCGTCAACAACTAGCAACCTTAAAGAAAAACCAAACGGCAATCTGCTCTTTGCTGTCTCCCTATCATACGACAGTAGGTACATAATGTCCAGAAAAAACTGTTCAAGGTCGTCAGCAACTAGCGACCTTAAAGGAAAACCAAACGATAATCGGCTCTTTGCTGTCTCCCTATCACATGAGGTAATGTCCAGAAATAACTGTTCAAAGATCGTAGACAGAGAAGATCAATGATGAGGTTCCCTAAATGTCACTGATGTTATTTTAAAAATACATTATCTCATTACTTTCATCCTTAATAGTGTCTGAAACGATGAAGAAAACCTGGAGAATTTTCTCATTTCTCTATGTGAGTGAAATCTGCCAATCCGCATTGGGCCAGCGTGGTGGACTATTAGCCTAACCACTCTCATTCTGAGAGGAGACTCGTGCTCAACAGCGAGATGAATATGGGTTGTTAATGATGATCCTTCAATAAATTCTCCATTTAGCCTTGAAGTTCCTGCATTATATTATTAATTTTTTCGCGTTGTGGATGGAGAATACCGCTGTATTAGCTCAAAGCCGAGGTCTTTCTAACGTTACTTCCTAAATAACTCAGGCGTGAATTGCTTTATTTCTGACATCGGCTAAAACTAAACAACAGAACTATTTTCTGTAACTTCAGATCTTGATTGGAATTGTATTTGGCGTACAAAATCCTAAAATACTAAATGTATGTTCAATAATAGCTTAACAATACTTATATTTATTCCAACATCACACCACGAAAATTATAATAAACACTAGCAGAACCCTGCGGTATCACCCACGCAGTACCCATTCCTGTGGGAGTACGGGGATAAAATATAGCCTATGTTACTTCCTAATAAAGTAGTTTTTTATAGGTGAAAGAATTTTTCAAATCAGTCCAGTAGTTTCACAGCTTCAATGCAAACAATCAATCAATTTTTTCCTATTTATAACATTTTATAAATATAATAAACATTACATGCATATGGTATTCCCACATGAAACAATTTACTCACCATTTTTAGAAGCATCTTCAGTTTATATTAATCATCAAACTGGTCAATGATCATTTTGCTTTTTTTCTGAAACTGTTCTGCTGAAATTAATGCAGTCTGTTCACAAAAAATGATTCAGTCAACACAATTAACTCCCGTAAAACATCCCAGTCTCTCATCTTCACTGATCTGTCAACAACCAAAAAATCTAAACGTTCGATAACAATCTACGCGTGAAAAACACCCATCGTTCAACTGCTTCCGACTTGTATGGCAATTTATGGCGTTTTCACTTTAAAATGTCAACGATATTTTTTATTTATCACACAGTAACTCAACGATGGGTTTAGTGCCGGGTGTAGTCGGCCATCTTTGGTGTCACACTGCGCATGCCTTTACTTCCCTTTACAGTGGACACATGCGCTCTGAAAAGGTACTGTTTTAGACCTAAGTGTGGAAATTAAAAATTAACTAAAAAGTAGGAGTATCAATAAATGTTTAGACTTAGTTCTTTTATAATATTTATTTATATTCTTCGCATTTAATTAAATCTACACCCACCTACTTGGTTTCACATTTTAATAAGATAGTTCGTTTGGTTCATTTTGATATAAACGCGAAATTTTTGAGATTAATAATAATAGCAGTTAATAACCGCTCTGAAAATTTACTGTTTTAGACCTAAGTATGGAAAATAAAAATTAGCTAATAAGTAAGAGTATCAATAAATGTTTAGACGTAGATTTGTTAATATTTATACTCTTCGCATGTAATTAAATCAACATAGCTACTGAACCTGGTTTCACATATCACAAATATTTTTTTTAGTTTTCAAACTTTTCAAGATTAATAATAGCAGTTATTAGTATCAGTTAATAACGGTGAAGGAATAACATCGTGAGGAAACCTGCATACCAGAGAATTTTCTTAATAATCTGCGTGTGTGAAGTCTGCCGATCCGCATAGGGCCAGCGTGTTGGACTATTTGGCCTAGCCCTTCTCATTCTGAAAGGAGACTCGGTGCATGCTCCGGACCAGATTCGAACCTACACTCTTCGGAATCGGAAACAGAGGTCATATATCCACTGGGATATGACGGCTCACACGGGGCATGTCGCTACCTAATAAACATGAAAATGTAAAAGCAATGTTTGCTTTAACTAATTTTGCTATACAATGTTTCGAACTTAAACGTTAAAACTTACTTGAACTTATATTCAAATGGACCTCTATTTTACGGTAGAAAAGCGTTACTTGAAAAAGGGTCCGGTGTAATAGTGGCGGACCGAATAAGGGGTCCCATTTTTTCAGTCCCGTAGGATATTTACAACTGTCGCTGTATATCGTAGCGCTTTTCCATCAACTGTCCAGAATAAAGTATCGCCTGGTCACCTTTGGCTTTTATTCAGAAAAAGCAAATACCTACGTACAAAATCGTGAAAGTTACGTAAGAATAATTTTATTTGTTAAAATAAAAATATTTGTGAAAATATACTGACGTAAAAATATGGTTAACCACAAAAAAAATTTTTTCATGCAATAACAATTTTTTGTGATCCCTTATTCCAAATTAGTTAATTAATTAAAATCATTTTACTGCGGCTAGTTAGTTAGTTAGTTAGTAATTAGGATAAGTTAGCAATATTATTATTAAGTTCCTTATTCTTTCTCAATAAAAAGAAAAAATTAAAAGTAATTAATTTTCGATGACAAACAGTGATTAAGGATATGACCTCTGCCTCCGATTCCCGATCATCGATTTCTCTGTCCCGATCATTATCAAGAACATCAACTTATTACATACTTGCAGACGCCCGCGACTTCGTCCGCATGGAATTCAGTTTTTCACGCGGGAACCATGGATTTTGATCAAGAGTAAAATCTATTTCCATTCCAAATTTCAGCCAAATCATTAGCCGCAGCGTAAAGGAGGAACTTACACACACACAAACTTTCGCCTTTAAAATATTATTGTGATGTGATAGTGTGATGTGAAGTGTGATGTTACAGTGTGATAATGTCAATGCCTACCTACTGTTTTGTTATAACATCTAAATCCAATGAGAACCAATTTGAATAACATTCTAATGTGCAAATAAATGACGTCTTATTAATATTCCAGCGACGTTACCTAATATATTTGTAACATTATTACTGAATTAACAATAATTTAATTGAAATATCTATTTGCAAGATTTGTGTGGTTCTAATTGGATAGGTATTTCTAATTAAATCTACTTACAAGATATTATATGGGTGAGCATGCCGCTTTCATCATTTCAACCTTTAGTATTATTTCTTATATCGGCATCTTACTATTTTAGTGTCTATTTACCACGTAATTGGGCTCAAGTTAGCTAGTTCGGTACGAAACAAGGTCCAAGGTTCGAGTCCAAGGTAAAGTCGACAAAAAAAATCTAAATTCAATATTAATTTATTTCAAGTAGGGTCAGTTTACAAGCACTTTTGACACGTCAGTTGACTTTTTGTAAAGATTCTACCACCGGTTCGGAAGGCTTTGATATGTATTTGAGAAAGTTTGTGTGTGTGTGTGTGTTTGTTAATTCTAAGAACCGTAACTACAAAACTAATTTTCCTGATAGATTAACATAAATAGAGTAGGTACTTGTAAACAGTGAAAAATCCACAATTGAGACAAATTTTTGACGGCCTCCGTGGCGCAGTGGTATGCGCGGTGGATTTACAAAACGGAGGTCCTGGGTTCGATCCCCGGCTGGACCGATTGAGATTTGATCCAGGTCTGGCTGGTGGCTTCGGCCGTGGTTAGTTACCACCCTACCGACAAAGACGTACCGCCAAGCAATTTAGCGTATGGTACGATGTCGTGTAGAAACCAAAAAGGGGTGTGGTTTTTCATCCTCCTCCTAACAAGTTAGCCCGCTTCCATCTTAGACTACATCATCACTTACCATCAGGTGAGATTGTAGTCAAGGGCTAACTTGTAAATAATAAAAAAAAAATTGAGAAAAAGAGTTTGAGAAAAACAGAATTTCACGTGAACGTAGTTGCCGGCGTTCGCTAGTTTATAAAAGAAAGTCTGGTACGGGTTGTAATAAATACGGGTGTAAGACCAAAGTCTATTTATCTGTAGGTGTAGGTTGACCCCAAAGTCCCAATCCGGGTTAGTTCAAAATTAGAGTTAAGCTCATGTCGACATACGGGACCACAAGCTTTGAAAGTCCAATTAAACAGCGAATTGCATTACATCCATAAATCTTATACTAAGTGGGTTTTGTAATATTGCAATAGCTATGATGACAGTTTTTTAAATTGTATATAAATTATGAGTATGGGAAAAGCAATTTTGTAGAAGTTACAGGATATATGCGATCATTACTTTCGAAGCTAAAGGGATTAAAGCGCCAAATTTGCCACGGATCCCTGAAAATTGCCACATACAAATGTCACGAATTAATGACGCCGTTGATTCGCTGATCGTTAGATTTGTATGGGCGTTCAAACAAAATTACAGATATTTTTGTTATTTATGTTTATACTTATTAAAGTTATTTACGTTTATGTTTATAGTTCATGTATTGAAAAATGTCACTTAATGTGAAGAAGCTAAAAATCTACGATATTTTTCTAAATACAATAAAAGAATTTTAATAGATTTTGAAAATTTACATATTAATTAGTTAATATTGATCTGATACTTGAATAAAAATGTGTCATAAAAATCAAACGTAGTCATCATCCCCATTAAATATTGGAACTCCGTGACTTCGTCCACGTAGAAATGTAGAAACCCTTGATTACCATAAAAAACGTTGTAGTCAGTCAACCTTAACAGATAAACATAAAGGTACTGTTACACATGCTCTAAAATAGCATGCTAAAAACGTGCTATTAAGTTTGTTCCATACGAGCATGCTTATCATCAGTTTACATTAGCTAGCAATAAGCATGCTATTTTTTAAGTATGCTCCTGAATAAGCATGCTCAAAGCAAACATTCCAAATACACATGCTAATTTGTATCGCGCTCTGTCTAAAGTATCATGTTAGACAGGGAGAGATGAAGATGAAGAGAATACAGAATAGCAATGCTGATCGACAAGCATACTCAATAAGCAAACCTGTTCAGACGCGCTAAAAGCATGCTCCCTTCCACCCACGCAGCAAGTAGCATGCTCATTATTAGCAATGTTGCGATACACATGCGAATAAGTAGCAACTGCTCAATAGTAACATTCTTTCATGCTTGAAATGAGCATGTGTAACAGTAGCTTAATATTGTCGCAGACTTTTTTAGAAAGCTCTTACAGGTGAACAAGGGTGAGACGTCACTTACTCGTATTTTCAAGCTCTGGGTTGAGAATTTTAATTGAGATTATGGAACAAAGAAAGCCTGATCAAAGCCTACCTAGGAGCGAACCCAGGACCTTGTTTCAAAGCTATATTAACTAACCACTGGATCCTGGAAGAGTTAAGTTACATATTATATTTTAATAGGAACATGAATTGAATAGAATAAGCAAATCTCGTTCCTAAGTATTCGCTCCGAAATTAGATATTCTTGAATTCATTATTTCTAACAGATGACGCTGATTATTATAGAACGGCCCAATCTCATTATCATACATTAAAATTAATTAATTGTTAAATCCCAAAATTTCACGGCTTAGACTAACATTGAGGATTTCTACCTTAAAACAATAAATTATGTAACGGGCTTTCAAAAGTAACCGTGTTTGGGAACGGTCAATGGTGTCTCCGAAAATTAAATTTTATACCTAACCCACAGATTAAAGAATAATAGCCAGATAGAGCGCACGGAACACGGTGTCGTAGCCGTTCTAATTACAATTACTTAGTTAATAATAATAAGCCAAAGTTTGAACAGAACAACGAAACATTGTCTATCGGGTCTGCTTTAATAACTAGTCAAATAAAAGACAATGGCAACCTAAAATAAATTAATTTATTACAATGAGTCTATTGTCCAAAGTCGGCACGATCGGTGATCGTTGACGTACATAGTTTTCTACAATATCTGAGTCTCTGCCAACTGTTATCTTATTCCTTCCTTCGTTCTTTAACATCTGAAAATTAATATTCAATTAGTTATCCACATATCCACAATAGTACATATGATATAAGTGCGGTAAGTTGAAAATTACAGCCGAGGTGATATTGCAGCTCAAACCAAAGGCGAGAGCTATAGTAAGGAAGCAGAGGCTGTAATAATTAAAGCGCACGTATGTCATACGACGTTTTATAACACATTTGCGAGGAAATACACTTTGAACACACTTTCTGAAAACGAATTTGCATCTTTGCCTGTTTTTCGATGACATTTTGATACGCTGGTCATTTTTGCCCAAACAACGAAGTACGCACACCAGAGCTTGTTTTTTTTAGACAAAAAACACCACGGCCAGTATTACTAATAAAGTAAATTAATATTTTTGTTTCTGATACAGATAAATGGTTGACATTTATTGACAAAATTATTAAAATTAAAGAATTAAATGGCTTTTTATTATACTTTATCTCACAAAGTTAATTTTATTCATAAAATCTTAAACACTTTTCTTACATAAAAACTCTTTGCCAAGACTGAGTGACTCTGAGCCTTCTTATATAGCCCATAGTTACTAACCAAGTCTAGTATATAGGTCATGGCAACACGCACTGTTCGAAGAGGAACGAAGAAGTCTTGTCAACTTACATCAAAACCATTGCCACCCTTACAAATGAAGCTGAGCGTTGTAACCTGATACTCTTTTTCTGGATCTAGTGGCACGTATTCATCTCCTTCTTTTACTGACACATCTATAGTCAAGTTTGTTGTCAAGTTTAGAGTTAAACGTAGCCCTGAAACAATTTTTTTTTGTAAGTATAACGTATTAAGCTATCTTAATATCTGACCATAACACAGACCACGAGTACTTTTGGGGCTATATATCGATGTGTGTATTGGTCAAATATATATTTATTATTTGTGTGTGATTGTGTGGATACGTAAATCACTACGATCGATTTGAAAATAATGAAATTAGCTTGTTTTCTCTGTTGGCGAATATTATTTCAGCTAAGATTCTAATGAAGAAATCTAGTAAAATATACAAGATTTTTAGCACATTTTTTATTGCTGTATCGTTCTGAAAAGTGGGCCCAATTTCGGACATCTTTGACTTTGATTTTTGATTTTGACAAAAGCTATCTTCAATCTAGTTTCACGAACAGATCCCCAGAACGACTTCTACTGAAAAACATTGCATTAAAAATGAACCTCACCAGCTACTTGTGGCATCCATGGCCCATGGAATGGTTTAGCAACCCAATAGTTGGACATACAATTTCTGAAAGCCTCTATTAAATATTTGCCTTTCAGTGCAAATGTTATTACTGTATTTGTGAATGGTAGAACATTGATTACTTCGCCTCTTGTTATATCTGAAACAACATTGTTTTGTTTAGATCTTTTATTATGTTAAGAAACTTGAGCTAACTTAGCTTAATGGCTGTACACAATATCATGCCCATGCCATGTTTGACGGCCTCCGTGGCGCAGTCGTATGCGTGGTGGATTTGCAAGCCGGAGTTTCTGATTCTTGATTGATCTGATTGAGGTTTTCTTAATTGGTTCAGGTCTGGCTGGTGGAAGGCTTTGGCCGTAGCTAGTTACCACCCTACACGCTAAGTGGTTTAGCGTTCCGGTACGATGCCGTGTAGTAACCGAAAGGGTTGTGGATTTTTATCCTCCTCCTAACAAGTTATCCCGCTTCCATCTTTTAGTAATTTTTTTTTTCATAAAAAAATGCAAAATTAGAACAATAACAGGAATACTGGCTACATATTCGCTTTGGAAAGCCTGGCTGGATTTTTGGCTGGATGGATGGATGGAGGCTGAATTTTTGCGCAAAATATGAGCCAGGTGGCTTATTTCAATGTTCATCATCATTAGACTATTTACGCTATTTTAATGCGTATTGAAGAACTGAAAGTGATGAAGGGATAAAGAACTGTTTCCCTCATAAACTGAATATGAAAATCAGTAAATTTCTAATCACTTACCTCCCTTAGGGATAGATCCGCGCATCATATTCCTTAACAAGAAAGCAACGTGGGTTAGATTTGAAACTTTCATATTCTTCGCCTGAAAATAAAAATAGCAAAATAATGAATCAAAAACCCGAATGCGTCCACTCATACCAGAGATTTATATAATTATGTAGGAATATGTAAATAACTACTATTGAGTTAATCGTTATTGTTCTAATTATCGTCGTTTCAGTCAATGGTCTTATGGCAAAAAGCTTCAACCAACACGTTAAGAAATTTTTGCTAAACAAATAGCTCAACGGTAAAATACAGAATAATCTTTAACGGCGCATATTATGAGAAGGTTCCTCCTCTTCTGTTTTTTGGCAAAAAAGCCCCACAATAGTAAATATATGCTCGTAAATGAACGGACAAAAAATTTAATCAACTCACACTATCTAACCAGGCATCAGCAATGAAGTCACCAATTGCACATTCCTGTAAACCACAATCTTTTGCGATGAAGTTATCCGTCACATATCCCAATTTTTCTTCGACCAGATAACGCAATTTTTCGGTGTAAGGTTTTAACAGAGCCATTGCTTCTGGATCTGTAAATAGCAAAAAAGGAATGGAAGAATATGCAATTTATCATTAACTAAATGATCAATTTTAGGGAATTAAATCTACTAAACGGGAGGTGAATTACCATCACAAGAAAAACCTTATTTGATTGATTACATTCACGGAATTAATAAAGCATTAGATTGAGCGTTTATTCTTTGTAATGCAATTACAATAAATCTTAATAGGAAGGAATCACTACGAGTAGGTCTAATATAAGACGAGCTTGTATTGAAAGATTAAAATTATTATAGGCAGCAAGAAACATAGAAGACAAGACAGACAAGCGCATTAATTTTATGTTTAGCAGGTAATTTAGCGACCAATCGATTGCAGAAAATTTAACATCTGCTATAACTATTTACTCGTATTTATTCACTTCAGATTCAGGCGATCACAGTTTTGATTTAAGTAACATAGCAAAGAAAATCAAATTAATACAAATCTTAATACTCAGGTATTCTAAGTTTTAAATCGTTTAATAACATAAATGTAAACTCAAACATACCTTCGGGGATGGATCTATTGAGAAAGACGGGTTCACCGCTAAACTCTTTCAAGTTACCCTTTTGATCGAAGTAGACGGTAAGATTGCCGAGGTACTTTGTGAAACACGCAGCAGTTACTATCAGGACCTGGCAAAATATAAAATCACCATCATCATCATCATCATCATCAACATAATCATCATCTCCATCATCATCAACATCATCATCATCATCATCATCATCATCATCAGATTTACGTACACTGGCCTTGGCTGCTTGATATTTTTATTTCAGCCGCTATTGGTCGACAACATCTTTTTCTCTTCACGAAATATGTTGTTAAAATCTCCCAAATGCAGAATGATCGCTTGTCGCTTCATCGCAACCCAACAGAAGAGCGATATTTCCGGTTCGGCCGATAATGTCGCGGCTTGCATGTTAAGCACAGTATTTGGGCTTCTTGTAATGTCAAACTAATATGTCATATCCACTTACTTCATGATCGGGTTGTGAATCAGTTTTAACCAGAACGGGGTATGGTCCGGAAATGTATTCATTGCTGGGTGATTTCCCATTCCAGAGAAGGCTGTGGGAATGTCCGCCGACTATCACGTCAATGTTTTCACCGACAGTGCTTGCTATTTTCCTAAAAATAAGTACAATAACTCTCAACACCTTGTATATTATATAACAGGTTTACTTGAATGAGGAGGTTTTTAAATGTTTGTTACTCACAAACTTCTTAATTTCTTAACCAATTTTGAAAATTCTTTTTTTGTTTGAAAGAGCATATTGCCGGATTGGTCCCATTTAATTTTCATAAAAATCGGTTCAGTAACATTGTGTTAAAATGAAAATAACGAAATTGCCCGTACTGTGGCGCTTTCGTTTACTATACTTGGACACACTAAAAACAGAGAAATTAAATATTTTTAACAAAAAAATTCAACGACTTCAAAATCACAAAATTAAACTAAAAAGCGTAAAATAACATCATATTATGTGATACCTTCTGATTATTTTGAAGGTGGTGCCAACACAGTGATGCATTAACTTAAGTCGTTTAAATCGTAAAGTTTCCCGTTGTTCTTTCAGAAAAGGCACCGCCTTCAAAGTGATCAGAAGGTAGCACATACGATGTTATCTCTCAAACTTTCAACAGCTGGTTGAGTGTTTTGAGTGTTTGTTGTTGATACAAGAAAAATATTATAATATTTTGTTAAAATTTCATACAAACACTGCAACGACATTTGAAACTTCTCAATATATAATATTCTCAAAATGGATAGTGGAAAGCTCCAATATACCGCAAGATTTATTTCATATTAAATCACAAGGATATTGAAGTATATATCGGCATAAGGATTCTTATGCACCTTAGTCAGCCAGATGACAGGTTTATTGGAAAATATGTGAGCCAGCTACTTTCTATGCATTTAAATCACCAACAAGTCAACTGCGAAGAATAAAATATGTTCGAACAATTCTCATTTAGATGGGCAATCGTTACAGTTAAAAATGTGCTTGTTGACCAATACGTTGGCCAGTGCGTTGGTCAATACGCTCTTTGTTGGCCAGTATTGTTGTTATTTCAAAACACCCGCAATACTGCCACAATCTTAATTGGCCAGGTGAGGGTGTCGCTGTAGTCGCGCTTCTAGTATTAAACACTAAGAAACCTTAGTGTTTTGAAAATCAGCAACGTGTATTATGTGTATATAGTATGTAGTGCACGGGTTAGGCTGAGCTGTACACCCTTTTATTTTAAGGGTTACAGACAGACATGCCGTCATAAGGATAGGGTACATAAGGGTAGGGTAACTTTTAGATATGAATAAATTTATTTTTCTTTCTTTCTTCTTTCTTGTGGATAACAGGGCGATAGGCCACTTTCGACCTTCCTAAAATGACATATGTCTGGTTAACGCAGGTTCATTAGTTATGTTAGTTGATCAACAGCAAATAGCTGATTGCTGGAGAGGATACAATTACATACTTATCGACTTCAAGCCCGCAGTGTGAAAGCACTATTATTATGTCTACTCCTTTATCGGTTAAAATCTGTGCTTCCCTCTGAACTACTGCTATTGGGTCCAAAAATTTCACTTTTTCAGGATTTGATGACGTCTGGTAACAAATAATATTCGAATTAGTTGTAAAAGAAGAAAAATGACCGAGAAATAATTCACCCTACGTCATTTCCACAACCGACACGAATATAATTACACCTCAGTTGAATCCCGTTAAACGGTTAAGGCTATATAATGTACCAAGTACATTATATAGCCTTAAAGTTTGTAGTGTATGTACAACAAACATACACTACAAACTCGTGCATTTATACATATACACACATAACATAATATAAAGCTCTGCCCTTGTAGGTGTTAGAGCTTTATATTGGCCTATGGCGATAGTTCTTTATTATTTTCTTATATATCATTACGAGCACTGTCACAAAGACGTCCTACTGCTAGAGTGTTATTCAGATAGCATGGGTACGGTGACTGTCGCCTGTTTGACTTTCATAATACGTACTATTATCGCGAACCGCGTCAAATTTTTAAAAGTAAAACGAACTGTCACCCGCACCATCCTACATGAAACGAACTGTAAGATTACTACTACTATCCTTAGGCAATCAAGTTAAAAAGAGGATAATTTTTTCTTTAACCAAAATCCCCAAATATAAATTTGTATTGTGGATTATCCCGTAGTACAAAATGATATTTATAATGTAACAAGCAGACGCCCTGTGATTTCAGCAGTGTAGTTTCTGTTCCTGTGGTAATATGGGGATAAAATATAGCTTATATTACTAGCTGATGATGTAGCATCCCATTGGTAAAAAAAAAATCAATGCAAATTCAATGCAAACAAACAATGAAATATTTTAACAATCAATATTTACCCTTGTTTCTGTTGTAATCAGGCCAATAATTCCTATTTTTCTTCCCCTTCTTTTTAGGACAATATGTGGTTGATACAAGCCTGCGAGGGAAGGCTCTAAACTGGTATCAATATTCGCTACCACAACAGGAGCTTTGAGTGCCGCGAGGTATGGTGCTAGGCCCTCAATACCATCGTCGAATTCATGGTTGCCTATGGTCTGTAAAATACAAAAAGAAACCTTAAATTTACCTATACCTAAAATATGAAAGAATACAATAATTAACGTAAGCTAAGAAATTAAATATCACGTGTCTCAAGCGGCGAAGGAAAACATCGTGAGGAAACTTGCATACTTGAGAATTTTCTTAATTCTCTGCGTGTGTGAAGTCTGCCAATCCGCATTGGGCCAGCGTGTTAGACTATTGCCCTAACCCCTCTCATTCTAAGAGGAGACTCGAGCTTAGCAATTAGCCGAATATGGGTTGATAATGATAATGATGATGATGATGATGTAACATTTTACAGTAAGATAACTTGAAAAATTTTTAAGAAAGAAAAAAAGAAAATATGTTTATTGGAGTTTATTGGAGTTTACTCCTTAAGAATCGATTTTTTATATATAAGGCGCCCGGTATGAGAAAAATCCGAGGGGTGGGTGCGCACGTATGTGCACGCTGTTGGCGGCAGCGCACGGTGAAAGGTGCGCAGAATAGGTTGCGCACAAAAAACGTAACGCATGTCATTTCATAACTTATTGGAGTTCACTCCTTAAGAATAGATTTTTCATATATAGCCTCCGTTATGAAAAAAATATGGGCAGTAAAATTCGATGAACGCATAGCGTTACCTTTTTTGTGCGCAACCTATTCTGCGCACCTTTCACCGTGCGCTGCCGCCAACAGCGTTCACATGCCTAGCGCGTCCGCACGCACGTGCACGCTGTTGGTGGGCGCGCACGCAGCGCTGCACCTCGCTTGCGCACCTTTCACTTTTCAGGCATTGCTATTGAAAAGAGTAAACTCCATCCGTGCGTCGGAGCTGACACACACTTTTTTTTATTTTTTTTGTGGCACAAACAGATATTATAAGTCTGTCTAAGACACCAAACAGAAAGAGTTACAGAGAGAACCAGCTCAGTATTGGCCGTTTATTGCAAAAAAGCAATTCCCAGCGCTGATTTTCAGCTGAGACCCAAAATTGATTTGTAGATTTTAGAAAAATCATGAATAACATTATTTTAAGTATTATTCTTAAGTTATTTTTTTAAATAGTAACAATTCTATTATACGTAGGTATAGATTATTATACGTACTTATTGATTTATTGATTCTAGACTTCAAAGATAGATAGATAGACGAGACAGCAAAATCCACAATCATTGGTCTTGCGTAATTAAATGACGCATGATACCGTGGCTAAGTGATCATTGTTTTTGTTTAGTTATTATCTTAACCATAAACTTGTAGACTACAAACTTTTCTGATTTTAACATGCCCTGTTAAATGTTTTTTTTTTTTATGCAATATATGCGGTCTAGGTTGGACCGCGCTTACCTAGAAGATGCCTATTCACACTTGCTTTGAAGGTGTTCAAATTATATGTGTCAGGAAACACAAACGCCGGAAGGGCATTCCAAATTTTTGCTGTACGAATTAGAAATGTAGATGCAAATGTTTGGGTGAAATTCTTGGACTCAAATGTTCTATACTTACTTAATCTTGAGTGAGATGAACAAAAAATACTTACTACAGTGATAAAAATAGTTCCAATCGACCGATTAGAGAAATCTGTCGATTGAAACGGCCAAGGCTTCGAATGAAAAAGTAACGACGCTTTGACGGCCTCCGTGGCGCAGTGGCATACGCGGTGGACTTACAAGACGGGGTCCTGGGTTCGAACCAAAGCAGGGCCGATTGAAGTTTTCTTAATTTGTACAGGTCTGGCTGGTGGGAGGCTTTGGCCGTGGCTAGTTACCATCCTACCAACAATAATGCTAAGCGATTTAGCGAGTTCCGGTACGATGTCGTGTAGAAACCGAAAGAGTGTGGATTTTCATACTCCTCCTACCAAGTTAGCCCGCTTCCATCTTAGATTGCATCATCACTTACAATCAGGTGAGATTGTAGTCAAGGACTAACTTGTAACGAATAAGAAAAAAGCTAGGAATATTGTGCGTGATTTTATTGGTTTTTAATTTTCGGACATAATTTTATCTAGATCTATCTAATGTTTATTATTTTTAAATTACCAAAAAACAATGAGGGCGATACAAGGTAAACAACAAAGAGAGACAACAATAAAAAAATAAAAAAAAATTCTTTTCTTTTTGCCTGTTCATGTGCTTCGCGATTCACATAGTACAAATTGAAGCACTCGAAGGATATCATGTGGTTTTCACAGATTAAACAATATTATGGACTTTGCTACATTTTATATCAGATGTAAATATACAGTCATCCAAAAAATCACACAGATAAAATAACGGAGTCTGCTAATTAAAAAAAAATAATAATAATAAAAAACTTACATGAGCATCATTGGGTAGCAAGTTAATGAACTTCTGCGTGATGTTCCACTTCAGCAAAGTATACCAATACGTCCCCTGGAAGGTGTCTCCAGCATTTAGAAGCAATGCACCTGGCTTCTCCTTCAGCAAAGCCTTAATCTCGTAGTACAGGCGAGCGTAGCCTCCTAAGCACGAGGTATCATTTGACACACAGACCGGATATGACACCGTGGTCTCTTCAAATCTGGAAAAAAAATCGCTTGTTATATTTAACTACCAGCAGACGCCCGCGACTACGTCCGCGTAGAATTCAGTTTTCACAAATCCCGCGGAAACCATGGAATGTTCCGGGATAAAAAGTAGCGTAAAGTCTGTGTAATCGGACCGGAATATTGACCGAAGTCCGTCTTTGTCATTGGCTCATTGGTTATTGGTGGCTAATGGTTTTTTTGCAGTTTGAAATCACAGGAGTTCCTTGTTGACAACGGAACCCTAAATACATCAACTAAGCCGTAAATTTTAAAGTTATGTGAAAAATGTCTATGTGATAACATTTTTCAAGTGATATGGATTTTTTTTTGTTTTCCAGAAGAAGTATGACGTTTTCCCTTAACAAGAAGCCCTTTAAACACCAAGCAATAGCTAAAACATATGATCCAGGTGTACTCGTTGGTCACAAGTTCTGGGATCTGCTCAGAGTTTGACCTCTTGTTCAAGGGGCAACCTTTTTTCTCTGTCTCACGATGGACCCAGCACTAACACGGTGAATTCATAGAATGCAAAGATATTTGTCTGTGCTAGATAATCATAATCAAAAGTAAACATTTAGGTATCCATAATTTCAACTCAGTCAATTTGGTTTGTTTAGAAATTCAGTTGCAAGATTTTACAAACAAACATACATTAGAAGATAAAAAAATTATAAACATGACATATAATGTAATGGTTAGAGATGATATTTGAGGCATAAAATCTTTGGCAATTTACTTGCACAATCTTCTTCTTTCGTTGAGAACGATTCTAATAAAATAAGAACTTCCTTATTTTTAAGTCGGTTAAAAAGAGAGCCGTGATAACCCAGTGGATATGACCTCTGCCTCCGATTCCGGAGGGTGTGGATTCGAATCCGGTCCACGGCATGCACCTCCAACTTTTCAGTTGTATACATTTTAAGAAATTAAATATCACGTGTCTCAAACGGTGAAGGAAATCATCGTGAGGAAACGTGCATGCCTGAGAATTTTCTTAATTCTCTGTGTGTGTGAAGTCTGCCAATCCGCATTGGGCCAGCGTGGTGGACTACTGGCCTAATCCCTCTCATTCTGAGAGGAGACTCGAGCTCAGCAGTGAGCCGAATATGGGTTGATAATATAAAGATAAAAGAGAGCTGCAAAGCACTTCGCATTTCTGAAATTTTAGTGAAGTCTTTAAATATTTTATTGGAAGTAGATGAAATGTAGATTACCTAAGTGTTTTTTTTATGAAGTTTTTCATCAATATCTTTCAATAGTACTACTACACAACAACAACAATAATAGATGTTGTTGTATCTTAAAAAAAACTGTTATTGTTGTTAAATTAACCGGGAAGCACGCAATAATTTAATTTCATGGATCGAAAATCAGTAAATAATTATTATTATCCAATTCACAATAAGAGTAGACATCTTGCATTTCATTTGTTCAATGTCAATCATATCAAACCACGCTGGCCCACTGCGGATTGGTAGACTTAACACACGTAGAGAATTAAGAAAATTCTCAGGTATGCAGGTTCCTTCACGGTGTTTATCCTTCATCGAAATACGTGATTCGAACGTACGCCCTCCGCATCGAAAGCAGAGGTAATATCCACTGGGCTATCATGGCTCTCATAATCATTAACCTTTATATCATAGCAAGAATTGCTCGTTCCAATATAATAATTATTAATAAATTAATCCTACTAATATTATTTAAGCGAAAGTTTGTATGGATGTTTGGACGTTTGTTACTCTTTAACGCCGCTACTACTGAAGCGATTTGGCTGAAATTTGGAACGGAATTAGATTTTACATAGGCTACTTTTTTTCACATAGGCTACTTTTTATCCTGAAATAATCTATGGTTTCCCGAGATTTGCGAGAACTGATGATTTTGAAGTATGAATCTTTGTTACTCTTTCACGCCTCGACTACTGAACCGAATTAGCTGAAATTTGGTATTAAGATACCAAATTTGGTATAAATAGCCTGGATTAACACATAGACTACTTTTTTATATCGGAAAAATCCATGGTTTCGGAGGGATTTGTGAAAAACTAAATTCCACGCGGACGAAGTCGCGGGCGTCCTCTAGTGAATAATAAATTAGGTATTCAATTTAACAGACAGACCAAAACAAAACACAGGCGTCTAAAGGCGTAATTTAATTTATTCATGCATAGAAACCGCTTCATTTTAAAAAAAATAAGCGACATGTTTTTAAGTTCCGTTAAAACGAGCTTTTCAATTGAACACGTGTAAGAACTAGTAAGTACCTACGCCTATTTACTTATTCGCCACTTAGCCAATGAGGATCAAGGGATCCTGCAATCGAGTCCTAAGTTGAGTCCTAACCGACTTAAAAAAGGAGGAGGTTCTCAATTTGATGCGTATGTTTTTTTTCTTTATTTTTTTTTAATGTTCGATACCTCAAACGTTGTCATTTCTTAACCAATATTGAAAATTCTTTTCTCTTATTTGAAAGAGTAATAAAGTGCTAGATTAATAAATAAATAAAATAAAAAAAAATAAAAATAAAAAGCCTTTTATTTCGCACATAAGTAAGCACATATACATATTAGTGTTAATAAAATTTATAAAAAAATAAATTACAATTTTTAAATTTTTGTAAGTACAAACTCAAACTTGAGGTTGAGTAAAGTAACTACTTTAATACTTATTTATAAAGTTTAAAAAAAAAAAAAAAATTTTTAGTGCGAACCCCTCTATTTGAGGGTGAAGGCCTCCTCCAGAGATGACCAGTACTCTCTATCTGTGGCTTTTTTCCTCCACTGTTTTCCAGCCGTCCTTTCAATGTCGTCTGCCCATCTACTTCTAGGTCTTCCTCTTTTTCTAGCACCCACAGGCCCTGTCCATGCCGTTAGCCGAGAAGTCCATCTATCGTCATTTATTCTTGCTACATGGCCCGCCCATCTCCATTTTAATCTCATAGAATAGTTTAGTGCGTCTATTACTCCTGTTTTTTCTCTTATAGTAGAGTTGCGAATTTTTTGATAGCTGTGCTAGATTAGTTCCATTAATTTTCATTCAAATCGGTCTAGTAATTTTGTGTTAAAATTAAAATAACTAAATTGCCTGTACCGTGGCGCTTCCGTTCACTATGCTAGGACACACTAAAAAACAGAAAAATAAAATATTGTAGTGTAATCTCTGTACTGAGAGACTGTAATGAGGGACGCCTGGCACTCAATAGGCCGTTAAAAAGGCTGATAAAGATGCTCTGTGAAATGTTACTCTGTTGTTGGTTGTTCCTTTCAAAATCGGCTGCAGCATTCTTTAAAGTTAGCGCTGGTTTTCTTAATTAGTCCAGGTCTGGCTGGTGGGAGGCTTCAGCCGTGGCTAGTTACCACCCTACATAGACGTACCACCAAGCGATTTAGCGTTCCGGTACGATGTCGTGTAGAAACCAAAAGGATTTTCATCCTCTTCGTAACAAGTTAGCCCGCTTCCATCTTAGATTGCATCATCATGTACCATCAGGTGAGATTGTAGTCAAGGACTAACTTGTAAGGAATAAAGAAATCACGTCCGGTCGCCAATCTGTTTTCAAATAGTTGAAAATCTGTCAAAAAAAATCTGGTGAAATATCTATTGTGATGACCTCTTTAACTATGACTTTTGATCCATGAAATTACGAGTAGAACAAGCATTATACATAATAAACTTCCCGATTAAGTTTACAACATTTTTTTACCGGAAATAGTTATTATTGTCTAGGCACTGATAGCAACCGTAAAATAAAATTTAAATATAGAAAAAACCTATACAAAAGATTACCGGAAGACATCCATTAAATACTTAAATATCTACTTACCTACGTTCAATATTATGAACGACATTAATACAAATATTATTAAAAATTAATATTTGTTTGTTTGTTTGTAGAAAATAGGCTCCGAAAGTAATGGATATTAATGGAAAGGTACTTTATCTACAAATAACATGAGCTATATTTTATTTCCGTGTTCAAAGGGAATGGAAACTACGAGGGTGAAACCACGGTACGACCGCTAGTATATATAAACTTTTTAGCATAAAAATGGAATCGACTTCAAAGACGTATTTCTATTATTTTGATTTTTTTCCACAAAATTACTAAACCGATTTTCATAAAAGTTAAAAGGGGACTAATCTGGGAGTAGGTATACTCTATCAAACAAAAAAATAACTGTCAAAATTGGTTAATAAATGACGAAATTATTAAGTAACAAATATTTAAAAAAAACATACGCATCAAAATTCAAAAATAAAAATAAAAATTCATTTATTTCAATTAGGCTTAGTTTACAAGCACTTTTGAAATGTCAGGATTATGTCCTAATGTAATTTAATCTTATGGTGGTAATAATAGTCAAAAACTTATTTTAAATTAAATTTTGGAGGGTTCCAAGTGCGCCTCGGTCCGAGAAGAGTCCACAACAAACTCAGTCAAGGTTTATTTTTTCATCGAATTAAGAACCTCATCCTTTTTTTGAAGTCGGCTAAAAAGCAGCAAGGCACCTCTGAGAAATGAGTCAAAAACTAACTAACTAATTAACTTATAGCGTGGCTACTTTTTATCTGAAAAAAAAATTGCTCGCGATATTCCTGAAAAAAAAAACGAAATTTTACTCCTAGGGAGTTATATAGTTGGGGCATCAAGTAGTTTGAAAAACTTGTTTTTTTATTTTAAATACTTCACAAAATAAATTTGCCAATATTATCAGTTTCTTTATTCGAAACTTTATTTCTCAATGTCACTTCACTGACCAGATTTCACCAACTTGAAAACGTTTCATGCGGACGGAATTTTAATTATGCCCTTAAACAACTTTCTTAAACCTTATATGGTATGCATTAAAATTTATTAGTAGCTATTCAGATGTATGGCTTTTTAAATCTTATTTAGTACTGACAAATATCAAAACATGATAAAATCACCCAATTTTTTAGAAAATATTTATATTACAGAAACTTTAAGTGATAACTAATTTATAGTTCAACGGAATTGTGTGATTGATAGATTGTACTAATTAATGTAAAAACCAATTAAGATATCAAAAACTACTTCGTAATTAAGGGTTTTCAAGTTATTCTTAATTTTTGGTTGCACTAAGATGATTTTAACTTATATTACCTATTAATTTAATAACCCATCACAGGCTTAATGAATTAGAGCCTTAGCCAGACATACCTACGTTAGCGATAGCGATAGTGATAGCGATAGCGATTATCGCACTTTCTATCAGACCATGCTCCCACAGAAAATAGGGATCGTGACAGGTTTTTTTAATTGTATATAAATTTGGAGTATGCTAATAGTAAAGTAATTTTCTAAAAGGAACAAGATATCTGCGATTATTACTTTTGAAGCTACGGGGATTTAAAGGGTCATGTTTACGGCACTGCCCCTGAAAAACGCCCCATACTAAATGGTACGTCGTAAGCACATAATGATCGTTAGAATGCGCGTTCAAAATTACTAATATTTTTGTTATTTGTGCGTTTATGTTTATAGTTCACATATTGAAAAATATCACATTGAATGTAAGGAGCTAAAAATGTATGAATTTTCATCTAACTACGATAAAAGACTGATGAAATTTTGTAATCTCATTTTTTTGCTAATATCCAGACATTCTTTGTTTTTTTACGTTTAAATTGGTTAATACCTTTTGACCATATTTACCCGAATGTTTGATAATAATCAATATATTCAAACCTAGTTATAATCCCCCAATATGATGAGAAAGGGAAGCTAGACAGAGTGGCGCCGTAACGCGTTACGCTACGGTTCTTATAAGTAATAACTTCAAATTTGCTTCAGGTATACTTGGATGGTTGAGTCTAGGGAGCTGTTACCTTCCAAAGACATTACTCCAAAATCCATAATTGGTTACCGTACTTAGTTATGGTCAAGAGCATAGGCTGACAAACTTCAAAAAGGCATCATTATATGAGATATTTGACGGCCTCCGTGGCGCAGTGGTATGCGTGGTGGATTTACAAAACATAGGTCCTGGGTTCGATCCCTGGCTAGGCCGATTGAGGTTTTCTTAATTGGTCCAGGTCTGGCTGGTGGGAGGATTCTAATTATTAATTTTTATTATTGATATCTTTTATTAATTGATATCGATATATTTCGAACCCTTATTTTATGTACTACACAAATATATTACATACAAAATATTTTTTTTTTTTTTAAATAAATATACTTAAACAACACGCATCACTATCTAGCCCCAAAGTAAGCATACAAAGTAGCTTGTGTTATGGGTACTAAGATAGTTGAAGAATATTATTGTTTATATTAAATTTGATATAAGTCAACTACCCTATTACGTAAACTGATCATAAAAACAATAATTACAACGAAAATAAAGTACTTACCAACGAGTACTTTACCATTTTTACTTTTTAGATTGCAATTGTTTTTTTTTTTATTTTTTTATTCTCTACAAGTTAGCCCTTGACTACAATCTCACCTGATGGTAAGTCATTATTTAATCTAAGATAGAAGCGGGTTAACTTGTTAGGAGGAGGATGAAATCCACACCCCTTTCAGTTCTACACGACATCGTACCGGAACGCTAAATCGCTTGGCGGTACGTCTTTGACAATAGGGTGGTAACTAGCCACGGCCAAAGCCTCCAGCCAGACCTGGACCAATTATAAATTACTTGGACCAATTATAATTAAATCGGACCAGTAGTTCTTGAGATTAGCGCGTTCAATCAAACAAACAAACTCTTCAGCTTTATAATATTAATTACAATAGGATTATTCTTACCAATTACATTTTTTTTATAATTATATTAATAATATATTATATTATTATCTAATTAAAATACTTAGGTACCTAACATGAGGTTTGCGTTCATTAAAATCCTTGAACTTATTGCGAAACATGTTTGCGATTCGGCATTCAAATCTGAATGCCAAACGCAATCTATTATTAATAAAAAAAAAAATCACAACATCCATGACCCCGTATGGGCCAGTACAAAACAGCTGTTGATAATGATACATTTCCTCACCTCGCATGAAAATCATTATAATGCACTATATCCAATCGAAACAAGTCCTGTTTTACAACAGCGGCTTCTATTACACACACAAAGGTTACAATCACAATCGATTGATACATTTTTATGTTAACAAGTTATTAATTTCGCTACAGTTAGTATAACTATTATCACATTGTCTGTTATCGTAATAAAATACGTAACCGCATTTGCGTCGGCTCTAACTGAGTGATTAAGTACTACTAAATAGTAAACACGGCGCCTGTGGAGGCGAAGCGAGATTGATAGGTTATTGTTCGGCTGTGGACACAGCAGGTGCATCAGTTCATTCACTAGTAGACGCTGCGCGGTTTCACACGCGTGGTTCCCGTTCCCGTAGGAATACGGGGATAAAATAGTCTATAGCCTTCCTCGATAAATAGGCTATCTAGCACTGAAAGAATTTTTCAAATCGGACCAGTAGTTTGTTGGTTTCTTTGATTGAACGCGCAAATATCAGGAACTACTGGTTTGATTTGAAAAACTCTTTCAGTTTTAGATAGCCCATTTATAGAGGAAGGCTATAGGTTATATTTTATCCCCGTATTCCTACGGGAACGGGAACCACGCAGGTGAAACCGCGCGGCGTCTTCTAGTGTACTTATATACGTTTTTACACTTCCTCAACACACAACTCGACATTGTATACAATATTTAGGTATTATTAGTTTAAATAACTATCGTTGTTTACTATGCGACTCAATGAAATCAAGACAATTAGCCGCTTTTGTTCGCCTCAGTTTTGACGCGTTAGTGACATATCTCTATTATAAAATCTTTGTTCGTTTTACTATAAAGAATCTGTGCATTAGCGCCATCACATTTTTTCCTACAAAAGGCCACTGAAGACGGAAAAAGGAAAAACTAAATAAAAATGTCTCAATGCTTTGTTCTCCTTATAGAAATCTATCAGCTATTGTGTCTACAAAATAATAATTGGGTAGTTAAGTAGGTACTATACCTATCTCTAACATCTTTCCGGTATTGTGTCGATAGTTGTTTTTATTGTAGTTTTTTTTTTTAGTTTACGGTTTTATTATACTCATTATTATGTAAGTGCTTTTAGTTTAAATGTACAAGTTAAGGTCGGTTTATATCTACAGACACAGTGCGTCACAGACAAGTAGCGTGGTAGACATCCACAGACACCGTCTATTCACACTACCCGGCTGATAACTAGAGACAGCTTAAGTTCTTTTCATGAAAGAACTCCCCCAGACGCGGCGCTAATGTCTTAATGGCTCATTGTCACTTTGTAATGGCGGTCTGACTATAATAGTGTATAGTAAGACCTAAGTAAGTAGAAGATTGCAGTCAATTTTAGTTCAGGTTTCATGAAAAGGACTCTACAGACATGAACCGCACAGACAAAACATTCTTTCCGCGAATACTGGCCGGGCGCAGCCCGTATCTGTCAATGATTAAACACTGTTTATAAGAATATTATTTTGTCTGCCACGGCACATGTCTGGCACGCTAAATGTCTGTAGATATAAACGGACCTTTACTCGTAGCAGTAGATTGTGATAGCAGCAGACTTTATATAAACTTAACGATGCTCAAAGATTATGTCACTTTGAAGGTGCCAATTCATATTTTGTTCATGTAAAAACCGGACAAGTGGGAATCGCTTTCGCCCCCTGAGAGGTATTTACATATTATTTTCATCATCATCATCATCATCATCATCATCATCATCATCATCATCATCAACAGCCAATGGCCGGTCACTGCTGCACATAGGACTTTTGGATTGGACTTTTGGAAACCACAAGGGTCTCGTGCCGCCAGTATTCAGCGGTTCCCTGCCACCTAGTTGAAGTAATCGGTCCACCTAATGGGGAGATCACCGTCACTGCGCTTTCTGGCGTAAGGTCGCCTTTCCAGCACCTTGAGACCCCCAACGTCCTTCGGCTCTTCGAACTATGTAGCTTACCCTTTGCCACTTCAGCTTCGCGACTCGCTGAGCTATGTCAGTAACTTCGGTTCATCTGCGGAGCTTCTCATTTCTAATTCGATCACGCAGAGAAACTCCAAGCATAGCTCACTCAATCGCCCGCTGGTTGACTTTAAGCTTTCTAATAAGGCCAATATAGTTAGCGACCAAGTCTCGGATCCGTAGGTCATCATTGGCAACAAGACTTTCGTCTTCTACATTCTTAATATTATGTAATATTTTTGTAAGAAGATGACTCAATAAAATTATAATTAATTGCACCACAGATCATGTAAGAGTAGATAAAGTATAACTTATCTCCCCTATCTTCAATCGTAAAAGAAATGTATTTCACGCTGAAGTTAAGTCACTTCTATAAGTATAAAGCATATTTAATTTTTTCTTAGGGATAATAGGAAAAATCTGCCTCGTCATAATGTGACTTCGCATCATGAGATCACGTGTTCAAGTCCTGAATGAAACATTGAGGTTTTTCTTTCTTCAAAGAAATTTTCAGTAAAAATTCTCGCAGTTGGGGAAAATGGTGCTTAAACCCCTTATAGACTTCAAGAACTTATCGCAAAAGTTTACATCCTGGATTCTACTAATCGCAGGACGTGCTTAATTTAACTGTTTTTTGTTTTGAAAATTCTGTGATAATACGAATAAAACATTTGTCACATTATTATTATATTTGTATGAGTCACAAAGAGATAATTTAACATTCGTTTAAATATCACGTAACTACATATTAGGTATATTATTTTCGTTGTAGCTATAAAGTTTGTTTAATGTACCTACTATAATAACACTGGCGTGTTGCCAGTGATGACTATGCTATGGTTCCGAGACTTGATCGCTAAATATGGGCCTCATCAGAAAGCTCAGAGTCACACAGCGGACGATGGAACGAGCTATGCTAGGAGTATCTCTGCGTGATCGAATCAGAAATGAGGAGATCCGCTGAAGAACTAATGTCACCGACATAGCTCAACGTGAGTCAAGGCGAGTCGCGAAGCTGAAGTGGCCATGGGCGGAGCACATAGTTTGAAGAGCCGATGGCCGTTGGGGGCCCTAAGGTGGTGGAATGGCGGCACCGCACCAGAAAGCGCATTGTTAGTCGACCTCCCACCAGGTGGACTGACGACACCAAGCGAGTTGCAGGTATTCGCTGCATGCAGGCGGCTCAGTACCGTGATGTTTGGAAGTCCCTACAAAAGGCCTATGTCCTGCAGTGGACGTCCATCGGCTGACATATGATGATGATTTTATCATTGTAAGGACTTAATGTTCATTTATACCTCGTCCTACCTTGACAATGACTTCACCGACACTTGCACGAGCTGCAGCCACGATAATAAGATAAGCTTTTAAGACAGCAACATATTATTATTCACATCGACAAAGACGTACTGCCAAGCGATTTAGCGTTCCAGTAACGATGTCGTGTAGAAACTGAAAGGGGATTTTCATCCTCCTCCTAATAAGTTAGACCGCGTCCATAGAGTACATCATCACTTACCATCAGGTGAGATTGTAGTCAAGGATTGTAAAAAAATATGGTTTATCTACATAGCCAAATTAAGGATAATAGAGATATTTACGAACACTTAGCTATTATGTCTATCAATATGTCTAGATCTTGAAACTGTATCTTATTACCAAGTACATGAACAGGTGGTTAATAAAATGTTTCAAATAAATTATTTATTTAAAAACACGAACATTGTACTATAAAAATGAAAAACAGTCTATTGATATGTACTGTACAATATAATCTAATAGTTAATGACAATTCGTCCGTCCGTGGATACGTCTATAGGTGAATGCTTCTCGATGTATGTTTCTAGAACTTTCTGATCACGACCGACCACGTCGACGTTCTTCTTTCCTTCTTTGAACATCTGGAACAAAACCATTACCGGTTAATGGTTTAGGAACGTGTTTTATAGCTAATATTATTTTGTATGAGCTCGCGAGTCCCTTTAATTTTTGCGTTTATTCAGTTTTACACAAAACGCGGAATTTCTCAACAATGCACTGTTGAAAATTTAAAAATTATTTATACCGGTCTACAGTGCAAACACCTGCGTCTTCGTCCGCGAGAAAAATACAGATAACAGACAATATATTTTGTCGATACATTACATTTTAAGTACATTTAAAGGTCAAAGCACCATTACTACGCCTCGGACACGTAACGGAAACGCCTCGCCTCCAAACAAGCTATCCGCGCGCCGTAACCTCGCCGATCGTTCGCTGGCAAAGCTGATGACCGAGAGCTGGTGGACATATTTGGGTAGGTATATGAGGAAGATGAAAACTTGTCCTGCAGGTACATCTTATAATGCTACCTTAGCAATTAGCAAAATTCATCTAGAAAGTTTATCGTATGAATTTTTACCGTAAACCCGTCGCCACCGTCAGCCAAATAAGCAGGCGCGGTCACATGATAGTAAATTGAAGGGTCCAGTGCGACATTGGAGTCCCTACTGTTGCCGACGTATGCTGACGTCACACGCTGACCTTCGGGCAGCGACACATTGTATGTGACTTG
This sequence comes from Bicyclus anynana, assembly GCF_947172395.1. NCBI lineage: Eukaryota > Metazoa > Arthropoda > Insecta > Lepidoptera > Nymphalidae > Bicyclus > Bicyclus anynana. Next base: position 12,748,928 of record NC_069090.1, read on the forward strand.
GAGACCTGGGAACCAATAAGAAAATGTTTGTTTACAAATTTATAAAATACTCGAAAGCAATTTAAAAATTTTTGTTTTTAGATTTATCTATGCCTCATTAGTACGTTGCGTCGCATCATCGCAACGGATCAACGCATTATTGACATATACACATTACGCTTACTTTGTTGCGTAGTACGTACGACGTCACATGGCAAGAGGAAGACACACACCCAGTCAGTTTGAAACTCAACAATGGATCGCAACAAATGAAACACTGTGCGTCGTCGCAACGAAGCTCCGCTTTACAACACTTGCAACTCTTTAATGTGGCATGTCATCTATACTAATATTATAAAGCTGAAGAGTTTATTTGTTTGTTTGATTGAACGCGCTAATCTCAGAAACTACTGGTCCAAATTAAAAATTATTTTAGTGTTTAATAGCCCATTTATCGAGGAAGGGAACCACGCTGGTGAAACCGCGCAGCGTCAGCTAGTTTAAAATATAGGGAAAACATCGCAGCGTTAAGCAATGCACTAATGGAGCATCGCTTTTACTGGGATTAAATAGTAAATTATGAAAAGGTTCTAATAAGAGGATTACTAAAACACATGATGAGTGCATTTTATACTAGCAACACGAGTGTTTTATAGAGAGTTCTTTGACTATTATAAAATGCATTTATCTTTTAATAGCTCCTAATAAGCAACCGTTTCATAATCTACTTCATTTCGTTCATTGTAATATAGACGTGATCTATGCCAATAAGATATTTTTTATTTCATAATCGAAGTTTGATGATAAGAGAGATTTATCTAATGCCACACAATACTCCTCGCGCTGCCGCTCGTACTGCCGCAATATTGCTCTATCTCTCTATACATGTTCTACTCGTGCAAATATTCGCGGTAGGTAGGACTAGCGGCAGGCCGAGTAACGTGTCCACACGCGTCTCTGCCTGTTTCCCTCGCTATTTCTCAGTTCCCACGCCACTCGTACCTTGATGCCCTAAACAATCTTCCCCTGTGGGTTCCCCCAAACCATAAGTACTGCAACTGCACAGAATACTAATTAAAAAATCTGATAATAGGAATCGTAAGTAGAATAACATCTAATATATAAAATTCTCGTGTCACAGTTTTCGTTGCCATACTCCTCCGAAACGGCTTGACCGATTTTGATGAAATTTTTTGTGCATATTCAGTAGGTCTAAGAATCGGCCAACATCTATTTTTCAAACCCCTAAATCCTAGGGTAGGGTAGTGGTAGGGTAGGGGTATGGTATAGGGATAGGGTAGGGGTAGCGTAGCGGTAGGGTAGGGGTAGGGTAGGGGTAGGGTAGGGGTAGGGTAGGATAGTGGTAGGGTAGGTTTATGGTATAGGGATAGGGTAGGGGTAGGGTAGCAGTAGGGTAGTTGTAGGGTAGGGTAGGGGTAGAGTAGAGGTAGGGGTAGGGTAGGGTAGGGGTAGGGGTAGGGGTAGTAGTAGGGTAGTGTAAGGTAGGGATAGGGAAGAAGTGCAAATAAATAAATTAATAAGTCAAAGCGAAGCTTGAGCGGGTCCGCTAGTTGTATCAATAAAGGTCAATTGGAAATAAGAGTATTTTCAAATTGCTTTGACTTTCGTGTGCTCGTTTTTTAAAATATTTGCCATATCTTAACACTCGTCCCTGGCCACTCGTCCAGTATGTGGCGGTTGGGCATAAATAAATAAGGTCAAACCTGAAACTTGCAGCACAAAAGGCCCTTTGAAAGGGTCGAAGGCCCACGCATTGGAGACGCCTCTTTCTAGTGCCAGGAGAATGTCCTTGCCCTGTAGCTCGAACACTTCCACACGATCGTTGAAGGGCAACAACTCGAACGTTACGCCTTTTGTTATTTCTGTAAAAAAAAAAACAAAATATTTCGTAAATTTTAGAATTTAAACTATCTTGAGTGTTATTCATATTAACTGATTATGAAACACGGCTAAAACTCACGTGTTATTAGGTCGGAGTAGTTTAGAACCCATACGGGGCCCTTATTCATGAGCTGGTTCTTGCAACGCGGAACGATCCAAACTGCGAAGCGGGTGCGCGATGCGCAGCTGCTCGCATCGCGCGCAGGGAGAGGGGTTGAGTGGTGGGGAGTGAAGGTTCCGTTACACTCTCCGACGGTTCATTAATAATAAGTATCACGTGAGTTGTAGCCGTGTTTTATAATCAATTAATATATTTCGTAAATATACTCACAAAAATATTAGCAGACTCAGGTCCAATTGACACAACACAATATTTCTAGGGTTATCGTTAAATAATTTTAAGATAAGTAGGTATAAATGTATTCTGAAGTTATTGTGTTGTGCTAACAAATAGATTATTTCTATTCTATTTTAAACACCAGTATGTAAATAAAAAATACGCCTATTGAAATTTGTATATGTATAAAAAATATTACACACGTATATTTTACAATATAGGTGTGTAATTGTGTATACTCACGTCCACTAGGTATTGTAGATTTGATATTTCCACGTTGCATAAACGCTATGTAATGGAGCTCTGGTCGTAACGACTTTGCCTGAAATTAAAAAGTTGGTATCTAGTGTCAGGAACCCCGAATTCTGTTTTTGACTGTCTACCTAATAGTCCAGTAATACTGTAAAAAAAACTGAATTCAACCCTTTTTTCAAGATGGCGGAAAATGCATGGAAAATGCACATGGGAAATCTTGGTCAAGTATTTGAAATTAAGCTTTCCTCCCACTATGTATCCAAAATCCAGCTTTCATTTCATTCGGTTCATTTGCATATCTAAGCTGATTTTTCCGACTGTAGAGCAATAAGCAACTTATTTTATATAAGTTTGTATAAAATTCAAGGATAGTCAACTTTTTTCTATTCGAATATTTCTTGTACTCTTTATTAGCGTATTATAATAATTATTAGCTGTGGAATGACTAGTTATTTAAGTATACTCCTAGTTTTTGAATTGTTTGTAGTAAACAGTGCCACATCGCTTTAGAAGATATAAAGTCCGACCGCTCAGAAATTGCATTTGTGACACCTGTCAATGTCACCTTTCTATGTTTGTTAATTAATACATTGTTAATAATTTTAGGCCTAAATTAATACGTTTATTGTAAGTTGGCATAGTTATCATATTTTAAATATTATTATTACTCGTTATTAATGTTAATAAAAGATATTTAAATGTCCCATAGCAGAAGAACCAAAGTCACAGACATAGCTCAACGAGTTGCGAAGCTGAAGTGGCAATGGGCGGGGCACATAGTTCGAAGAGCCGATGGACGTTGGGGTCCCAAAGTGCTGGAATGGCGACCCCGCACTAGTAAGCGCAGTGTTGGCCGACCCCCCACCAGGTGGACTGACGACATCAAGCGAGTCGCAGGGATTCGCTGGATGCAGATGGCTCAATATCGTGATGTTTGGAAGTCCCTACAAAAGGCCTATGTCCTGCAGTGGACGTCCATCGGCTGATATGATGATGATGATGAAATGTCCCATTGACATTAACAACGACATGTATCAGAAACGCAATTACTGAGCGGCCGGACTTTGCAAAGTGTGGGTACTTACATATTCACTCAACGCATCTACCAATAGATCGCCAAGAGCACACTCTCCGAACACACAATCCTCGAAATGCAGCGTCTTCTTACTCTCGCCTATCACCTGCTGTTCAGCGCTGTGGACCAATGCTGCATATGGCGCTAACCTCGCCTTGATGTCCAAATCTGACAAACAATACAATTATTTATCTTTTTATCACTAGATACCAATATAATAACCTAACCTGTAATCATGCACCTCCAACTTTTCAGTTATGTGCATTTAAAATAAATATCACGTGTCACAAACGGTGAAGGAAAAACATTGTGAGCATACATGAGAATTTTCTTAATTATCTAGGTGTACGAAGTCTGCCAATCCGCATTTGGCCAGAGTGGTGGAATTAGCCTATCCCCTCTCATTCTGAGTGGAGGCTCGTGCTTAACAATGAGCCGAAACATGGGTTGTTAATGATAAGTGAATGGGAAATTTGGAAAACTTACAAAAAGTTGGTATTATTTTATTATATTATTTTATTATGTTGGTATTATTTTATTATGTTATTGAAGGAGATAATCCCAAATTAACTAAAAACATATTTTTCACTACTCTTGCTCAAAAACACTGTCATATTACCACTCCACAGCGGGGCTAAACAAGCATATTAGCCTCTAGGGGCTAAAGTAATTTTGTTTTTTTAATTCTTGTCTGTTACGAGTACTAGCCAAGTACTAGCCTACTATAAAACGGAGGAGGTTTTATTTGAAAATAGAATCATTATAGGTAAGGCACTGATTGTTTTGAAAAATAAATAAAAAACTTTAAATTGGAATGAAATGCAGCGTTCTTGTCTATGAAATACGTTTATTTTTTTATTTAATTTTTATTGAGTTGCGAATAGAGCGAGATTTGAAGACTTGGGACATCCTTTACGGTGTAATACCTTTGCCTCTTTCTCATGTGAAAAAAATAAAATTTAAAAGCGAGAATTTAAAAAACAATTGACGTGAATAATACACACTTGATTTATTTCAGAAATTCATTGTCAATTTGTGACCGTAACTTACATATTTTTCAACAATAATTGTTATTATTGTCTTTATCAGTGAGAATGGTGATCCTAATTTGGAGATGGATGAAATTTTCAATCTGTTACCATCAAAGTCCAGACGCATTTACTTAAATAGGTACTTACCTACGAAAAATTTTATAAGTGGAGAAAACAACAACGAATGGATTCACTTACGAAAGGAGTTTTTTAAACTATTATCTCCCACGCTTGTCTTACATACTTATTATTCATCTTCACAGTAGTCGGAAATTATGTTACTGAGTAAAAGCATCTACCTTAATATCCAAAATTGTAGACTTTGTTTATTTAATTTTCAATTAAAATAAATCATTGAATATTGTACTAAACTATTTTATTTTCTCGCAATCGTAGTGAAAAGCAGAGTGTAACACGTGGGGCTAAACCCATTATAAACTCGGTTTCTATTTAAGCGCCTAAAAATACCTCGTATATAATGGGTCTTTTTAGCCCCTTGTATACCAATCTACTATTTGACGATCTCGATTTAAGAAGCTGAAGTAATAAACATTCTGTAGATTGTTCCCCACGCTGAAAATGGAAATGGATGAAGAGAGGAAGCGGTTATTTGAATCTTTAATTTTTTTAAAATATGGAATTTAGTCAACCTTCGGAATCGGAGCCGTTGGTTTCGGTAAATAAAATACCTCTAATGATACCTATTAATGATTATTTATTTAAAATTATTTACAGATATACCTAAATTTGTAACCTAAATTAATTTAGCATCAAATGATCATCTATCTATATTACAAAAATAGATGGAATACCAAAATTGGAATGATTAAGTACTTCTTTTTCCATATCTTCTACACTCATCTGATAAAATCTTCGAGTGTTCTCTGAAGATCAAAATTCATTTGTTATTAGCAATGCCTTAATTTCATGGAATAAAATTTTACCTTAATCTATTTTAATATTATAAAGCTGAAGAGTTTGTTTGGTTGAATGCGCTAATCTCAGGAACTACTGGTCCGATTTGAAAAATTCTTTCAATGTTAGATAGCCCATTTATCAAGGAAGGCTATAGGCTACAAATTATTCCCGTATTTCTACGAGAACTGGAACTACGCTGGTGAAACCGCGCGGCGTCAGTTAGTATAGTAATATTATTTTGACGGACTCCGTGGCGCAGTGGTATGCGCGGTGGATTTACAAGACGGAGGTCCTGGGTTCGATCCCCGGCTGAGCAGATTGAGATTTTCTTAATTTGTCCAGGTCTGGCTGGTGGGAGGCTTCGGCCGTGGCTAGTTACCACCCTACCGGCAAAGACGTACCGCCAAGAGATTTAGCGTTCCGGTACGATGCCGTGTAGAAACCGAAAGGGGGTATGGATTTTCATCCTCCTCTTAACAAGTTAGCCCGCTTCCATCTTAAACTGCATCATCACTTACATCAGGTGAGATTGTAGTCAAGGGCTAACTTGTAAAGAATAAAAAAAAAATCTAAAATGTAATAAAGGTTTTTATTATAAAAATGAATTTAAAAGCAGGATTTTTATTATAAATTAACTAATAAAACGAAGCTGAAGCACTAGAGTGTTTGCTACCAAGACAAAAATTAGTAATCTTGTGCTTCCTACAATAAAAAATTGGTTAAGTTACTGTCATATTTATTTTAACCAATCATTTTTTTTTTGTAAAAGTCTATTACCCTGGGCCCCGAACTAATTTTGATACAGGGCCGCTCCAGGCTACGCCACTGCTTAAATGCAAGGCAAAAATGCTTACCTTCTGGTTCGTTTCTGTCAAGGAATATCGGCCCGCCTTCCCACTTGACGAAATTGCCGCGATAGTCGAAATAGACGATCAAGTTGCCCATATACTTGGTATATGCTGAAGCTTGGACTATCACGACCTTAAAATAATATAAAAAAATGTGGTAAATTTGTTAAGTAGTAATAGTCAACAGAGGTAATATCACACAAACATGAATTTTTTGTCATGTTTAAGTAGACTGTCATTTATTTATTTCTCCTTTTTTTTTAATTTTTAACAATGTTATACATAAAATATACAAAACACTATTAAAAACTTATAAAAAAAAATTCAACCCTCCCGCTGCGGGACATTTAAGTGCCCAAGCAACCGGTGTTCAGGGCTCCAGAGTGAGGAACCTCCTCACAATACGCGCCGTCTCAAGAATCACTGCCTTCTGTATCCGACTCTTGATCCAACAGTTAAGCGAAAGCTTCTTAAGGTGTTGGTCGAAGCTTTTCGCTATAAGACCATTGACTGAAACAACTATCGGAACAATAATAGTTGACTCAACATTCCACATGGCGGTAATCTTGTGAGCAAGGTCCAGTAGTTTGATAGTTTTTCCTTTTCGGCTTTAACCAGATTTTCGTCATGTGGAACAGTAATATCAACAACTATTGCACGACTCACTGACCGATCGACTAGCACTATATCAGGTCTATTGGCAACAATATACAATTATTATTATCAATTCTTACTATTTTTTACCGACTTAAAAAAAAGGAAGAGATTATGTTTGTTACCTCAAGACTTCGTCATTTACTTATTAAGCGATTTTGAAAATTTATTTTTTGTTTGAAAGAGTTTACTTCCAGATTGGTCCCATTTAATTTTCACGAAAATCGGTTCAGTAATTTAGTGTTAAAATCAAAATAACTGAAATAAGCGAACGAAATTGGCCGTACTGTGACGTTTACTGTCATTATGCTGGGACACACTAAGTCAGAAAAATAAAATCTATTTAACAAAATTTTTAACAAAATTATTTTTCATTTTGTGTCCTTTAGATTGATCGGTTTGAAGGTGGTGCCAAAAAAAACAAATAAACTTTAAGAGCCTATTTGGTATAGCACCGCCTTTAAACGCTAGAAATCAACCGGCGCATAAAGTAATTAAAAATAATAAATAAGAATACAGTTTTGTGTCAATATTTAATACCTTATGCTTCTTATTTGCGGAGGATTGAACAAAAACAGGATACGGCCCTGCCACGTCTTCTCCACTTGGCGCTGGCCCGTTCCAGAGTAGAGAATGTGAGTGACCGCCCACTATGATGTCTACATACTTGCCGGCATTCTGGGCGATTAGTCTGTCAATTAAAATAAGTCAGTCAAAGCAGGGCAGGAGTCTGAAGTACCTGCCTGCCTTGCTTACAAAATGCCTTGCTTACATCCGATGGAGTCCACAGTTGGACATAGGCTAAAGCTAAAATACATGGCGTTTTTTGTATTTTATTAATCATTATCAACCAATATTCGGCTCACTGCTGAGCTCGAGTCTCCTCTCAGAATGAGAGGGGTTAGGCCAATAGTCTACCACGCTGGCCCAATGCGGATTGGCAGACTTCACACTCGCAGAGAATCAAGAAAATTCTCTGGTATGCAGGTTTCCTCACGATGTTTTCCTTCACCGTTTGATACACGTGATATTTAATTTCTTAAAATGCACACAACTGCAAAGTTGGAGGTGCATGCCCCGGACCGGATCCGAACACACACACTCCGGGATCGGAAGTGGAGGTCATATCCACTGGACTTTCTCGGTATTTTATTACCGCCATGTTTTTGTTTCACGCCTCACAATAATACCTACCTAATTAAGTAGCTGATAGGTAGTCTGATAGGTATTTTTGTGCATTAAATAGGGGTTTAAAGTTGTAATTTTTTCTACGGAACCCTACACTGCGAGTGGCCCGACACGCACTTTGCCGGTTTTTAATATCAACACAGTAATTTACGTTAAGGGGGAATGGGAATTAACCATTTTTTAAATGATGATGTCTTTAATATTTACTAGCGCACTAGGTAGTTAGATATACTCGAAAAAAAAACCATTATTTGTAAATATTGCAAATAATTTGCAAAAAAATACACACATAATGCATCACTTATGAGGATTTAAACAATTTCGACCGACCAAATTGTAGATAATTGTCCCAGTAAACCGATTACCTATAATGATTTTTTTTTCCCCAACTGTGACTTAGACCCAGAGACCTTTTGATCTGCAACTTTATTAAGATAATACTTACTTATCAACATCAAGACCGCAATGTGACAGTACTATAATAATATCGACTCCCTTTTCGTTGAGTGCTTCCGATTCATGTTTGACAGCTTCCAACGGGTCGGTGAACTCTACATTGCCAGCTGAGGACAAAATCTGAAATAAAAAGATAAAAGGTTACAGAATAAAATGCATTATTTGATTACTAACAAATCTAAACAAGCATAGTTGTAATCTAAGCTATACCCAAATCGTCTCAACTGTTTCCATAAATCTATATACTCCTAAATATAAGGAAATATATCATCCTACTTCCTACTAATAATAAAAACGCGAAAGTTTGTATGAATGTTTGGATGTATGTTTGGATGTTTGTTACTCTATAACGCCGCTACTACTGAAGCGATTTAGATGAAATTTGGAAAGGAAATAGATTTTACTCTGGATTAACACATAGGCTATCCCGAAAAAATCCATGGTTTCCCGAGATTTGCGAAAACTGATGATTTTGATGATATGAATGTTTGTTACTCTTTCACGCCTCAACTACTGAACCGAATTAGCTGAAATTTGGTATTAAGATATATTATAGCCTGGATTAACTCATAGACTTTTACTTTTTATCCCGGAAAATCCATGGTTCCCGAGGGATTTTTGAAAAACCGAATTCCACGCGGACTAAGTCGCGGGCGTCCGCTAGTTTTCCATAAATCCATATTTATGGAAACACGTTAGTTGAGACGATTTGGATGAAATTTTGTATTTACGAGAAGACTATTGAACCCGTCCATTATTACTGCATTAGTCTTCACAATGCGTGTACAATATGCACTCAGCCTAGCTGAAATAGTAATAAGTAATAAAATAAAATAGCTCCGAGTGCCAGAAGTATTACCCAGGGGCGTACCTACCGCCGTATCAATAATACGGGGCCCCTGGACTACAGGGGTCCTACAGGACTACAGTCCGAGGGCCCCGTATCATTTATACTTTAAATGATTGGGCCTTACGTGTGGAAGCAAAAATACTATTTTTTGCTTCCACACGTAAGGCCAAATGTAATTTCACTGAATCTTGTCCTTCCAGGAAAAAAATACCATGAAAACCTGCCTATAGGTATAGCTTACATTTCACTTCAGAAATTACAAAAGTCGAATAAGCAATCTGTTTTTCCCGGACTTCATAATTATGAAGTCACTGTCCTATTTATTTAAATCTAGCAACTTTGTTTCTTTAGTGAGAAATCTGTTTGGGCCCAAATTAATTTTTATCCAAGGCAGACTACGCCACTGGTACCTTGAAGTTTAGCCGAAACAAAATAAAAGAAGGTCAGTATTAATTCCTTCCATTGAACATACAGCACTGTAATATTCTATCAAATATAAAAAATATATATAAATAAAGGATTAAATGGTAAAAAGACTACCGTCAACAAAATATTCGCCCTTGTCTGCACCGTACTTCTATATGTCTTATCTTCTCGTATTAAAAGAATATAAAGTAAGTAAATGTACTTAGTAATTTATGATAATTATACTAACCTTCTCAGTAAAACAATAGGTGTAAAAATGTTTTATACGCCATATATGTTTTTACTTAATTATGAGGAAACGAACATACTAAATATTAGCTAACGCCCCGCGATTTCATTCGCGTAGTTTCCGTTCCTGATGACGAAGGGGATGAAATACAGCCTATGTTACTCAATGAAGATGTAACTTTCTATTGGTAAAAGAATTTCCTGGTCAGGCTTTACTTAGTATAGAAGAAATAATCAGTAAAGCTAAAATAATAAACCTGTCACATGTTATCATTTTATCACCGAGGATATCAAGCGGGTTGCAGGATGCTGGCAGCTCGAGACCGTTGTGCTTAGAGGTCCATGCAAGAGGCCTATGTCCAGCAGTAGACGTCTATCGGCTGATAAGGTAAGGTAAGGTATGTTATCATTTTATAGATAACGTGACATAACTAAGTTAATTGAGATCTCTTATCATTTTTAAGTGAGAGATATTACACGCACGTTTCATAATTTATCTTAATATAATATCTGAACTTATCAGATCATTGAGAAAATGTCTTGTAGAAAGTATACTTACCCACTACCTATCTATCTACCTAGATATGTAAGTAAATTTAACTCGTACGAGTATGTAACTTTACTTATGTACATACATTTACGATTTTTATTGTTTTTCGTAATGAGAAACTTTAACCGACTTTTAAAACACAAGAGGAACAACTTCGTTATACAAAATTTTGCTACTAGAAGCGCACACACTACTAAAGTGTTTTTCAGATAGCATGAGTACGGTGACAGTTGCCTTATGACGTTCATAATACGTACTATTATCGTAGATCGCGGCAAACTTTCAAGAGTGAAACGAACTGTCACCGTACCCATGCTATCTGAAAAACACTATAGAAGTTCTCAAAAGGAATATTGTTTCCAGTTTTTGTCACATTTTGCACTGATGCTCCACTCTTATTTGTCCTAGTGTTTTCTTATAAGCTTACAGTCTTCCTCGATAAATGAACTGTCCAACACAAAAACAGTTTTCAATTCGAACCAATAGTTTCTGAGTTTAGCACGTACAAACAAACAAATTCTTCAGCTTTATAATATTAACAATTTACTGTGATCTTGCCTTAGTGTCTTGAGTGATAAGTCCAATAATACCAATCTTCCTCTTCTTCCGTTCTATAATAATATGCCCCTTATACAACCCTTGCAAGACGGGCTCCTTGCTAGAATCCATGTTAGCTGCTAGGACCGGCGCCTTAAGTGCTCGCAGATATGGCGCCAAGCCTTCTGGGCCGTCATCGAATTCGTGATTTCCGATAGCCTGGAAAGAGAACGACAAAAAGTTTTATAAAAATCTTCGTAGTAGTTAAGTTTATCCATGATGGCGCATACTTTAGTTACCTACCAGTAGCGAAGGCTGAAATTTTGTAATAGGCAACCCGGTCATGTGTATTTTAGTCATGCGCGCAGGCGGTTATTGTACGTCGTTATCAAACCATATTCGGCTCACTGCTGAGCTCGAGTCTCCTCTCAGAATGAGAGGGGTTAGGCTAGTCCACCACGCTGCCGGCCCAATGCGGATTTGCAGACTTCACACACGCAGAGAGTTACGAAAATTCTCTGGTTGGTGTGCAGGTTTCCTCACGATGTATTCCTTTGAGACACGTGATATTTATTTTCTTAAAATGCACACAACAGAAAAGTTGGAGGTGCATGCCCCGGACCGGATTCGAACCCACACTCTCCGGAGTCGGAGGCAGAGGTCATATCCACTGGACTATCACGCCTTATTTATAGTTATTTATACAGGTTATTGTACAGTTTGTAAAAATGCTGTAGTAATATTATATCCTATTTCGAGTGTATAAAATAAATTATAATTAATATGAGTATGTTCGTATTTTTAAAAGGTAAGCCGCTAGGAACCGGGATGGTTAGACTAGTATCAATTTACTTCTTTCAAGTAGGTACTGCTCTGCAGGTACATAAAGAAGCAAATTGATCCATTACTTGGATCGTTTAAGATACAGACGATAAAACACGAACCGAGCCAATGTATCCTGAGAATCATTTAAAGACATGCGATCTCAACAATACACTTTTGAATGTTCTGAGTAGGTACCTACCTACATAATATCACACACTTCCTTTTGCAAATTGCATAATGGTGTAGAGTCGTTACATTGTTAAGTTGTTGGAAATATTGAACGAGTGGGAATAACGTTATGATGAAGGAGAAATAAATATTTCGAAGGTTAAAGTTTTTTATTCTTTATACGATAGCCCTTGACTAAATCTCACTTCATGGTAAGTGATGATGCAATTTAAGATGAAAGCGGATTAACTTGTTAGGAGTAAAGATGAAAATCCACTCCCCTTTCGGTTTCTACACATCCTACCGGAACGCTAAATCGCTTGGCGTTCTTTGCCGGTAGGGTGGTAATTAGCTACACCGAAGCCTCCCACCAGCCAGAGCCAGACCTGGACCTGGTCCAGGCGAGAAACGAATCCAGATCATCTGTCTTGTAATTCCACGCCACGCTACGGATGCAGTTAAAGTAAGACCTAAGGTGCACTAGTTAAACCAAGTAGGTAGTATGGTAGAGCAACCTAAGGTAGCAACCAACAAATGTATAGTAGTGGTCTAAGATCCGTTATTAAAAATTTATACCCTCTTCTGTTACTCAATTGTGATTAAAAGTAAATGATAGATAATAGTCACCTTGACTCATTGCACATAGGTTGCCTAGTTAAATCGTGACCAAACAATTTTTTTTTAATTTATAACATTTTTGGTCAACAACAATATAAAACCTCAAACCATAAAGGTTTTATATTGAGATAGATTACGAAATGGGAATAAAAAATATTTAGATTACTCACATGAGCATCGTGTTCCAAAAGGTTCATAAACTCCTGGGTAACGTTCCACTTGAGAAGCGTGTACCAGTAAGTGCCCTGGAAACTGTCGCCTGCGTTCAGAAGTATTGAGTTAGGTTTCTTCTGACGTAATGACTCGATCTTCTTGTAAAGTCTCGGGAAGCCGCCGAGACACGAGTTGTTGTTTACTCGGCATGTTGGAGTCTCTACTGACGTTTCTTCGAATCTGAATGACAGAAAAAAATAGTTTTTAAGTAAAAAGTTGATCAGCAAATCTGCCAGACATAGTAGGTAGGTCTCTCTTTGTCCAGCCGGTCCCTGATGATTGAGGATCGTGACCACCTTGGCGAGTCAGTTTTCGGTATACAATGCTCCTCAATCTAGTACGGTCGCTGGCCATTTGGCACTGAAGAAGCCTAAAAGGTGCAGGCTCCTGTTTCCTTGAGAAGATCCGACCATCAGGTTGGAGATCTATCAGTACTAGTAGTAGTAGGTAGGTAGGTAATAAATCGAGGTCAAGTTACTCGTAAAGTAAGTTCAAGGTAACCTCTCACTAGGGTTGCTAACTATAGAAACTGTATTTGAGTATTATAATAAATAATATAATATCTATACTAATATTATAAAGCTGAAGAGTTTGTTTGTTTGTTTGATTGAACGCGCTAATCTCAGGAAAAGGAAAAAACAAGGAACAGGAAAAAAAAAAATTCTTTCAGTGTTAGAAAGCCCATTCATCGAGGAAGGCTATAGGCTATATATTATATAACCCGTATTTCTACGGGAACGGGAACCACGCGGGTGAAACCGCGTGGCGTCAGCTTAGTCTTTAATAAAAATGGATCTTCGAAATGTATGTGACCGCATAACTTTCGAACGACTGTACAAAAATTGGAAAAATTAGGGTATGAGTAGGGTAGGGATAAGGTTAGGGTAGATGTAGGGTGGGAGTAGGGTAGGGTAAGGTTAGGGATAGTCCTGGATTAGCCTGTAAGCTATTTAAGCCTTAATCCGGCAAATGGGCAATAGAGAAGAAGTGCACATAAGTCAAATCGAAGCTTAAGCGGGTCCTAGTTACTATAGTATATACTAGCTGACGCCGCGCGGTTTTAGCCGCGTTGTTCCCGTTCCCGTAGGAACACGGGGATAATATATAGCCTATAGCCTTCCTCGATAAATGGGCTATCTAACACTAAAAGAACTTTTCAAATCTGATCAGTAGTTCCTGAGATTAGCGCATTCAATCAAACAAACTCTTCAGCTTTATAGATTTTTTCATTTACAGGAGAAGTAAAGGAAACAAATGAATATTATTTTTAAGATTTTAACCCTATACGTTATTATAAAGTCATTGCTATTTTAATTCGTCTGCGAGACATAAGACGTGATATTTCGTCATAATCATACGTAATTAAATACGAGCATATTGCTCTTATCGACAATACCTACAAGTAAAGATTATAATTAGAATGCAATGGTTCCAAGGTTGCATGTAAGGGTCCAGTTACATTTTACACAAATATTTTAGGAGTCATTACAGATAATCACTGGATTCTTTGGTTCGAAGGGCGTAGGTTCGAATCCGATCCGGGTGACCTCCAATTTTTTGTTGCAATAATCCGTTACTTCAAACGGTAAAGGAAAAACGTCGTGAGGAAACCTGCATAGCCGAGAATTTTTAAGAGTTTATTTGTTTTTTGGATTGATTGAACGCGGTAACCTCAGGAACTACTGGTCCGATTTGAAAAATTCTTTCTGTGTTAGGTAGCCCATTTATCGAGGAAGGCTATAGGCTATTAATTATCCCTGTATTTCTACAGTAACGGAAATCACGCTGGTAAAACCGCGTGGCGTCAGCTAGTAATATTATAAAAATCGAAATTTACTAAAATTATTTTATCGTAATTACATAAAAATTCATAAATTTTTAGCTTCCTGTAAAATGTCACGTTTAATGTAACGTGACATTTTGCAATATTTGAGCCATAAACATTAACGCACACGATAACATTTGAACGCCCATACAAATCTAACGATCAGCGAATCTAAGACGTCATTTATTCGAGCCATTTTCTATGGGGCATTTTCCAGGGATCCATGGACAGCCGCAAATCTGACCCTTCAAATTCCTGTAGCTCCGAAAGTAATGATCGCAGATACCCTGTTACTTTTACAAAATTGCTTTACTATTAGCATACTCCTAATTTATACACAATTTAAAATCTGTCATTATCGCTATTTCCAAAAAGAGTTTTAACTGAGAATTTCTTGAAAGAAAGAAAAGTTAAATATTTCACTGCCCGACCCAGCATGGGATTCAAAGCCACATAGGCTGGACCACCGAGGCAATAGTGTCTAATAAATTACATCCATTGTCAATAGGTGGATAGGTTCTCACAACGTGTCAGTCATATGTAAATGAAGTCTTATTGTTGTGGATATTTACGTTTTGCGATGTTATTGAACAGACAGTGTTGGTGTTTCGCTTTAGATTAAAAACACTAATTACAATTCGCCAAGGCTGATATAGCATGCATATACCTTCGTCTGCTTCTACATACGAGTACATGACAGATGATTTTAACTTGCGAGCCTATCTACTTCATGAAAGTAATGATAATCATTGTGCCAGTGGTCATGATAACAATTTACTTAATTATTACAATTTCCTTTCACACACCTCATTATAGATTCCTACCTACTAAGGATATTGCTACCGAATATATACCGAAGATATCCCAGACGTCAGCCTCGAACAACTTAAGAACAACAAGGGACCAGAAGACGGAATCACGGCAGAACTCCTGAAAGCGGGTAGAAAACTAAACTTAAGGTCCTTCAGCGATTGTTCAATTCCGTCATTCACGAGGGCACAACACCTAAGGCATGGCACAGGATCGTGGTGGTTCTGTTCTTCAAAAAAGGTGACAATATCTTACTGAAAAATTACAGACCCATCTCGTTGTTGATTCATGTCTACAAGTTGTTCTTGAGAGTCATCACGAATCGTCTCCCCCGTAGTTTTGACGACTTCTAGCCTCCCGAACAAGCCGGTTTCCGAGCAGGCTTTAGTACCATAGACCACTAACATACGCTGCGACAGGTTATACAGAATATCGAAGAGTATAAACAGCCACTTTGCTTAGCGTTTGTGGACTATGAGAAAGCCTTAGATTAGTTGGAAACTTGGTCTGTGCTGAGGTCTTTGCGGAGATGCTGGATCGACTACAGGTACATCCAAGCGTTAAAGTATTTGTAAGAAAGCGCCACTATGTCAGTATAGACTACACTATTTACCTACCTACATCGGCATATACACCAAAATTATATTAAATTCACGTCGAATTGGCTTACCAACACATTGATAAGATAAAAGGATGAATAAATAAACTAGTTTAGTAGATAGATATGTAGGTGTTAAATGTTTATGTTTAAATAGTTATTTCGAAGTTAGTTTTCACTTATAGATAAGTGAAAACTAACTTCGAAATAGCATAGCGCCAAATTTCGAGTTCTCAACACGTGGCGTATGGTTTCACTAGTGTTCAACCCAGCGGGGTATACTATCTTTATTCGCAGTTCGGCAAAAAATTTTATATTTACTATAATTTTCTTGCGTTCGGAGTGTAGCAAATCAGTGCTACTAGAATTTTAGCGCGTAGGAACTTATCTATACTTCATATCTATCTATCTATCTATCTTCTATAATATAATATACCTACTTATTAATAAAACTGTAACAGATCAAATTCTGTACATTGAAAATATTTTGAAAATTCAAGCCAAGCCGAAAATATTTTTTTTTCGATTTTTTTTGTTTGTCTGTCTGTCTACCCGTATTTTTGTTGACCGCACATTACTCTGAAACTAATAATGAATTTTAACGAAACTTGGCACTATTTGAGACTATAATACGATGAAGGTTACTGAATTTTTGTTAGAAAGAGGTGAAATTGGGGTTGAAAGCTTACGTCAATTTTCACGCGAACGAAGTCGCGGGCGTCCGCTAGATATGTAATATTACAAACAGGTAAAGTTTGTGTTTGTGAGATTGTCCAGGGCAGGTGATATCTGGATTTACTGCAATGGTTTTGAAAAGTCTTTTAACAATTAAGGTACCTACCACATCCGTTGTATTTATCTAGATACGACGTATAGGCACCTACTTTAATAGTCCAAGATCCGGCATAAGAAATATATATCTCCATCTGTTATGTATATATGGGATAAGATGTAAATGATAGAACATATTCACATTGACAAATTGCAAATAGGTTGCCTCGTTAAATTGCAACCAAAAACATTTTTCATATAAAATTACCAAAAACAATTATTTACAATTTAACGGTAACAATAGTATTAGTGTTACCGTTAAATTGTAAATAATTGTTAGTTTATAATCTCACTCGCGAAATTGTAATCTGTCGATATATTGTGAACTAAACATGATGATTACAATTTAACATGTTATTTTTCGGTATATTAAAATCTAACGAAGTGAAACCGCTGAATTGCAACCTTAAAACGTCAACTGTCCGAACTTGCCCCTCGGCCTTACAGCAGAACATTCAGTGTCCATAGAGTTAGGAATGAAACACACGTCAATCAAATAAAATACTTCAAGAATTGTGGCATCACGTATTTATTTATTTAATCTAAAGACTGACCTAAGTAAGGGCAACCGATTTTTTATGTTCTAACCTACTACTACTTATACCTATACTTATATAATAATTTCAATATATTAAAATTATACTCTTGTTTTTTTTCTTTTCTTTTTTTTTTTAATTTTTCCATTGTTATTTTTTACTATTTTTATTATGCCCGCTGTAATATAACTGTATCTATGTATGTAACTCTATAATAAATTCATCCTGATTGACAATTTAACGGTTTCACTTCGATAGATTATAATATACCGAAAAATAACACGATAAATTGTAAACGGTATGTTCAGTTCACAATATATCGACAGATTAAATTATCGCGAGTGAGATTATAAAGTAACGTATTTTACAATTAAACGGTGACATAAATATCTATATTTTAAAATTTAGGTGTGTAATTGTGTATACTCACGTCCACTAGGTATTGAAGATCTGATATTTCCACGTTGCATAAACGCTATGTAATGGAGCTCTGGTCGTAACGACTTTGCCTGAAATTAAAAAGTGAGGATCAAGTGTCAGGAATCCCGAAACTCTGTTTTTGAATATGAAAATGCACAAGGGAAAACTTGAAAAATAAACTTTTCCCCCACATCATATCCAAAATTCAGCTTTCTGAGTTCTAAGCCGATTTTTCAAGAAAGCCGATTTATTTCGGAACAAGTTAATTGTTACTAATATTAGCTGTGAAATTAGTTTGACGTGTCAGTCTGTCTGTGGAACCATAGCTCCCGAATGGATGAAGCGATTTCAATTTAGTTATTTTTTTGTATTATAGTTGACTGATGTTCGAATGTTCTTATACATGTTTGATGAAAATCAGTTGAGCCATCTAAAATAGTAGGGGAACCGAAGAGGGGATTTTTGCAATTATTCGAGCGCGGCAGAAAAACATAAAGGACTATACCTGCACGTTGTTGAGTACCTTACCTGCACGTTGTTGAGTACCTTCACCAAGTATGAGCCCTTAATATTGGTGGGTACGTTTAGGGCAAACAAAAAAGCGATTATTTTTTTACTTATTTTGAAGGAAATATCCTCCTAATTAATCGCTAAAATTTTCTCGACAATTTCAGTAATAAAAATTGCTTTTAAAGTCTGTAGTTTTTTTTCCACCGCTAAAAGCGAAAAAAGTAAATAACCATTTATTCTGCCTATAATTTAATCTACCAAATGTAATCGAGTGGGGTCTCAAATGAAGGCGCGCTGAAAGAGAAAATCGATGATTTGATCGAGAGTGTTTTTAGTTTCGTTGGATTAGAAAGTTGGTGGTGGGAAAATTGGGACATGGAAATCCATTTATATCCACACTAGCTGACGCCGTGCGGTTATACCCGCGTGGTTCTCGTTCCCGTAGGAGTACGGGGATAATATATAGCCTTCCTCGATAAATGGGCTATCTAACAATGAAAGAATTTTCAAACCGGACCAGTAGTTCCTGAGATTAGCGCGGTCAATCAAACAAACAAACAAAATGTGAGTTAAACATGTATTTTTCAAAAAAATAAACTATCGAGAAAAGTTTTACAAATTGTGTATTTTGTATAGTCATAACGAAGCTAACACTTTGAAATATCAATTACCCAAATATCAGGCTCCTAACTTTTCCAGAATCTGAGATCCAGAACCATTTGTAACCACCAAATTACATATTGCACTCTTAAATTGTTTGTTGATAAACTGTGCACATCGAGTATGGCTTTAGTATAGGTACTAGTCGCTAAATGTGGGTACTTAACTACTTACATATTCAGTCATCGAGTCTACCAACACATCGCCAAGAGCACACTCTCCGAACACACAGTCCTCAAAACGCAGCGTCGTCTTAGTCTCGCCTATCACCTCCTGTTCAGTGCTCTGGACCAATGCTGCATATGGCGCCAACTTTGCCTTGATATCCATGTCTGACACACAAACAATACATTTAATTATGTACCTACCTATTTTTATCACTAGGTACTAACAATAATTTAACCTTTAAAATCATGCACCTCCAACTTTCAGTTATATCATTAGCAACCCATATTCGGCTCGAGCACGTTGAGCACGAGTCTCCTTTCAGAATGAGAGGGGTTAGGCCAGTAGGTCACTACGCTGGCTCATTGCGGATTGGCCGACTTAACACACCTAGAGAATTCAGAAAATTATCTGCAGTTATACAGATTTCCTCACAATGTTTTCCTTCACCAATTGAGACACGTGTTATTTAATTTCATAAAATGCAATCATACGCGTCGAATTGAGAAACTCCTTTTTTGAAGTCGGTTAATAAGATAGATTTAATCAATAAAAATACGTCAAAACTATTCCCGATTTATTGAAACAAATATCGAGTTATATAACATATAACATTGATCACAATATATTTTGAATTCTGCAGAAGGTTTTATATATAATACGAATTTAGTCCACCTTCGGAATCGGCACCGTTGGTTTTGGAAAATACCTCTAACTACTTCAACAGTGGAATTCATAGACGTTGTAGAGTAGTAGACTAACAGTAGAATTCATAGACGTTGAATGGGAATCCCCAGAGGATCATTCACCCGCTGAGTGTCAAATTCTCAAACAAATTATAGAGGTTAAATTCGACACTCAGCGGCTGAATGATCCCCTGGGGATTCCCATTCAACGTCTATGAATTCTACTGTTAGTCTGCTACGACATTATGGAATATTTGACTTAATTTTTGATGATGCTCTACGAGGCACAGTAAGGTAACATCATCAAATGCTCAACTCCGGGATGAGAATTTAACTAAAATAATTATCTTGGACAAAAAATGAAATCTCAATATCTCATAGCCCGACTCATAGTCGTACGTAGAACCTAGGGAGTGTGTGGCTAGTCATGACACTCCCATGATATGCGGGCGACGGGGGGAAAGGCCGAGACATCGTCCGGCCTGCGTGAACCTTCGGGAGTGTTACGAACGAATTTGCCAAGCTTTATTAAGGCTTAAATGCAAGACAAAAATGCTTACCTTCTGGTTGGCTTCTGTCAAGGAAAATCGGTCCGCCGTTCCACTTGACGTAATTGCCGCGAGAGTCGAAAGATACAGTCAAGTGACCCAAATACTTGGTGAACGCTGAAGCTTGAACTATTACGCACTTAAAATTATGAAAAAAGTATTAGTTAAAGTCATAACATTCAAGTACAAACACTAATTAAATTAGTCTCGTCATACATAATTAGATAATATTATTATTATCTCTCTCTATTCCTATTATTTTTGAAAAGTACACTCAGTAGCCTATGTACTTAGGTGTATTTTATTAGGGGTGCAAGTCATAGGTACAAGCAGTGGCGCGCCTAAGCTTTTTAACTAGGGTATGCACTATAAGTAAAAATTGGAAAATTCCTTGTCCTAATATGTATTCTGTGGTCCAACATAGGTTTGTATTGAATCCTCACGGTATGCAGTTTTGCATCTATGAAGTGCACGCTATAAGATACCATACCAATTTTCCATTTTGTATGATTTGTACCTACGTATAGTGCCTACTCTAGTTAATAATTTTGGCATAAAGTAATTCATCCTCATCATTATCAGCCGATGGACGTCCACTGACGAAGGCCTCTTGCATGGAATTCAAACACAACGGTCTCGAGCCGCCAGCATCCAACGGCTATCTGCAACCCGCTAGATATCCTCGTCCCACACAGTGGGGGGGTCACTCAACACTGCGCTTTCCGGTGCGGGGTCGCCATTCCAGCACCTTGGAACCCCAACGTCCATCAGCTCTTCAAACTATCAAACTATATGGCTTGCCCATAACCACTTCAGCTTTACGACTCGCTGAGCTATACCAGTGACTTTGGTATACGAATCTCCTCATTTCTAATTCAGTAATTTAAAATTATAAATCAGAATAAATTTTTGTGCCAATATTTACCTTATGCTCCTCATTTTCGGAGGATTGAACAAAAACAGGGTACGGTCCTGCCACGTTTTCTCCACTTGGCGCTGTCCCGTTCCAGAGAAGAGAATGTGAGTGACCACCCACTATGACGTCTACATACTTGCCGGCATTCTGGGCGATTAGTCTGTCAATTAAAATTAGTCAGTCAAAGCAGGTCATTTTTTTTTGTCGCTGGGAAATGCGCATAGCTGGGCAAATAACTCGTTAATCTGTTAATCGTTAATTAACGAAGTTAACATTTTGATTAACGGATTAACTTTTAAGTTAACTTTTATAAATGCTAACGGACACGTTAACTTCCGTTAATATGCAGGAGTCCGTGAATCGCTAATCCAATACCTACTATTTGCCGCCGGGCGGCGCGTGGCAGCGAGTGAAACAAAAACAAAACTAAGTAGATTGGGTAAATTACCTACCCAGTAGTCAGCCTTGTATAATTAGAT
This sequence comes from Bicyclus anynana, assembly GCF_947172395.1. Lineage (NCBI taxonomy): Eukaryota > Metazoa > Arthropoda > Insecta > Lepidoptera > Nymphalidae > Bicyclus > Bicyclus anynana. The sequence continues at coordinate 12,770,970 of NC_069090.1, forward strand.
TTGATTTATTTCCATTTTAAATATTAAACACTATACATAAAACAATGACTGTTTTCTGAACGGTTATTTGTTTATTTTTCCAAAGCAATCAAGATAATACTATATTTATGTTAAAATTATAGATACAATCAACAAAAAACAAATTATGGCACTTTTCCCCAGAGATCATCCTCATTTTTCCAATGGTGATCTCATACATTGATATAAAAATGTATAGTTTTACACAGTCATATTAACGTTTAACGTTAACTTGCGTTAATTCTTTCGAAATGTAACGCTTTAACGTTTAACGAAGCTAACTTTTTTTGTAGCGTATTAACAATTAACGAAGTTAACTATTTGATTAACGGTGCCCAGCTATGGAAATGCCATTACGCATCCCGCCCGGAGACTCCACAGTTGGAGCTGTATAGTCTACGGCCGGGTATGTGGGACTGATCACCAGAATACCCACTAAAACCCAGCGGGGCCACCTGCGTCCTATTGGGATGTAAAAGGATCGCAAAGTGCATGCACTTTTACATCCCGACGCGCTCTTCGCTTCATTTTGAAGTGTCTACGAGGGTGGGATTAGACAGTAGGTACCCCCACATGGTCATTTTTTAGATTCGTCTGGAGGATGCTAATATGGCATGTTTGGTTCATGACGACATATTAGTATCCTCCCGCGCTGGACTCTTCCTTTCGCTGGCCCGCAGCTGGGGGGCGTTTCCTCCTTCAAAGCAGGTCAGGATTAACTAGAGTATCCACAAAATTTAAACATCCTTCACCAATACAGTTTCGCAATGTTTCCTCTGGGCAGGAAAAGCATTTTTGCATATATGAAGTGCACGCCACAGGAGTACTAATGCCTTGCTTACATCATCATCATTATCACCTGATGGTAAGTGATGATGCAATCTAAATGGAAGCGGGCTAACTTGTTAGGAGGAGGAATCCACACCCCTTTCGGTTTCTACACGACATCGTACCGGAACGCTAAATCGCTTGGCGATACGTCTTTGTCGGTAGGGTGGTAACTAGCCACGGCCAAAGCCTTCCACCAGCCAGACCTGGATTGATTAAGAAAACCTCAATCGGCCCAGCTGGGGATCGAACCCAGGACCTCCGTCTTGTAAATCCACCGCGCACACCACTGCGCCACGGAGGTCGTCAGTTGGATATAGGCCTAAAATACATGGCTTTCTTTGCATTTTACAATCGCCACCTTTTTGCTTGACGCCTAGCATAAACATAGACGCCTATCTACCTAATTAAATATCTAATAGGTAGTCCAAGATACGAGGAACATTTTTACAATTTAGTAATCAATTATAAAAATCAATCTTCATCGTGATAAGACGCCCAACTTTTTTAATATCAACACAGTATTTACGCTGGAGGGAAATGGGAATATTTGCCATAATGTTTAAAATGATGATATCTGTTTAATAAGCTAGTGTACTAGGTAGGTAGGTTTCGAAAATATGTAGCAATTATTCAATGTCAAAAATACACACCTAATGCATCTTACATACCAGTATCATTATCAACCCATATTCGGCTCACTGCTGAGCTCGAGTCTCCTCTCAGAATGAGAGGGGTTAGGCCAAAGTCCACCACGCTGGCCCAATGCGGATTGGCAGACTTCACACACGCAGATAATTAGGAAAATTCTCTGGTATGCAGGTTTCCTCAGGATGTTTTCCTTCACCGTTTAAAACACGTGATATTTAATTTCTTAAAATTCACATAACTGAAAAAGTTGGAGGTGCATGCCCCGGACCGAATTCGAACCCACACCCTCCGGAATCGGAGGCAGATTTCATATTCACTGGGCTATCACGGCTACACTATTAATTCGGCTATCAAGTCTATTATTAGTATCATAATAGAATTCTATATCAGTAGCCCAGAATCCTAGGGTACATTGTAATGTCCATTCTAGGGTGGGCATTTTTGCCCCAACTGGGACTTAGACCTCTTGATCTGCAACTTTATTAAGATAATACTCACTTATCAACCTCAAGACCGCAATGTGACAGTACTATGATAATATCGACTCCCTTTGCGTTGAGTGCTTCCGATTCACGTTTGACAGCTTCCAGCGGGTCGGTGAACTCTACATTGCCAGCTGAGGACGAAGTCTAAAATAAAAAGAAACAAGAAGATACAATACTGTGTTAACCTGTCAAAATACGAAAAAGGATTTACTGCGCTGTATAAAATTTATATACCCTATGTCACTCGCGCTATTACTACAAATCTTTTGATTTATTTTTGATTTATTAGTATTAGATAATAGTTCTTGCCTTAGTGTCTGGAGTGATAACTCCAATAATACCAATCTTCCTGTTATTACGTTCTATAATAACATGTCCCTTATACAACCCTTGCAAGATGGGCTCCTTGCTAGAATCCATGTTAGCTGCTAGGACCGGCGCATTAAGTGCTTGCAGATATGGCGCCAAGCCTTCTGGGCCGTCATCGAATTCGTGATTTCCGATTGCCTGGAAAGAATAGATGTAAATGTTATATAAAAACCTTCATAGGGTGTGATTAAGATTATCCAGGGACGTAGCTACACTGCACATGGAAAGGACTCCCGGGCTACAGGTGCCCTTTCCATGTGAAAACGAAATTAGTAAAATGTAATCCACAATCTCCCCTAATCTGGTGCTTGCCAGAAAAACAAAATACTTGCCTATGGAGTCAGTCAGAGTCAGTACAGTCGCTTCAGGAAAACTCAAAAGATCAAATTACTCATTGAGATTTTAAGTTTTAAGCAACTTTAACCTTTATCTTTATTTGGACACCTCAACTAATTTTGTTCCAAGCATGCGACGCCACTGAGGCTTATAAGTCTTTTATAAAAGGGCAGGGCAGGGGTAGGGCAATTGCAGGGCAGCGGTAGGGATAGGGGTCGCTAGTTTAAAATAATTTTCAATAGCTTAAAAAACTAAAAAATGCGCTTTTAGCACGCATTTTAGATTTGATTTAAGTCACGTGACTTTTTTTTAGTATCCTGACAGCAAACTCTTTTATTTGATATCCATATCATGGGGATGGATTTCAAACAGCTAGTCCACCATCTTGGGAGACCGCTATATTAGATTTATAATGACGTTTCTTAGCTTGTCATGTAAAGTCATCAGAACTCAGAGCGTGTGCAAAATTTCATCCTAATCGAAGATCGAGAAGTGGGTCAAATTAAGATTCCAAGATTTTCTTACATACATACAAGTGATTGGGGAGGCCGCCATATTGGATTTGTAATGACGTTTCTTAGCTAGTCATGTATTGTCATCAGAACTCAGAGCGTTTAAATGAAGTACCTAGATTACGAAAAAAGAAAATAATACATTACTCACATGCGCATCGTGTTTCAAAAGGTTCATAAACTCCTGGGTAACGTTCCACTTGAGAAACGTGTACCAGTTAGTGCCCTGGAAACTGTCGCCTGCGTTCAGAAGTATTGAGTTTGGTTTTTTCTGACGTAATGACTCGATCTTCTCGTAAAGTCTCGGGAAGCCGCCGAGGCATGAGTTGTTGTTTACTCGGCATATTGGAGACTTTATTGACGTTTCCTCGAATCTGAATGACAATGAAATAAAAAACGCATTTTTTAAGCAAAACGTTGATCACCAACTGACAGCCGTAGTAGGTAGTAGGTATTAGGTAGGTAAGCGAAGGGTGCTGGCGTCAGTAGCACAATCCGTAATTCTCTATGGCGCCCCACTGTTTTCCGGAGCTATGAACGTGGAGCTATACCGAAAAAAGTTGGAGGCAGTACAAAGAAGACTCGCTATAGGGATTAGCGGCGCATACCGAACAATATCCACGGAAGCGGTGCTGGTGATAGCAGGGCTTATTCCTATAGCCAAGCTAGTAAAAGAGCGTGCAACTCTGTTTGAAAGGAAGGATAGCCAATCTCTACAAGTACGTGAAGACACACTGACTGAATGGGAAAACGAGTGGACCAGAACAGGAAAGGGAACATGGACACGAGAGCTGATCCCCGACCTGAAAAGATGGCACAAACGGGAGCACGGGGAAGTAGATCGATGGCTAACCCAGGCACTAAGTGGGCACGGGGTGTTCAATACTTACCTGTATGCTATTGGCAAGGCACCGAGTGAAAAGTGCTACTTCTGCGGCGAGGAGGACACTCCGAGACACGCAATCTTCGAGTGTGCGGGCTGCGCTGACCTAAGAACAGCGGCCCAGGGGCCAAGGGGCAGCGTGGATGCGCAAAACCTTATTGCACGCATGCTAGTAGACGTGGAAGAATGGAGGAAATACTCTCAGATGCTCAGAGCAATCATGATCAGGAGAGAGGAAAGAGAACGGGCAGAAAAAAAGGAAAGCGAGGAATGATAAATAGATAAATAGAAAGTCAGTACGAAGAAATGCAAAGCGGTTCCGTACTGACTGGCAAAAAAAAAAAAAAAAAAGGTAGTAGGTACTTAGTAGTAAAGCGAGATTAGATTGAAGTTCAAGGTAACTTCTAACTAAGGTTACTAACTGTCTAACTACTATTACTGTAATACGAGTATTATATCTATATAAATAAAAATAGATCTTCAAAATGTATGTGACCGCATAACTTTCGAACGACTGCACCAATTGGAAAAATTAGGTTAGGAGTAGAGTAGGGGTAGGGTTAGGTCGAGGTAGGGTAGGAGTAGGGTAGGGTAGAAGTAGGGGTAGGGGTAGGCTTAGGGCAGATGTAGGGTGGGAGTAGGGATTAGGGTTATGCATAGAGTTAGGGGTATGGGCAGTCCTGGATTAGCCTATAAGCTATTTAAGCAATTGCTTAGGTCACCCCGTCTAGGGGGCACCAGAGCCGGGAAACAAAAAAGCAATTTAAAATTCAGCGCGTTTCAAATTATTAATATATTTTTTTCAATGATTTCTTTGTAATTCACATGGGCATAGAAAGGAAGATTGTTTGGCATCAAGTTACTAATCTGGCACTGGGTAGGGAAGAAGTGCACATTCAAAGGGGGAATTTTAAAAATTCCCGAACCACATTACATTTTGTATTTTTTTTATGATTTATAGTCAATTTTTTATTGTACCGTAACTGTAACTCTAAAAATGAAGAACTTTCCATACAAACTTTAAGCCCCTATTTCACCCCCTTATGATTTTACTATCGCGATACAAAGTATCCTATAACCTTTCCCGTATTATCATCTAAAATCGTGCTAAGTTTCATTTGAATTCATTCAGTAGTTTCAGCGTGATGGCCGGTTAACAAAAACACGGACTTCACAGACTATAGATTCTTACCTACTAAGGATAATGCAACCGAAAATGTCTTATATTTCCTACTTATGTATTAAATTATCCGTCGACCACGACATGAAGAACTACGAACTTTTTAATTCTCTTTATTAAAATATCAATATCCATAAACTCTACTATGTCTTTCTTTGCTACTATATTTGCCTTTATAGAACTTTCCCTACTATTTTCGCATAAAGTTGACATATTCGAAAATCTTTCCTTAGATGACATGTAAATAAGGTGATCTACCTTCCCTCCAAGCTACCGTCAGTGAGGTCGAAACCAATTGTTAACTTCAACAGGCTCATGATTACCAACTATTGTTAGATACAAGGCACTTTGTGGGACGAGTTGCTAGCATTCTCTGCGTAGTGTACCTAACACTGTTATAGCCGAGGAGTTTCCACTTACCATCAGGTGGATCATACCATGAATTATAATTTAAAAATACATGAGTAATATACCTAATATAATTTACGAAAAATATTGCAAATGTAACCTTGAGTGTGAAACTTACGCAGGTAGATGCCGGATTTTTTGATAAAAGTATCACTTTTTTAAACAATACGAGCAGTAATTGTTGCAACTGTATAAATATCCATAAAATATGTATCACACATGTAAGATTAGTTGCTACCTATGTACATGTACCTTCGTACATGTTTGATCAGTTTGCAAATAGGTACCTATACATAATAAATTATCGTTATTTATACAGTTGCAATAGATAGGTAAATAAAGGCCTCGCGAAACATCTGCGCTGTTGCTACTTCAGCCTTGCACCTACAGTATATTCTGCTTCAACTGTGCTTCAGCCTACTTTTTTTTTACAAGTTAGCCCTTGACTACAATCTCACCTGATGGTAAGTGATGATGCAATCTTAGATAGAAGCGGGCTAACTTGTTAGGAGGAGGTTGAAAATCCACACCCTTTTTCCGTTTCTACACGACATCGTACCGGAATGCTAAATCGTTTGGCGGTACGTCTTCGTCGGTAGTGTGGTAACTAGCCACGGCCAAAGCCTCCCACCAGCCACACCTGGACTAATTAAGAAAATCTCAATCTGCCCAGCCGGGGATCTAACCTAGGACCTCCGTTTTGTAAATCCACCGCGCATACCACTGCGCCACGAAGGCCGTCAATTTACCTATAAATAATACCTACATTACTAGAAAAAATATCAATCAAGTTGAGAACCTCTTCCTTTTTAACGCCCGACGCAAAAAGAGGGATGTTATAAGTTTGACGTGTCTGTCTGTCAGTCTGTCTGTAGCACCATAGCTTCAGAACGGATGAAGCGATTTGAATTTAGTTTTTTCTGTATCAAAGGTGACTTACACGAGTGTTTTTAAACGTATTTTATGAAAATCGGTTGAGCCGTTTAAAAGTTGTAGGGGTTGAAAGTGGCGAAAAACAACCGAATGTCTGCAAATATACTTAAATGGGATCAGCTTTTTGAATACCGTAGCTGCTGCAACTGAGATTTAAAATATCTGATTTGTGTTAATTAAAGCTAATTAAATCTGCACTAAAAAAATTGACTCAAGATAGAAAAAATTTAAAAATCCGAAAAAAAAATATTTAATTTGGTCACCCTAGGGATTTTTGGAAAACTATTCAAATTAGTTTTAGATAATTGAAATAGAATGCTACCTTTACAGGTCAAATTCTGTACATACAAGATATTTTGAAAATTTTAATGAGAGGGCATTATACTATACCTAATCGACACTGACGCCAAAAAAAAAATATTTTTGTCGGCACTGGGCATTACTCTGAAACTACTGATTGAAGTTGGCACGATTTGAGACCATAATACGAAGAAGTTTATAGAATGATTTGTAGCGAAAATACAATCAGAAACGGGTGAAATACTTTACATACATTTCACGGAGACGAAGTCGCGGGCGTCCGAGAGTTAACTAATATCACAAAGAGTGTGTGTGTGTACAGTTATACTAAGTGGTTGCACAGGGTACTACTGCACCGATTTTGAAAATTCTTACACTTAAGGTAGGTGCCAAATCCGTTAGCAATGTGGACTGTCCCATTCGATCCGTTGATGCTTCATATAAGACGCGGAGAGTTGCGCTGGGTTTTAGTGGGTATTCTGGACCTCCTGGTCCCAGCGACTCCCACATACCCTCCCGAGGATGCCGCAGAGGATGTCTCTTGCGCGATACTTTCAGAAGGGATGCGTAAAAGCATTTCCCAGCGATAAAAAAAAAGATACCAAATCAGTTGTATTATCTAGGTACGTACGCAGGGCAGTGACATATACGTACCTTAAGTACAAAATACAATATCTACATATTGTAAGGTATCATCATCATCATCACCAGCCGATAAACGTCCACTGCCGGACAGACTCATAGGCCTCTTGCATGGACCTCCAAGCACAACGGTCTCGAGCCGCCAGTATTCAGCGGCTCCGTACAACCCGCTTGATATCCTCGGTCCACCTAGTGGGGGGTCGACCATCACTGCGCTTTCCTTCTCACCTTGGGACCCCAACGTCCATCGGCTCTTCTAACTATGTGGCCTGCCCATTGCCACTTCAGCATCGCGACTCGTTGAGCGATGTCATTGACTTTGGTTCGCCTGCACATCTCCTCATTTCTGATTCGATCACGCTGGGTATGGTTGATAATAATACAACAATATATTATATCGATGCAACAAGCCAAAGAACCGCGGGTTTGAGACAGTTAAAAAAATACCTGGCATGGAAATTATCCTACTAATATTATTAACGCAAAAGTTTGTATGTATGTTCGGATGTTTGTTACCTACTCTTTAACGCCACGAAACGACGCCACGTCGTTCCGAATGGCAATAGATTTTACTCTAGATTAATACGTAGGCTACTTTTCATCCCAAAAAAAACATGGTTTCCCGAGATTTGCGAAAACTGATGATTTTGATGATATGAATGTTTGTTACTCTTCAACGCCTCGACTGCTGAACCGAATTAGCTGAAATTTGGTATTGAGATATATTATAGCATGGATTAACACATAGACTACTTTTTATCCTGGAAAAATCCATGGTTCCCGAGGGATTTGTGAAAAAAGTCGCGGGCGTCAAGCCAAAGAGGGAACCGCAGGTTTGAGACAGTTAAAAAAAATACCTGGCATGGAAGTCATTGTAATGTATAATATCCAACTCGTACAATTCTCCGATCGACAACGTTAATAAATTACCGATTTTCAAAACAAAGCCGACAGTGAAATTAAATAATAGGAAAAAAAGAAAAACTTTCAACACACTCGGACCCATTTTGTAAACAATTTCAGACAGAACTCGCTCGCGGTACGTTTCTACAATCACTGATACAAAGACAACTCGGTTGTCAATGATATTCTGATAACTCGATGAGTCACAAGGTTAGGGGCAGCGCAAACTATAGCTTAACTAGTTCGTTGATGACACTCCCATGATATACGGACGACGGGGGAGGAAGGACTGCGCGACTGTGAAGTGGTGCGCGCGAAGCGACCTCTGTGACGTAGCGGTAGATTTACAAGACGGAGGTCCTGGGTCTGGGCCAATTGAGGTTATCTTAATTGGTCAGGTCTGGCTGGTGGGAGGCTTCGGCCGTAACTAGTTACCACCCTACCGACAATGACGTACCGCCAAGCGATATACCGTTCCGGTTCCGCTAGCGATAAACCGTAAATTATATAAAATATTGTATGATTTCTTTTTCAAAAGAGCAACTGTTGAGTTTCTTGCCCGCTCTTCTCAGAACCTGCCTTCCGAACCGGTGGTAGAATCTTTACAAATAGTCAAACTTGACGTTTCAAAAGTGCTTGTAAACTATTTAAAATAAGCTTGTAAACTATTTAAAATATTTATGTAAGCCTATTTAAAATAAATGAATTTTGAATTTGAACCCCACCTAGGATTCGACCACAGGACCTCGTCATCCGAAGCTACATAGACTTACCACTGGACAATGAGGCAGTTAAACATTTTAGGTACCTTGTAAAAATGTGTTTCAAGGTTCGGGGAGCACCTTAAGCCGAACGAGTCATTAAGATTACTAATAATGGTCATTAAAGAATATAACCTTGAAGATCATAACCTTGAACCATAAGCCCCTTAATGAAGCAGTCTTAGCTCTAATACCCAATATTAATATAGGAAACACCAACATTAAATATATAGGAAAGTGGTCTAAGCCCTTCAGTCATTAAGACTAACAAGTTAAATTAAAAAAAACTCAATCATGGATTTAGCTAGAATAACGACTTTTATGTCAGAACTTTAATAAAAAAACGCCGATATCTTCCGATTGGCTAATTGGATCTTCTTCGTATCAACACATTCGGACATACAACCATATCGATGACGTCAGCTCGTATTAAAAATCCACATCATAAGCGGGCCATTCGTTTAGAAGCTATGATGGCAGGGACAGACACATATGGACAGATACGTCAAACTTATATCACACCTATTTTTACGTCCTTGGTTAGAATCCATAAGTTGACATCGATTTACCTTTTTTTATTAATAATAATTTGTTATTTTTAAATATTATTAAACTAGCAGACGCCCGCGACTTCGTCCGCGTGGAATTTAGTTTTTACAAATCCCTCGGGAACCATGGATTTTTTCGGGATATAAAGTAGCATAAGTGTAATTCCAGACTATAATCTACGTCTACTTCAAATTTCAGGTGATTCGGTTCAGTAGCCGAGGCGTGAAAGAGTAACATACAATCATACCATCAAAGTCATCCTGTCTTGGCAAATCTCGGGAATCCATGGATTTTTCGGGATAAAAAGTAGCCGGTGTTTTAATCCAGAGTATAATCTATTTCCATTTCAAATCGCTTCAGTAGTAGCGGCGTTAATGATTAACGAACATCCAAACAAACATCCATACAAACTTTCGCGCTTATAATACTTTTTAGTAGGAGTTAAAATATAATCTCTGGTTAAAAGAAATATTAAAAAGTTCCCATTCAAAATATCTTTATTTAAAAAACAAATAATGTACAGTATTTACATAACAAACAAAAAAATCTAATTTATAACACTGGTGGCCAATATAATGTAATTTCGTTGTGCGCCGACTCTGGTATCCATTTTAAATATTCCTCCAACAAATCTGTAAAAACATACATACTAATTACATAATCTACCTCGTTGATCAGGATCCAAAGCCACACAGGTGATCCACTAATCACCAGAGATTAGTGGTTATATAATGATTTATTTATTTTGCTATCATCCGCGAAAAGTCGACGAACCCATGCGACAACGTCACCCAGGTCCGGCAAAATACTCTCTACGTACGTTTCACCCCGAAACCGGAGCATCCTCAGGAGATGTTGACTCTACAACGTGCAATTGCACGTTGTAGAGTCAACATCAACGGTATATAATCATGATGAACTTCCGCAAAGTAACGCCTGCTTCTATCCAATATTTAAAAGAGATTAGTGGATCACCTATGTGGTTTTGGATCCACACTAATAACATAAAGGTGAAAGTTTGTGTGTGTATGTTTGTTCTTCCTTTGCGCTGCGGCTACTGAAGTAATTTGGAATCGAAATAAGTTTTACTACTACTACTACTAGTTACTCATTCAGAAGGCTACTCATCCCAGAAAAATCCATGGTTCACTGTGAAATACTGAGACTTTCATCAAGAAATTCTTAGTAGCTGTCAAGAGTAAGGAATTCCCCATGCCTTGGAGAGACGTTAAACTTCGGTCTTGTTTCTAGTGTTCAATATTTCACATCCCGAGCTAGAACTTGACCCTAGAATCCTAATGATCCAAAGCCACATAGGTGAACCACTAATCACAGCGGTGATTAGTGGTTCACTATGAAGTATTGAGGTTTTCTTTCATCGAGAAATTCTTAGTAGCTGCAAGGAGTTACAAAGTTCATTCCCCATGCCTTGGAGAGATGTTAAGCCGTCGGCCTTGTTTATAGTGTTCAATATTTCATATGCCGAGCTAGAACTTGAACCTAGGATCCTGATAATCCAAATCCACATAGGTAAACCACTAATCAGTGGTGATTAGTGGTTCACTATGAAGTATTGAGGTTTTCTTTCATCGAGAAATTTTTAGTTGCAGCCAAGAATTCATGACTCGGAAAAAACGTTAAGCCGTCGGTTTTGGTCATTAAATTAACATATGATTTTATGATTGTTGACAGACAAACATCCTCACTTTATGCCCACCACAAAACAGACAGCGCTAAAAGCTTTTAGCAATAGAAGTAGCAAGGGGGCGTGGCCCGCGTACACCCGGGTGTGCGGAACTTCGCAAGCGTTTCCACGCATGTACTAGTAGTCTTGTTTTGTTAACTGACATTATATTTTGTTCTGTGACAAAAGGAATAAATAATATTCAACTCAAACTAAACTTCAAGTATTTGTTTTTCACTAAATATTAAACAGCCAATTACGTGAAGAGTTTATCGGTGTGATAAGTATTACATATTACAGTATATATGTTTGTTTAGGCCACGCCCCCGGGTACGCTGGTTTCAATACAAAGAATTGGCACTTTATAAATCTAGTTACCTCTTTATATCTGTGATGCCCACTAACCCACATTCGAGTAGCGTTTGTGACGACTCTAAGTCTTACATACTATATAGATATAATACAAATTATGCATACTTATTAACTTAATAGGTGCTTAGAAAAAAAAAAAAAATAGATTTTCATCAAAATAAGCTCAGTACATGAGATTAATGATAAATCACTGGAAAAAATATTATTTGGAAATCTTTCATTTTTCATTGGCAGATGACGCCGGGAGCATGTTTACTACTTTACTGGGAGCATGCGGGCTGACGCCTGTGACGCTTTCAGTATGAATAGCTAGAGCAGCTGGCTGAATGCTTGATGTATTCTACTCGTGCTTTTCCATCGTATGATGGAAGCATAGTACGAAGTCGGTTGTTTGGGCGACCAGTAGGGACTTTTATGGAAAATGATGATGAAGCCAGGAGTGTCTTCTCATGAGGGGAACTCTTTGATGCTTAAGAGCATATATGTGAACCTTTACATAGTTATTGAGTTCTAATGGCATATTATTTATACACAGGACCGAGCGGTCTATGGTGTGAAATTTGATTTATGAGTCAAAATGATGATTCAGCCAGGAGTGTCTTCGCATGAAGGAACTCCTTAATGCTTAAGAGCATATATGTGAAACTTTACATACTAATGACCTTCTGATGGCTTATTAATTATACACAGGGCCGAGCGGCCTATGGTGTGAAATCTTTTAGATTTCTTTCGAACGCATTACACTCTCTTGAGAGTAATGGATACTCTGAAAGTTAAGACTACCAGCTAGAGGCTAGGCCTGTTACACTAGTTATACAGTGATGCTTTGTTCTGCTTGATATAAAGATGATAGTGGAAGCTAGGCCTGTATTTACACGGTGTTTACAGTGTGCTTTGCTCTACTTGTCGTCTGACAATCAGTTATCTTTCCACTATGTGGAACTCACCCATTCACGCTTATATACCAATAAACTTATACCCTCACGAAAAGAGGGGGGTCCTGGTTCTTAAATAAACCTAATCTCACCAAATTCAGGGAGAGGACCACCGTCGTTGTGCGGGAGTTGGAGCCAATGACCATCTTTTATAAAAAAGATGCCAACCTAATCTCACTCGCTCACCCAGTCTCACTCGCTCACCCAAAGCACCATTACCTTCTGTGAGTGTGTTAGAACTACAGAACCAGCAATGAGAAGTAATACTGACGTTCAGGGTAAACCTGAATGTTGTGTTGCCACTCGATGTCAATGTGGTCTTGTATGATTCACGAAGGCGTAACTATTTAAACGACCTTATCAACGTACTCAGCGTTCGTGTTTTGATAAACCACGAAGAGTTCGTGTATCGATATACCACGAAGAGTTCGTGTATTGATATACCACGAAGAGTTCGTGTATTGATATACCACGAAGAGTTCGTGTATCAATTATATTTTAGGGAATGCGTGATACGAGAACTGTTACCTCTGAGACTTTAAAAGTATTTGTGTTATTATGGACATAACGTTGATTACTGGGTTCTAATCAATAGACGATCACATGCCAATTAAAATATTTTAACCTTTGGAAGATTAACACTTGATAAAGTGTATGTTTTATGCTCTTATATTTATATGAGGCATTTTGAAACAGTTACAATTGGTGCCGTGACCAGGATGGGTCAAAACGGCTTTTAAATTGGTGTAAGCCTACAATTGTTGTCCGTGAAAATGGAAAAGTCAGAAGAGGTAAAAAGTTCTTATCTAATTAGTTTATGGTACGGATTAAAGTCAGAAACCCTTGAGGTCTGGGGGTTGTAATATGAACCTGAAGTATAATAAAAGTGATTTTAAATTATAAATTAAGGTGGTACTATACCGCCGTGAGGCAGATTAGGCTATCCTAGTGATGGCTTTTATATGATACACTAGGTCGAGTGGCCGATGGTGTGAAATCTTTAGAATGTAATCAAACTGCTCTAACGCCAAAAAAGCAACTTATCATGAATCTCAACGTAGAGCCTCGAGAGTCGGAAGGCTCTAAATCAATGTGACTTTACTAGTTGCACTTTATTCGTAAGGTGCGGCGTCAAGCATTTGGAATGTGATGAACGGTGCTAGAGCATCCCGAAGTCAAAGTTCCAATTTAATTCAGTTCGATGTCGGGGCTTGCAAAAGTCTAAAGACAACTTATGTACCTGGAGGAGTGTTATGCTCGGTAGAGTCTGCCGATGCAGTTCCACACCAGATGATTCGTCCGCGGACGGATTTAATAAATTTTTCCGAAGGTATAGAATTTCTTCGGTGATCAATAAAATAAATATTTAAATGTCAGGGGGTTGTGGAATCCTTTCAATAAATTGAAGATATAAATAATTAATAGGCACAATAAAATTTTATATAATAAATATAGATACTTATGAAAATTCCTAAAAGTAAATTCTATTCCGCAGGACTTCATAGAATTTAGGGGGTTGATTGTGACGACTCTAAGTCTTACATACTATATAGATATAATACAAATTATGCATACTTATTAACTTAATAAGCGCTTAGAAAAAAAAAAAAAATAGATTTTCATCAAAATAAGCTCAGTACATGAGATTAATGATAAATCACTGGAAAAAATATTATTTGGAAATCTTTCATTTTTCATTGGCAGATGACGCCGGGAGCATGTTTACTACTTTACTGGGAGCATGCGGGCTGACGCCTGTGACGCTTTCAGTATGAATAGCTAGAGCAGCTGGCTGAATGCTTGATGTATTCTACTCGTGCTTTTCCATCGTATGATGGAAGCATAGTACGAAGTCGGTTGTTTGGGCGACCAGTAGGGACTTTTATGGAAAATGATGATGAAGCCAGGAGTGTCTTCTCATGAGGGGAACTCTTTGATGCTTAAGAGCATATATGTGAACCTTTACATAGTTATTGAGTTCTAATGGCATATTATTTATACACAGGACCGAGCGGTCTATGGTGTGAAATTTGATTTATGAGTCAAAATGATGATTCAGCCAGGAGTGTCTTCGCATGAAGGAACTCCTTAATGCTTAAGAGCATATATGTGAAACTTTACATACTAATGACCTTCTGATGGCTTATTAATTATACACAGGGCCGAGCGGCCTATGGTGTGAAATCTTTTAGATTTCTTTCGAACGCATTACACTCTCTTGAGAGTAATGGATACTCTGAAAGTTAAGACTGCCAGCTAGAGGCTAGGCCTGTTACACTAGTTATACAGTGATGCTTTGTTCTGCTTGATATAAAGATGATAGTGGAAGCTAGGCCTGTATTTACACGGTGTTTACAGTGTGCTTTGCTCTACTTGTCGTCTGACAATCAGTTATCTTTCCACTATGTGGAACTCACCCATTCACGCTTATATACCAATAAACTTATACCCTCACGAAAAGAGGGGGGTCCTGGTTCTTAAATAAACCTAATCTCACCAAATTCAGGGAGAGGACCACCGTCGTTGTGCGGGAGTTGGAGCCAATGACCATCTTTTATAAAAAAGATGCCAACCTAATCTCACTCGCTCACCCAGTCTCACTCGCTCACCCAAAGCACCATTACCTTCTGTGAGTGTGTTAGAACTACAGAACCAGCAATGAGAAGTAATACTGACGTTCAGGGTAAACCTGAATGTTGTGTTGCCACTCGCTGTCAATGTGGTCTTGTATGATTCACGAAGGCGTAACTATTTAAACGACCTTATCAACGTACTCAGCGTTCGTGTTTTGATAAACCACGAAGAGTTCGTGTATCGATATACCACGAAGAGTTCGTGTATTGATATACCACGAAGAGTTCGTGTATTGATATACCACGAAGAGTTCGTGTATCAATTATATTTTAGGGAATGCGTGATACGAGAACTGTTACCTCTGAGACTTTAAAAGTATTTGTGTTATTATGGACATAACGTTGATTACTGGGTTCTAATCAATAGACGATCACATGCCAATTAAAATATTTTAACCTTTGGAAGATTAACACTTGATAAAGTGTATGTTTTATGCTCTTATATTTATATGAGGCATTTTGAAACAGTTACACGTTGGTGGTATTAATTGTTATTTCCTTTCCTATAAGTTCGGGGGGAGGGGGGAGGGGGGGAGTTCGGGACCTTGTAGTCAGCCATTAAACCAGTTAGATAACTAAGCACATATGTCTACTCAAAACAGTAAATAATAATTATAGTATTTAGGTTTATTACAAAAGATATAAAATATACAATGTAGAATATCCTATAGTTACATTCTACATTTTTATTTCTACTAATAGTTTGTGTATTCTGCCATAAAATAAGTTTCCATATGGCAAAAATTGGAGACTTCGGCCGTGCTTACTAATCTACCGGCAAAAGCGTACCGCAAAGCGATTTAGCGTTCCTGTACGATATAGTAGAAACTGAAAGGGGTGTGGATTACTATCCTCCTCCATCTTAAATTGCATCAATACTTACAATCAGGTGAGATAGTAGTCAAGGGTAACTTATAGATAAGAACAAAAAACATCTTCACCGAGTAACATAGACCATATTTTATGCCCATATACCTACAGGAACGGTAAGTACGCGAATTCAACAAGACATCTATACTGATTTTACAAAGCTAAAGAATTTGTTTGTTTGAACGCGCTAATCTCAGAAACTACTGGTCCGATTTGAAAAATTCTTTCATTGTTAGATAGCCTATTTATCGAGGAAGGCTATAGGCTATATATTATCCCCGTATTCCTACGGGAACGGGAACCATGCGGGTAAAACCGCGCGGCGTCAGCTAGTTTCCATATAAAATACAATACAAGGTCACTTACAAGTACTCTGTTCTTTCCACGCGTTTTCCAACTGATCCTTCGTACCAACACGTCTTGATATCAAACATTTCAACAAAACTTCGGTCCTCGGCTGAAGATTGGCCCAACTTTTGATCATTGTTGATGGGGGGGATAGTAATGACCCGCTATACTTCTTGAGTTTGGGAAACACTTTGCCTTCTAGTAGGAATCTTGCGAACCATCTGCGAAAAAACAATTCTATTAAAACATTTTTCATATAACAATAACATGAATAGTTTAAAACTAAAAAAGACGCTTGATACCCATATCATGGGGCTGCATTTCAAATAGCCTGTCCGCCATCTTTGATTTAAGTCCCGTGACTATTTCTTTCGTATTCTTGAAAGCAATTCCTTTCATTGGATATCCATATCATGGGGGTGGATTTCAAACAGACAGTCCGCCATATTCGGTTTGTGTCGGAATGAAGTTTTTCTTAGCTAGTCATGTATTGTCATCAGAACTCAGAGCGTGTGCAAAATTTCATTCTAATCGAAGACCGGGAAGTGCGTCAAATTGAGATTCTAAGATTTTCTTACATACATAGTTAGTTACAAGTGAAGCTAATATAAATGTGTTAAAAAATCCGAAATTGATGATGTAAATAGTTACGAATAACATCTCATTGTCTAAGTATAAAGTCTGCACGCTCTTATCTAACTCGATAGAGTATGATATACTTAAGTAAAAATAATAATAAATAAATAAGTACTACTGATTATTCTAAAAACTTTTCACAAATAAAATAATTATTATTATTCTTACAGAATAATTTAATTGTAGCGTTGCGTATCAAAATACACACGAAATTCGAAATGATCAGCAAAAATTGTCAGCAATAAATGTTTTTTTTTTCGTGTTTTTATAAGGTTCATCATATTCTTACTTGTATCGTTCAATTTTGTCTGGATAGTCAATCTCAGCTACGGGCAGTTCCCAGCAACTTTTGCCGAATGTCCCTTTGAAGTGACACTTCACGCGGCCCGATGTCGCGTCATATCTTGGTTCAGGGTCTGATAGAGGTTCGCCTGTTGAATAATTAATAAATAAATTATTAAGAAAACAACAAGCTGTTAGTGTGATGTCATTTTATGTCTTACATTTCACGACAAAATTATTTGTATATACCTCCACAATATGGGTATCAAATCAAAGAGTAATTTGATACCCATATTGTGAGATATAAAATAAATGGTTTACCGTTAATACTGGCTATGTGACAGTGGAAATGTGGTGCTTATGACAGCTTGTAGGTTAACAACTTAAACAATATATTATTTGCATAAAAATCTTATTATCTGTGGCATACAAGACATTATATTTGGGTTATGTAACTTGCATACGCAGTTAACTTTGTTTGTTTATTATAATGTGACGTCACATAGCGTCACGTGAATAGCGTTTTATCACAAAAATACGTCACGTGAATAGCGTTTTATCACAAAATTACATACCCAAGTTACACAATTGTGGTATGTACACTGGCAGCCACTCTGGTTCTATGGCAGCCACATTCCTCATGACCATTTTCCTTTTGTCCTCGCCGCCGGTCTCATAAAGCTCTTGGTACACCACCCATTCGGGTATCACCTTACGTAGTATTGAGCCCGAGTGCAGGAAAACTGGCTCTTCCAAATTCGCGCAGTGGTAGGCGTATTTGAATTTGCGTTTGTCTTCACCTGTTAATAATGTAAGAAATGTTTCTAGAGAAAGAATAAGGTATTAGACCCTTTTTGGAGATTCCCAAAAGGAATAAAATCGGAACCCTTATAGAATCACTTTCTCCTTTATCTGTCTCTCTGTCAAGACCTTTTATCTCAGAATCGCGTGGAAGTATCAAGTTTTAATTAAAATTTATATACTCAGGTCTATACCCTGAAGCTGTGGAATAATCAAACTTCTACGTGAATTTAAATTGAATTGTTAGTAAAAAAGATTGAGATTGTTTTATATCGAGTATTTATGGAATGCGCCAAACTTATAGTCCATTCTGAACACAAGGCATATGGTATACGAAAACATCCCATTGGGGTCATGATAGCTGTCTTACTATACTAATTTGAAAAAACAATTCTCTCTAATAATCGCAACCTTTTTTTAGCAATAGTTGACAGAATAAGTAGATGTATAACAGAATAAGTAGGAATGACTATATAAGAGGAAGACTGAAGGTGGCGCCAGTGATAGAAAAATTGAGAAGTAGAAGGTTAGCTTGGTATGGACATATAATGCGTAGGGAGGAATCATATTACTAAAAAAATGCTGAATGTGCAAGTAGAAGGACATGAGAGGAGAGGAAGGCCAAAGAAGAGATGGTTGGATTGTGTGAAACAGGACATGTGTGTAAAAAGAGTGGATGATGAGTTGACGAGTAATAGTGACGAATGGAAAAGATTGACATATTTTTCCGACCCCACTTAAGTGGGATAAGGGTAAGGAGATGATGATGACGACAGAATAAGTAGATGCATAATCCATACATATACAGAATCAAAAGCTTACCCTCCTTTACTTCCTCGAGCCCAATTTTCCTCCCAACTTGGTCTCCCAAGCCGCTCAACAGGAGTTGTCTAAGTAGCCTCGCTTGTTTATCGTCTGGGGGTTTCATTTCTGGATCTATTGTCAGATCTATACCTGATACACTGAGGTTGATCTCCGATGTCAACTGTTTGCGGAGCTTACGTATTTCTTTTATTGCCTACGGAATAGAAAATAATGTTAAAAATAATGTTTCTAAAGCTATTAAATTGTGTTATTTCCTACCTACGTCGTCCACATGAAAGTTTTCACAAATCCCACAGGAACCATGTAATTCAGCAACAAAAAAATAGCATTTACGTTGCTCAATAATTTTCTTTATCGTTCTATTCTTCTTTACAAACAGGTTCTTGAGGTGCACAAAAAGGGATTGTTTCAAAGTTCTCTATGAACGCCATCTACTGGTGGTTTAAAGTAACACACACTGTTTCACTTAGCCTGCAGATGGCAGAACGCATCACCCGATTACAATTTTCGTAACGCATTCACCAACTTCTCTTCAAGTCAGGCAGCTACGAAACCTTCCTTACCTTTTCCCTCAAGCCATATTTGGCACAGAACAGTTCCTCCTCCCCCTTGACGAAGGAATACTCCGCCGCGCCGACCGCTCTCAGCAGGACCCCCGGGTCACCCAGGAGCAGCGTGTTACCGGTAGCGGGCCAATTGTCCGCCTTTCCGGTCATGACCTACACAAATAGAAGAATGTATTCTCTAACGAAGTTGATATAATGCCTTGTAGGCTTAATATTCGTCGAGGACATACCTCATGAAGTGGAAAAGGCATATTGTCGACCACAAATCAAAAATTTCTTTTTTTTACCCATCTCGCAACGAAAAAAGAGCGATTTCGTCGCTATTGGTTGATAATTCATCGGGATATTGGGATATATCTCGTCTCGAGATATGCCGTCGACGCATGGGGTGTGGTTTAGCTGTTTTATACTCGTCGATGTAATATTCGCCTATAACAAGTTTTATTAGAATTGACATTAATTTCAATGGGATGCTAAAAATAAACTGTCAATAACAACGAAGTTGCCATAGAAATGAGCATGTCACGTCGATGTAGGTATGATAGAGACGTGATAGCCTAGTGGACATGACCACTGCCTTCGATTCGGAGAGCGTTGGTTCGAATACGGCCCGGGCATGCACCTCCAATTTTGCAGTTATGTGTATTTTAAGCAATTATATATCACGTGTCTCAAACGGAACGTGTCTGAAGGAACATCATTGTAAAGAAACTTGCATACCAGAGAATTTTCTTAATTATCTATGTGTGTGAAGTCTGCCAATCCGCATTGGGTGATTGGTGGACTATTGGCCTAACCCCTCTCATTTCTGATGGGTTGTTAATGATGAAGGAGTTTAAGATACCTCTTGCACGGTAAGCGCGGAGACCAAGGCGATGGTGTAGGGCAGCAAGTTGAACTGGTGACTGAGCGCCAACATCTTGCCGTAGCGCGGTAGCAGAGGAAACGCGGACACTGCCTTACCCAGCGGCGTTACTTTTAGTATCTGAAACATAACTACATTATATAACCTTTTGTAATAGTTGATTATGAAACGGTTACATAATGACGATCATTAAAGGACGAGTTGCATTTTATAAAACGAACGAAGTGAGTTTTATAAAGACACGAGTGCTTTAATGCCAAGTTATGTATGTTTCATACTTTACTTTATCTAATCTCATGAAATAGGAATCTAACAAAATTAAATACTACTACAGTTTCCGCAACTTGGAAGGTAAAGGATTGATGATTGTATTGTATACCAAAAGGCAAAGATTGACACCCGTACAACCATGTCTTCACACTCGCATTTGCATCAGAATATAAATTACTGTACTGCTCAAATTGTTAATTGATAAAAACAATAAATTTTTATTAAATTAATGAATGAATTAATTAAAATATACCAACTTGAAATTTTAAAATATAAAATATAAACAAAACATTGTTAAAAAATCAAGAACCCAGAGCTGTACAAAAGACCAAGAACCTAGAGCTCTAACTGTGCTATAATAGTAAAAAAGTTGTATTATAACACACTTCCCAAACAAAGAGCAGTGTTATAATGTAATTTTTTAATTTATTGCAGTATGCATGTGAATAATCTATGCCATTATAATATATTTTTTAATTTCATAATTGGAATATTATGACACGAGATTAGATAAAATATAATATTTGCCATATCTAGTTAAAATAAAAAAAAATTACCGAAGTGCTTTGAAGAGCGATTAAGGAAAGATGTTAAGCCGACGTTCCAGGTTATTATTATCATTAAAGTCTGATCCAAATGTTCTTCTCTTACATGTGTGAGAGACATTTACTATATTTTAGTGGAATCTTAAAAAAAGGCTGAAATAAATGAGTTACGAATAAGGGCATTATTTGATTAAAATACATGTAGACGAGTAAATTGCATTACTGACCTCATCGTTGTCTTTCCTCCTAGTGTTCTTAACTACAGGCTTCTCCAGTATACCCAACACTTCTAGCCGTTTTTCAGCTAAGCGCAGCTGAAGCCTATCTGGTGCGGTTGGATACGGAAAATTCACAACCTGAAAGATATTTATATAATAAAAAAATATGATACGTATAACTGTATAGTATGAATAGGTTAAATGCAGGATTCGAACGAATCACTCTGTACTGTTTCAGAAGATAAATTCGCAAAAAAAATCGAATGGCAAAGCTCGTACAATTGTTACTAAAAGTTATTAAGTTTATATACTTCAGTTTGAAGATCGCCAATTACAAAGTTTTTCAGTGCCTAAAGGCGAAAGTCTTCGAACGGTGCGTTGCCAGTAATGGCCTATGGATCAGAAACTTGGTCGCCAATTAAGGGCCTAACAAAAGGATCAGAGTGACCTTGAGGGCAGTGGACCACTCCACTGCCCTCAAGGTCACTCTCCACTCAATCCAGGATATTGTGACATGATTATCTCTTGTACGCTACCCATGGTTTGCGGCCTCAGACCAATTATACAAGGACCTGTATCGCACTCATAGTCACGAATAAAATTGTCTGTCATTTTCTGCGAGCTTAGATTTGGTACATATCTTATACTAAACTAGAAGTTTTTGCCCGTTTTTTACACCATTCCATTACACAAAAAGGTATTTTTACGGAGCTCTTTTACCGACGAACACAATTACAACTATGAAACATCGATTCTATAGACAGTTTTTACAATCGCATTAGATCGTTGATCATATACTTTGACTGAAAAGTAACGTCTAGCGAGGTCCTATACAATAATTGGTCTGAGGGCTGCGGCAGAAGTGCCCAAAATGACGGATCAATCGCACAGCACAGCTCTAAGTCTACCTTGTCAATGCCCATGCACTTCATGCACAGCAGCAAGTCGTCGACGGGGCGGCGGCACAGGTCGGGCTCGTAGTGCGGCACGCAGTCGTGCTGGAACACGGCGCTGCTGTACAGCCGGTAGGCGTGGCCGGCGGCCGTGCGCCCCGCGCGCCCCGCCCGCTGCTCCGCGCTCGCCTGCGACGTCCACACCACGCGCCACGCGCTCGCGCCCGTCGTGTGGTCGTACACCCTAAGTATCATCATTAGCTCGAGCTCGAGTCTCCTCTCAGATTGAGAGGGGTTAGGCCAATAGTCCACCACGCTGGCCCAATGCGGATTGGCAGACCTTACACACGCAGAGAATTAAGAAAATCCCCTGGTATGCAGGTCTCCTCGCGATGTTTTTCTTCACCACGTGAAACACGTGATATTTAATTGAAATCCACTGGGCTATCACGGTTCTTAACCCTAAGTATAACCGACGAATAATGTTGGACGAATCTATATTATAGCATTATAGGTAGGAGGTCGTTCAATTATTAGGTAAGCACTATAGGGAGCCCAAGTATCCGATATCTTAACTAGAATCGACCAATTGAAATGGTAATGAACCGGTCACGTGAACTGTTTGTCTGTTACCTTTTCATTGCTAAACCACAAAACCAATTCAGATGAAATTTAGTATAAAGATTAATTGAACCTTGGAGCAGAACTAGGCTACTTTTACCCCAGAAACAGCCAGAACCCGAGGGATTCGTTAAACATAACTTCAAGAGAAACAGAGTACCAGCATTTGCTAGTACACATGGAAAAATATCTGTCCTCTAATTCGAATTACACGCATATACCATATTACGAGTATGTACATTATTATATGCCTTAAAACTTACCGCATCTTTTTCTTCCCACAGTCAACCACATACTTCACCCCGGGTATGGTCAGCGATGTTTCCGCCACATCTGTGCTAACGACGCACAGTCTGGCACCAACAGGCGGTGGATCAAAGACCAGCGCCTGTTTGGCTGAACCCAGCATGGAGTACAGTGGGAGCACCCACAGTGGCTGTCTACAGGACTTGATCACAGGTGTTAGACTGTCCTCTTCTGCGTCTGAAGACATAATGAATGACCATTATAAGAGTTTTGAAAACTAGAGTGCCTCTAGTATAAGCCCCACGGTTGGGATATGCTTCTTAAATCAGCTAATCTATATAAGAGGCAATCGTTATTGATTGCCCTATCAACATAGCTCACACAAAAAGAATTGCACAAAAATTTGGCATGCACAATTTTTTTAAAGAACATTTGCCTTATCCATTAATTATAATTTAAAACTAATATTTCACTTTCAGTCCAATTATTGGGTTATGCCACACATCGCAGGATATTGTCCTGTCATATAATTTATTATGACAATATTACATGTTAATATTGTTTATTCTATAGTTCGGTTGCGTGGAAATAAAAATATTTATGTAACCTTTTTGATGTTAATAAAATATTTTGAAGAGTGCAATATTTTCTTTATAGGGTATTTGTGACGAGAATAGCATAGTATATACAAAATACAAACCCCTATAGTCAAATTGAGTAGGTATTTTAAACTATGTAAACAAACAAAAACAGCTGACTCAGGGGTGCTCAACATTTTATCATTATTTACGAATATTATCATGAAATAAAACTTCCTGTGATAAACAAATATTTTTTTAATTCTATATTCCTATATAATATATCCTGTTATTTATCAAACAGATAATGCTTCACTTATATTAAGGGTTCCGTAGGCAATAAAGAACTCTTATAGTTTTGTTTCTTTATTATGTAGAAGCAAGCATAAGGTTTCCTCGACATATTTAAACACATTAATCAAAACGGTTTTCTCGGAGGACGATAAGGGTGATTGATTCGTACGTTTCTTTTTTGGTGACGGAAACAATAGCAACGCGGAATAACTGCTCCGGCTAGTACCAGGCTCCGGTTCACTGATTTTCGTACTAAACTAAATAAAATTAATTAATTAAACTGATAAAAAACCCGACTGCATAAATGATAAAAAAACTGAAAAGAAAAAAAAAGCTCAGTCCAGAAGTGTAGAAAACAATTAGAAAACAGTCGGGACCTATTATATTGAATAGAATGATTTTCGTCTACATTTTTTATTAGGTCCCGACTTTAGTTTGATCAATTTTTATATCATTTATGCCGGGTTTTTATATTTGTTTAATTAATTAATTTATTTCACACTTTTTAGTTACGATAGATGGTGAATTTCGGATTTATTGGTTACGTTTGTTACAAAGTACGATAATGTATACCTAAGTCCAACCGAAATTAAGTAAATATTCAAAAAATCTACGCAACCCTCGGTGGCCGAATCCGACTCGCACTTGATTTTTATAATCAATATATTTCTTTTAGTCTATTTTAGGTGTTTTATAACTACACTTCATAAACCTCGCACCTTATAGTCGTCCGCCTCGCGTATTATGTATAGACTTAATTAATATTAGAATTAATAAATAACGTTTTCCTAACTGTAGTTTTTTTAACATGGCCATGATATACTATTTTGAAATTCTCACAAAAATCCCTTGAATTTGATTCGCATGTTGCAATATTCACAAAAAAAAAAACTTCACCCCGATTCTATAGCGTCTCACAGTCGTCTTGTTGGTTTTTTTTTTCTAATTTCACCTATCTAAGAACACTTGGGTTATTAAAACAAATCTAACGTTATCTGAATTACGTAAATCCGTTCAACGGTTTGGAAGATATGAGGTAATAAAGAATATTACATACATACATACAAGATACGCGCGAAAAACATAACCCTTCTTGCAGTCGGGTAAAAACAGTAAACAAACAACAAATAAACTATAATTAACAATAACAACGAAACGAGAACAAAACGAAATAACAAAAATTACAAGGGAAGAAAATACGCACGACAGACTGGATTTAGTTAACGAATCATTAACGAATACTGATATATAAGTAGGAGTATTAGTCATAGACAGCAAATAAAGTAGTGTTCTGTGCTGTGAAGTGTGAACTGTCAAATGTCAAATCTTCTTTCACTTATTAATACAAAATCAAAAAAATTATCATAGTATATGGTAATTCTGCAATAAATGAAAGGTTAAATTCACATTAAAATAAAAGAAATCATCGTTTTAATTACAACTTCTTTCTTCTTTTGATATGAAAATACAACATTTATAAAATAATTAAAGTTATAATTTAATTTTATAAATGCACATTTAATACCCATAAAACTCAATATCTTTATTTTTCATAATGGTTTGTGACTCATGTCTGCTTGGGTTCTTTTTATGTCGTTTGTATTGTTTTTGTGCAAACTCTATATATTTAACATAGAGGAATTAGAAATGGAAATGGATCGCACCCAAATGCAGCAACAAAATTGTCTGTCGTTTTTTGAAGGGTACGAGGTAAACTCAGTCATCGATAATATTTAACAAAAATAAATAATAAAATATTTAACAAGAATAATATAATCTGTACACAGAATATTAAATTAATGGATCGATGTTTTGCTGTTTGTTCGTTCGTTAGAAGAATAGTATCTATTTTTCTTTTAGATATTGTTTTTATTACAAATTTATTATTTATTATAATTATGTTTTTGATGACCTCCGTGGCGCAGTGGTATGCGCGGTGGATTTACAAGAAGGAGGTCCTGCGTTGGATTCCCGACTGGGCTGATTGAGGTTTTCTTAATTGGACCAGGTCTGACTGGTGGAAGGCTTCGGCCGTGGCTAGTTACCACCCTACCGGCAAAGACGTACCGCCGAGCGATTTAGCGTTCCGGTACGATGCCGTAACCGAAAGGGGTGTGGATTTTCATCCTCCTCCTTACAAGTTAGCCCGCTTCCATCTAAGACTACATCATCACTTACCATCAGGTGAGATTGTAGTCAAGGGCTAACTTGTAAACAATAAAAAAAAATCTTAGATTGCATCATCGCTTACCATCAGGTGAAACTGAAAACGAACGTCACGTCATCTTTTAGTGAATTAGAAGTTGTTGACCATTTTTCATGCCATTGAACTACTTACTACACAAACCGGAATGATTAGGGAGTTTTATCAGTCGACGAAAACGATTACAACAATGAAACATCGATACGATATAAGTATACACGCGTTAGATCGTTGGTTGTTTGACAGAGAGGTAACGTCTTGCGGGGCAGGTCTTTCTATAATTGGTCCGTGATAATTAATTTGTTGTATGTGAATCCGGACTAAAAAGGGCTAGAACCCAGAGCCGTAAAGCTTATTATTAAAAATAAAATGTATGTGAATCGAAACGAAAAGTGTCGCTTAAAAGAACCTTTTTGAGTAGTATTATTGTTGTGTAAAAAACCTAAAGTTGTGGACTATAGAGAACTATTGAGAATTCTTATATAATTGTATATTAAAATTAAATTATTATGTTGTAAGCTTCGATTTAGAAAAGACTTCCCAAATATCTTTGCAGACAAAGTCTCGTGTATCGTCTAGCATAAAACAAACCTGAATCACTCAGATGTGCCTCGCTATCGTCATCGCTGACCAAGTCCGCCTGTCCATCATCCTCTGGCATGTCGTAGTCATCCAAATTGATTTTTGGCAAAGTTCTCCCCTTTTTCTTTGCTTTCCTCCTCGCTTTGCGTATCCGTTTCATTTCTTTCTCCACCTAAAGTAAGTTAATGTCAACTCAAAAACTGTCTGAACTAATTTATTGCGAAGTAAGTTAACCAAAAAACAAACGGGGACTTCCGCGGTAAGTAAATAAAAATAAAAACTACAAGAATAAATTAATAAAAAATATAAAAAGTGTCTCTACAATGAGCGGGAATAGAACTCTGGTTCGATAAGTTTTGCCGCTAGGTTTCACACCACTTATCCAGTTGAGTTGATTTGATAACGTCGAAATGTGTGTTATTTTTCGTTACGTAATTTATTGAATCGGTCGCCGCGATCAAAGCCCGCAATGAAATATATACAATAGCTTAAAAATTCGTGATATTTCTGCATGCACGCAAATTAAATCTGTTAATGGATATTTCTTCTGGCGCATTTTAATTATAAATGGTCAGTTTTAGATCAATTAATCTCTCTTTATATTTCAGGACAGAAAGAATAAAATCAGCCAATTTAAATGGCCTACTACAGAAATACCTATGTTTAGATTCATAGACCCAACATGCAGGGTAAGTGATCAAAAGGCGTTAAGTATTACCTCATCGTCATCAGATTCAATATCCTCTGGTTCAGAATCCAATGCAGTATCCACTTCATTTGTAACCTTCTTGGTGATGAGTTTTGAATAGTCCACATCCTTCCGATACGGAAACGATGCTCTTAATTTGCGTACTAAGTAATGTACCTGTCAAAAAATTTAGATATTGCTAAACATACTATTACTGTCAGTTGTTACATCATTTATAATCTGAACTTAACAACAACATAATATATTTGTTCTGTTCTTGTATAAACAATCTTTTATTGAAAAATCGCATTAAAATCCGTTGCGTAATTTATAGATCTAAACGTGTAAATTCTGAAAGCGATTTTGTTTTATACTGTGAAAAGAAGTTATGTTGTATCATATACATAAATACAAATTTTGTTATAATAGCTTTAGAAATTCCAACGATAAATCTTGACGACATCAAGCTGCTTGCAGAAAGATGTTTTAAACCTTTTAGAACAGCCAGTTGTGAACGTCATTTGACTGATAATAATAATTATAATGATAATAGTTATTAATATGTTGATCTTACCTCTTGCTGCCCAGTAACAAAGATCAACACTCCACCCTCAGGTAACCTTGTGTGTATTTTTACTGTTTTCTTGTAAGCCTCCTTCAAATAATCACTGTAAGTGTTCTTGTTAAAATGTACTGTCACTGGAAACTGTCTGGATTCTACCTATAAAATTGTAAAGAAACAATTTAATATCTAGTTTAACAATTTGTTTGTTGAACAATTCCTACCATTTTGGTAGAAATGAAAAATACCTAGATAACTGGCGACAGATCACAGGTGTTTAAAATGCTAAACTCAACGGAATTCCTACCATTTTAGTAGAAATTAAAACATTCCACTACGTATTTTAAAAGCTAAACACGAAACACTTCAATTTCCTACCATTTTGTAGGAACACATACCTTTATCACTGGCGGTGGTATTTTAAACAATCTGGTGTTTTCTGTGAAATCCTCAACTCTCAGTGTGGCAGACATGATAATCAACCTCAATGGAATGCCTCTCTTAAGTCTTAAGGGCACGATACGTGAGAGCAATCCCAACAGAATATCTGTGTAGACGCTCCTTTCGTGTGCCTCATCTATGATTATTACCGAATATTTGCTCAGAAGGAAGTCTGACTGAATCTCTTTGAGAAGAACACCTAGAAGTAATACAATTTTTATGTTTAGTTAAAGGAAAAGATTTATTCCTTTTTAAATATAAATAAATTTGTTTGTACTTCACTATTTAAGATTTTTATATATATTGTTTGCCTAATTTGTTTCTTAGAGATGTTTGAAAGAGTTTTATTGAATTTTTGTAATTACATAATTAAACCACTACTATCCAGTTAGTTATCTATGATATTAGTCAGCGTTGTAACTCTGGCAAAAAAAAACGCTTCCTTAAAGCAAATGAGGCAAGTCCATAAAATCTGCATGTGGCTAACACTCAGCCTAACTGTGTCTAACTAACAGGAAAACGCATTTTGATCCTAGATTTTTTTATTGCCACATGCAATTTTTTTTAATTTGGTGAATTTTTCACATCACGTTTTCATTTTCCAGAATCTATCAGCTAAATACAGTACAAATTCTTGTGCCAATAAATTCTTTCAAAGGTGCTTGCTACAAGAGCTATTGGTGCAATTGGTAGTGACGATGCTTTCTGCATCCACAGCCGTGGGTTCGATTCCCACAACTGAAAATATTTGTGTGATGAGCATGAGCGTTTTCCAGTGTCTGTGTGTATTTATACATTACATAAGTATTTATATGTAGTATATAATTGTATATTAATATTATATCAACTATCTTAGCACCCATAACACAAGCTACTCATTATGCTTACTTTGGGGCTAGATAGTGATAGTGATGTGTATTTGTTTAAGTATATTTATTTAAATTTATAAAAAAAAAAAAGAAAAAAAAAATGTTAACCACACTTACCATCAGTCATAAACTTAATTTTAGTATCCTTGCTGACATTTCCCTCAAACCGCATCAAGTATGAGACATGCTTGCTTGTCAATCCCAACTCGAAAGCAACTCTTTGAGACATAGCAACAGTTGCAACCCTCCTTGGTTCTGTTACACCTATCATTTTTGTTTCAGCATAACCCGCCTCATAAAGGAATTGTGGTAACTGGGTTGTTTTACCACTACCTAAAAAAAAAGAGGATAGTTAATAATGATGCACTTTCACAAGAGCTATAAAAGGAAAAAGTATCAAAACACCTTATGAGTTTACCGCTATGTAGAATGTCGAGTTGACTGTTTTTCCGAGTACAGTCCTTTCAGTGTTGGTATAACAACACCTTGAGATTAACATGTAAAGTTTCCAATCGAAAGTTGGATCATATAACAGGCAGTGATCCTCAAAAATGGCTCATATTTGACTGAAGGTTCCTAGCTCTGGAAGGAGGCGTACAGGGCTAGCATGTGTCAATGACATTACGTGAAGAGAAAAAAAAATTGTAGACCAATAGTGTCGAAATTGAAATATCGCTCTCTCTTTCGTTAAGTTGGGATGAAAGAGAGGGCGATATTATCGAGGCTGTCACTATTGGTCAACATTTGCATTTCTAGTCTTGAGATTTTAGTGAAGAAAATTTTAGTGTTTTGTATTGTAACTTTTGTATTTCTGGATTTTAAACTATAAATTGGACAGTAAATATCATATACATACCAGTTTCACCAGCCACAATGACAAATTCATTCTCATTAACAAGCTCCATTATTCTCTGTTCTTCGCCTAGAATTGGTAATTTTAATCTTGCAATTTGTATTTTTGGGTCTCTTTTAACATCAATATGTACTGTGGTGTGTGTTAACAAAGGTTTTTTGTTTTCTTTTATATTTTGTCCTGACTCTTCTTTTTTGTTATTATTTTCGTTTGTCTTGTCATTTTTATCTTGACTAATTTGTTTTTCAGTATTCTCATTTTTATCTATATCTTGTGGTTCTGTTTTTGTATCAGTCTGTAATAAATTATTTTCTTCCACAATATTGTTTTCTTTAATTTCTTCACTTTCAAGACTATTTTCAGTAACTTCATCAGCGTCAGAGTCAGAACTAGCATCATCAGACGACTCTTCAAGGCCAATTATATTAGGGTCATACTTTTGTTTTTTGCCACTTCCTGTCTTCTCCATCCTTAGCAATCTCAATCGCTTTTTTGCACCTATATTTTGATAAAATAAAAAATGTTTTATAATTTTAACTTCTATTGAAGTTAATGTTGTAAGTTTTATTTTTTCTGTTTTATGTAGTTAATAATAAATAAATCAATAATGTTTGTTTTACTTTTTATTTGTTAAATAATAAATTAAAGAAAGAAATAAAAGAAGTAGAGTATCCAAGATTTCTTAGAAGATATTGTTACTTACTAGAAATAAGATCAACAAACCCAAAAAAAAAATAAAGAATTTACAATATATTTTTTATGAAATATTGAAATGTTGTCAGTGTATACCAAATACGACCTCAGGAAGGGGTTCGTTGTTATACATTAAACAAAAATAAAAAAAAACAGTGTAAAGTGACGGCGACGTTTTGACGGCCTCCGTGGCGCAGTGGTATGCGCGGTGGATTTACAAAACGGAGGTCCTGGGTTCGATCCCCGGCTGGGCAGATTGAGATTTTCTTAATTTGTCCAGGTCTGGCTGGTGGGAGGCTTCGGCCGTGGCTAGTTACCACCCTACCGGCAAAGACGTACCGCCAAGCGATTTAGCGTTCCGGTACGATGCCGTGTAGAAACCGAGGGAGTGGATTTTCATCCTCCTCCTAACAAGTTAGCCCGCTTCCATCTTAGACTGCATCATCACTTAACATCAGGTGAGATTGTAGTCAAGGGCTAACTTGTAAAGAATAAAAAAAAAAAAGAAAAAAAAAGTGAAGTATGTTAACAAGGATGTTACAAAATAATATTATAATCCTATCCTAAAAATATAGTAATAATTGCTAAGCATGGTTAAGAGTTTGATGATAAGTGACAACCAGTAAACTAACAACACTAACACATTTCACTTATAATTATCAAGCTACCTGCAATACTGCTGAATTTCTTCTGCTCATTATCAGGTTGAGTGTTCTGTGTACTTTGCTCTACATTATATTCATTTAACTTTCGTAATCCCAGAGTTTGAACAGAAGATATTGTAGTCAATTGGTTTACTTCCTCTGGGGTTGCTTGTACTAAAGACAAAGACTCCAGTAGTGCTGCCCTCTAGAATACAAAATCAATAAGTGTTAAACTAAGTTAATTTATTTTTTTACATATTTTTATGTGAAACCAGGTGAAAATAGTGTGTTGAAAAAAGTTTTGGAGAATACAGTGGAGAGACAATAAGAACACATTTTAGTTTTTTTTGTGTTCTGCTCTACTTAAATAGCTCAATTTAATGAGCTTTACTTCTAATCAATTTGAGTCAACTAGGTGTGAATAAGGGATTTGTATTATCTCTTGGTATCTCTTTTTATATGATGAATTTTGGAAAATCCTTACTTAACCCTATGTCATAATCTGCATGCCAAATGATCAATACAATCTGTTTAGTAGTTTAAGATATTTGTGTTGATAGAAGTCAGTTTTTAATTAACTGAAACTATTTTTTCCTTACAATAACAAGTATGAGTAAAGTAAGAAGACTTTTCAAGAATATACATTACATTTTCTTTTTTCTTCTTTTTATCCGCAATCTTCTCTAGCCTTTTGCGCTGGGCTTTTGAAAGAAATCTTGTCTTTTCTTTTTTGTCCTTGACTATATTTGTTTTTCTTTTCTTTGATGGCAATACCACCAAATTGCTGGTATCTGTCACTCCATATTCATTTTTTGCAATATCAAGTTTAATCTATAAAGAAACATGAATAATTATAATAATTATAAAATATTTACTATAATTTTTATTACCAGTACAGTAAAAGCTCCTTATTCAGGGGGGATATCTTCTGTAAATGTGCCACAAATACAGAAATCATGAATGTGAAATGGTATTTATATGGGATTATAAAGTACCAAGGAGGATGGAAGCGAGGCGAGCAATCTTTTACTATAATACTGCTGCCATGCGAATTTCTGTCAAACACCAAACAACATCAAGCTTTAGGCCCAAAGCATGTGGTACAGGTGATAACCATGACACATATGGCTTAACAGCTACACTTCAGGTGGATGTAGGCTGCATTTTGTAGGATGTGTTATTTAAGTGCAAAGTGATGATCTGCTTATATAGACGATTATTTTCTACTTACCATCAGGGTCGAAATTTAATAGTGACTATTACAAACTCAAACATTATCACCTAAAGCACACCAACCCTCATTTGAGCGGTGAGGTTAATATATCTATATATCCGCCTATGGAGGTAGCCTGGCCCCTTATTGAGTGGGTTGAAATAACGAATAAAATAAAGTGATTATGATTTTGTAACAGCTATAAATATTTGTTTTATTGGATAGCGTAGTGTGCCTTGGAGGGAGGGTGTGCCCAGTATCAAAAATAGTTGAGGAGCCCAAATAAGGGATTTCTTCACTCATTTCTGAATTGAAAACTCTATATATTTTTTTATATGGCAGTTTTTAACCACCAGATAAAGTGGGATTGTGGGTACATTTTACAAATTTTTGCTTTCACACATAAGGAGCCCTTGTACTCCAGAGGCCTCGTATCGTTGATACGGCTGATACGGCGGTAGCTGTGCCCCTGATTGGATTAGACCTAGACTACGTCTCAAAATCTCAAGGAATCAAATCTTACCTCATTCGTCTGAGAATCGTCAATGCTAGTTTTAACTACTTGACGCGCTTTGGCGTTATACCTTTTACGACCCATTTTAGTGACAATTTCACAGATTTATTGAAGCAATTTATCGTCTCTATTTATCACAATTTAAAACAATTATTAACTTATAATTCAAGCGTGCTTTTGTTATGACTTATTTCATTTTTAATTTTTCTGTCAAAATCACGGACGGAGACGGACTGTGACTTCTAGTAACTTTAGTACGTGTAAGTAAATCAAGTAAGTATCGAAAAAAAATGAGATTTTTTTTCGATTCTTATCGGTTTTCGCACTAACAAGATCTAAAACTAATTACAAGTGGACCTGACTCGCTATATGTTACCCCTTTGTCATTGATCAAGAATCAATGATCTAACGCGTTTAGAAAAATTGTTCCTTTATGGTTTTTATTGTAATCGTTTTCGTGAAAAGGGATCCCTAAAAATGCTGGTTTGAGTAGTAATTGAATAGCACAAAAAACAGCAACAACTTCTAGTTTACTAAAAGATGAAGTTACGTTTCATTATTTGTTAGTATTTCTACCTTAATTATATCAATTAGGTGATAAAAACATTATTTAAAAAGAATAGATTCTTTTGACGGTCAAAAGACAACATCAATCCAGTAATAAAAAATTCTGTACTTAGATAGTCTAAGTACTGTGTTTGTTAGTTTATATAAAATGTGTGTGTCTTGCAAATGAAATATAAAGTAGTGTGTTGTGTAAGAACTCAGAATATAGTAGATATATAGTAGTGTGAAAAAACAACAGTCAATTTTGTTGATGAATTTGATTGCGATGCATCTCCATATCTAATTCCTCTATGCTTATTATTCCTCTAAATTGTTTGGCTCGTGCCTACAAACCCTTAAAAATCTGTTACGTTGGTACTTAATTTTCACCATAGACAAGAAATCTGACGTTGACACTTTGACAGTGATATAATTTATTTGCATTAACTTTTTCACCCAATTAAATTGACATTTGTTTATTTTGCTAGATATAACCTAAAAAAATTTTATTTAAATGCATTGAATTCGTAATTAATTAAAAATGCTCTACGAAATATCACGAAAAAGTATTAATTTCAACACATATGAGGAAACTAATATTACCTGGACCAACAGTGTGTTAACAGTGCGCGGTAATAAAGACTTGTTTTTATTAGAATATTCGTACAATTTACATTCTTTGCACAAAGGAATTGACTTCAAAGAGTCAACTGTAACATGCAATACCAACCCCGTATCCAGTGATTATCTAAATAAATACGTATCACGAGGACTGAAGAATATGGAGCTCGTGGAGATGATCTCAAACTCTGCCTTTTGGCCCCACAGTAAAGCTCTTATGCGAGAACTGACAATTTTTACATCCTACCATTGGTCGCCATTCTATCTTCTAAGTGAAAACGATACTTTACTAGCTACAGTCAACAGTGTGGGGAATGTCGATTTCTTTGCACCACGGAAACATGCTTGGTATTCTGTTCTGGACTTCTCAACTCAGGTCGCACCACATTTAACGGAAAATCTTAAAAAACTATCTGAAAATCCAAAAACCTTTGAAGATGTCAAAGAAACAGTTTATTCAATAGAAACCTCATCAGTTTGTTGGGCGTCAGAGTTAAATGAAGACAATTCTTGTTATTTTGTAACAGCTCAAAGATCGGGTGATATTTTATTTTGGTCAATAAAATATCACCATAATAATTTTGAAATTGACTTATGTGATACTATTAAAAGTTCTACTGACGTTGAAATAATACACATGTTTTGGATAGATTTTGAACAGAAATGTTTGCTTGTATGTTCAAAAGAAAATGGTGAGGTTATTCTGTACGAATGTGATGTAACAAAAAAGAAGATAACTGTACTGAATACACACAATGTATGGTCATATAAGGACAAAATGATTACAAATTATTTACACTTCCAAATCATAAATGGCAAATTGTTATTATTTTTCAACAAACTCAGACATTTTGTCATACAAATGTATGACAAAAATTTGAAACTGTTATCCCAAAATGTACAAAATGTCAATGACTACAAAATAACATCCATAACAAAATTTAAAGATTTGTTATATTTGACCACAGTCAATATGAAAATATACAAAATAAATTATTCAATAGAAAACGACTCTCTTCATGTTTCTTTAGAAGGAGTTGAAATTAAAGAACCAGCCCCATCATATGAACTTTACGGTTTGGCTGTTTCACCAAACGGCTCGTTATTTGCTCTCTCAATGATAAATAGAAAACATTTGCTCAAGAAACAGAAAACAATGGTTGAAATAGTTTTGTTAAGTTTTGATAGTGGATGTGACGCTGACATGATAAAAATCATAAACAATCCAACAAAAAAATTAACACACATATGGGATGTTATTGAAACAGTTCGATGTAAGACCATTAAATCGAAAAAACTGCCAGAGAGAGATTATAGTTTATTGCTCAAAGATGACAGTGACATGTACAGTTTAAAAGTGTATTTAATTGTACTAAAACTACACATTAATTTAAAAAACTCCATGGCCTGGTCTTCAAGTAGTTTACTCTCTGAAAAATCTGTTGATGTCATAAAAGAAAAGATACTTATGCTGCAAGCATTTGCTCAGATTCATAAATTGTATGCAAATTTTAAAAGTAATAATTCTCTCTATGATTTTGATCACAAATGCTTTGCGGGGAGTAAGAATTATTTATATTACTACTGCAAAAAGTATGGGAAGAATTTGAATAGTTTAGTTACTGAAGATGTTTTGAATATTACAGATTTACAGTTTAAATATCTTTGCCAGTGGTGTGAAGAGAGCCTTATAGACTTTTCTTGTAAAAATAAACATACAAATATGATTTGCACG
Source organism: Bicyclus anynana (assembly GCF_947172395.1). Classification (NCBI taxonomy): domain Eukaryota; kingdom Metazoa; phylum Arthropoda; class Insecta; order Lepidoptera; family Nymphalidae; genus Bicyclus; species Bicyclus anynana. The sequence goes on from NC_069090.1 coordinate 12,807,374, forward strand.
CATTCATTCACCCCAATAGAAAATGATTACCTATTTTGCAAATGTTGTAATGCTACTGCGAAAAGTGAGTTGTACGATCAAAATCCGACTTGTATATTTTGTGATTTACATTTAGTGAATGAAGATTTGTTAACAATACCATAGCCCAAAAATAAATTGTTTTAAATGTAAATTATAGTGTACTGATTTAAATACATGATTGCCTTACATTGTTATCTGCATTATTAGTCGAAGGTTAGGTTAGGTTAGTCTTAGGTATTATGTAGTGCTTTTCTTTAAAAATTTTTAGTAAAAATTCTCGACCCAAAGTTGGGAAATTGTCCTCTTAGCCTTAAATAACATCCTGATTGTTATCATTAATGTGACGAGATTAACCTATCATAAACCATCACCATCATTATCAGCTCATTTTAATGGCCCACTACTAGGCGGGAGGCCATCCTTATAAGACAGGGAATATGGAGCTTGGACTCACCACGCTACTCCGATTGGGGTTGGCAGCCTTATGGTGAAGTTCATTAACAACCACTATCAGATGATAATGACAGTGACGGGGACCAACAGCTTAACCAAACCCAGGAACTTGTGATTGGTAACCACTAACCTAACCACTGGGTCAACGAGGTAATTCTATGTTTAAATGAGAACCGTGATAGCCCAGTGGATATGACCTCTGTCACAGATTCGGGTAGGCCTGAATTCAAATCCGGTCCAGAGCATGCACCTCCAATTTTAGTTATGTGCATTTAAAAAAATTAAATATCACATGTTTCAAATGGTGAAGGAAAAACATAGTGAGGAAACCTGCATACATGAGAATTTTCTTAATTCTCTACGTGTCTGAAGCCTGCCCATGCACATTGGGCCAGCGTGGTGGACTATTGGCCTAACCCCTCTCATTCTGAGGTGAGACTCGTGCTCAACAGTAAGCCGAATATGGGTTGTAATGATGATATATACCTAAATTGCGTGTCACGTAACACGTTTGCCCTCGATGGACTCACTAAACTACTCCAGCAACTTTAATTAATGCACACCGTGTGTAATTTTACCATCTTGAAAGATAGGATAGCTTAGGGCTAGGGAAGGGTAGGGAAGAAGTAATTGGTGTGTAAAAAAAATAAACACATAGGTGTGAAAGCGAAGCTTAATGATAATGATGATGATGATGATGATGATGAAGTACTTAGGTATAACTTGAATGAAGCCAGCAGACCGTATTACCTATAGGTAGGTAAGTAGGTAATTCGGCGAAGTGCAATGATGCAATATCGATGGACACGTCAAACTATCGATAAATTTGATTTAGCGATAGAAGGAATCCGTTTACCGTGACTAAGTAGTGGTTAATCCTATAATCTTTTCATTACGTTGATACGTATGATTTAAGCAGGTGAGTAGGACTGACGTAAAATATAGATAATATCTATCAAATTACCAATGCGATTTACCGAGGAATTAAAATTAACTGCTATAGGTGTGCCCATAACTGTTAAGATTATTCCATCCGACGGCGACTACGAAATTGTCGCGACTTCGTGCTCATGAGTTTAGGTTTTCTGTTCTGTACAGTGCTGGATTAAGCACTCGCGGGGTCTGTAGCAAATGTAAACAGGGGGCTCTTTTAGGTTTGGAAAAAAAACAAAGTTTTTTTCTTTCAAACCCAATACTTATTTAAAAAAGTTTTGTTTGGTCATACATAAAACTTGCTTGCATATCCATTTGTCATAGTAAATTTTCTGCGAATGCTTTTTCTTTGGAATTTAAAAATAAATAGGTACATAAGAATTTGATTATGTTCTCACCGTTCGTAATAAAATAGCATTACGAGGAATAGAATAGGTGCATAGAACTCAAGATCTTAATGTCTCGATCAAACCTCTTTTATGTACTTTGAACTACATTTTGCCATAGAGTAGATAATCGACTGTTTTTGCTTTCCATAAGTATGTGCCTATGCTTTTGTCCCAAATATATGTACCTGTATTAAAAACTGTAAACTGTAAACCTGCAACTAAATTCTTATTGATTGTTTAGCCAAACAAATAAATAAACAAACAAACTTTTCAGCCATATACCTACCTATGTTGGTATAGATTTGGAGGACTATATTATTAAATCAATGCCGGATTAAACCATAGGCCTGCCGTTTCAGAGATCCTCTGGTAGGTCTATAGAATAAAACAATTTAATTAGATATATATAATAAATAAATAATAGGTAATGATAAATATTTATTGCTTGCTCTGATGTTGTATTTTTTTACCCGACTACGGCGAAGCCAAAAGGAAGGGTAATGATTTTGTTAAATTAGTGGTAGGTAGGTATACCAAAACAAATCTTCAAAGATTTATTCCATAAAAGTAAAAAAAAAACAGCCTAGGATCCGAATTTTCAGTCGTTAGGAAACTTATTTAAAAACATATGGTAACCTAACGATTTTCAGGGGGCTTATTACCTACCGATTTGTTATCGGAATTCGGATGCACCGAAGTCATTACCTTAAGAAGCTTATTACCAATTAGGTCATTAATTATCTCGGGTTGATTATGCACGATGTTGATTATACAGAACCAAACAAAGTAATAATTTATTAACTACATAATACATCAAAATTAAAACTGTTAATCTTATCTACGAGTCAAAAAAATGTTAATAAAAGCTGTGGATTATTAGCCGGGAACATATTTTATATCACCGCTTCGCTTCGACTGCCCCGGATCTGTGAAGATGTCTTCATTCCTTGGAATTAGTTACAGCCACGACAAAGATGAGAACTTCAAGGAGTTTTTGGATAACCTTGGTAAGTTAAATAACCATTGGGCTTAATCGTAAAAAGTCATAGGTAGAAGAAATTTATCTTTAGCATCTAGATAATGGTGGTTGTTACGTATCTGAGACTTCGTCGCTTACTATGGCCCATATTAAAAGGCTCAAAGCAGCTCAAAGTCACTCAGCGGGCTATGGCAGTTATGCTCGTCGTTTTCTGCGTGATCGAATCCGAAACGAGGAGATCCGCAGACGAACCAACGTCACTGAGCAAATCGTGAAGCTGAAGTGGCAATAGGCCGGTCACATAGATCGAAGCCGATGGACGTTGGGGTCTCAAAGAGCTGGAATGGCGACAACGCTACGGAAAGCGCAGTGTTGGTCGACCCCCCACTAGGTAGACCGAGGACATCAAGCGGGTTGCAGGGAGCCGCTGAATACTGGCGACTCGAGAGAATCAGCTCTCCAAGTGCCATAACTCAGGCTACGCTTTAGGTACTTTGAGACTAGATCGTTCGTTATCAATCCATATTTGGCTTACTGCTGAGCTCGAGTCTCCTCTCAGAATGAGGGGTTAGGCCATTCGTCCACCACGCTGGCCCAATGCGAATTGGCAGACTTCAGAGATTTAAGAAAATTCTCTGGTAAGTTGACGTGATATTTAGGTAATTTCTTAAAATGCACATAACTGGAAAGTTGGAGGTGCATGCCCCGGACCGGATTTGAACCCGAATTCCGAAATTGAAGGCAGACTTCATATCCACTGGGCTGTCACGGCTCTAGTTGGGGCTAGATAGTGACGTGTAATTTTTTTTTATTTTTTTGTATTTTGGATAGGCTTGCGCTTGACTACAATCATGTCTGATGGTGAGCAATGATGAGGTCTAAGATGAAACGCGCTTGCCTAAAAGATCTTGCCTTGCCTATCACTCTTGCCTTGAAGGTGCACAAATTGTAGGTGTCGGGAAACACAGACGCCGGAAAGGCATTCCACATCTTAGCCGTTCTAATTAGAAACGTTGACTCAAAACGTCTCGTGCGGGTTGACTGAACGTCGACAACAAAGGGATGCCATTTTTCACGACGTCTCGCTGTTCTGTGGTAGAATGGGTATGGAGGAACAAGATTATAAAGTTCCTGTGCACACTCTCCGAAGTAATTGTTTAATAACTATATTATATTGTTGTAATAGGAATCCCAGCTGAAATAGCCGCAGCCTGGCTCCAGTCGAAGCCATCTCCTAAACTGGAGAAGGACGGAGACACCTACATAGCGTCCACCACTGATGAGAATGGGGAAAAGAAGGAACTGAAGTTCGAAAGTGGGGTAGAGTTTGAAGAGGAAATTTTACCTGGTATCACTGTAAGTGTCTACAACGTGTACCTATTGTGTATTCAAAGAATATCAGGACGGCCGTGATGCAATGCCTGCCAGCTCGATGTTTTTTTTTATTCTTTTCAAGTTAGCCCTTGACTACAATCTCACCTGATGGTAAGTGATGATGCAAGTGATGATGCGTAAGTGATGGTCTAAGATGGAAACGGGCTAACTTGTTAGGAGGAGGATGAAAATCCACAGTCCTTTCGGTTTCTACACGACATCGTACCGGAACGCTAAATAGCTTGGCGGTACGACTTTGTCGGTAGGGTGGTGCCACGGAGGTCGTCAAATGTATTTGTATTTTTTACTAGCGGACGCCCGCGACTTCGTCCGCGTGAAAGTCGTTATAAACTTTCAGCTACCCCTATCCTACCACTACCCTACCCCTACCCTACCCTACCCCTGCCCTACCCCTACCCTACCCCTACCCTACCCTACCCTACTCATTAAGGCTGCACTTCTTTATTTATTCCCCCCCCCCGCGAGTCGCGTCGAGCGCGACAACCTTTACTCAAAAATAATCCATATAGCATGAATTTGTATTCACGCGCGATGGTTTAGCGTATTTCTTGTATAACTTTGGTGTTTCTTTACCGATTTTTATGATTCTTTTTTTATTGAATAGGTAATAATGTTAACATTTTTAGTTAAGGATGAGTGATGAGTGTTATAAACATAAGAGTAGACTATAATTAGAAAGCTCCGAACTGCTAAGTTATCGGGAGTTACACGTGTTATTGTGAGTCAACCATAAAAGATAGACATATATATTCTGTTGTGTTTTTACAGATAATTTTAAGGAGAACATTTCCGTCATACATGATTTCTATGTAACTTTAACCATTAAGGCTGTACACGCGGCGGAAGCTTAAAAAATTAAGTAACTTCTCCCGTTTTCTCAACATTTCTCTTCACTGCTCTGCTCCTATTGATCGTAGCGTAATGAAAAGTATACTATAACCTGCCCAGGAGTATGTTGAATAATTGTACCAAGTTTCGTTAAAATCCGTCCAGTAGTTTTTGTTTCTATAAAGAACATACAGACAGACAGACAGACAGACAGACAGACAGACAGACAGACAGACAAAAATTTTACTGATTGTATTTTTGGCATCAGTATCGATCACTAATCACCCCCTGATAGTTATTTTGGAAATATATTTCATGTACAGAATTGACCTCTCTACAGATTTATTATAAGTATAGATTATTATTTACAAGCTAGCCCTTGACTTTAATCTCACCAATAAGTGATGGTGCAATCGAAGAAGCATGAGAGCTAAATTGTTAGGAGGATGAAAATTTCATCATAATCGGCTAAGCCCTTTCAGGGATCTCAAAATACATACCTACCTCCTTAATTATATTTAACATCTTCTTGACATAAACTGAAATCCTACAAAAGGGGCTAAACTAATTGGAACTTTCAAAATTTAAAGCCTGTTCTTACTTTCAGGCTAAAACAGTGTTCACAGTTGAGCCGGAACAAGCCATCCAAGTACAAACTTTCCCGGACGGTCGCTCCATTACATACAAGAGACAATACAAAGACAAAGATCTGGTTGTGGTAAGACCTATATCTTTTTATTTATTTTATATACGGAACACTTGAAAATGTACAGCATATATAAAATCTTTGCTTAAAGGTAATATTATTGACAATCGCCAAAATCAAGTTTTCAAAGAACATTTGCCACATATTTATCTATACTAGCTGACGCAGCGCGGTTTCACCTTGATAAATGTGCTATCTAACACTGAAATAATTTTTCAAATCATACTAGTAGTTCATGAGATTAGTGCGTTCAACCAACAAACAAACTCTTTAGCTATTTAAGCCGGATTACAAAAAAAAAATAGTTGGTCTAGAGAACTTCTTACTTCCTCTTTAGGGAAAAGTGCAAGTTTCTTCAAAATCGGTGAATAGTTTTTGAGATATAGGTATATAGTTAATTAGTGTACATCACTAGGAAAACGTTTTATTACCTACCTAATTGTTTATTTTATTATATCTGATGCTAAATAAATTTGTTTCAGGAATTAACTCTGAGCACTTGGGACGGCAGTGCGACAAGATATTACAAAGCGGAATAAGTTTTACCTACCTACTTAATAGCCTTAATTACCTCTAATAATAAAAATAAGATTTTTTCTAATAAAATTTTGGAGTTTTATTCGTTAAGAAAGAAAAGAAAGAATGCAATATTGGACGAAAAACGCGGCAAACTTTCAAAAGTGAAACGAACTGTCACCGTACCCATACTATATGAAAAACACTAGATTAACAGCTGATGGACGACCACTGCTGGACATAGGCCTCTTACATGGACATCCAAACAAAACGGTATCGACTTGATACCGTCCACCTAATGGGGGGTCGCCCAACACTGCGCTTTCCGGTGCGGGGTCGCCATTCTAGCACCTCTTCAACGTCCATCGGCTCTTCAATTACATAAGTACTTACTCAGATGTTAACTAGCATACGCCCCGTGGTTTCACCCGCGTACTTACCGTTTCTGTAGAAATAAGTACGGTGGAATATAACATTGCACTCATTAATAACATGTCTTTCTATTGTTAGAATAATTTTACCAATTTAAGGTTCAGTACCGGTTTTTACAACTTATGTATTATAAGTATTTATACGTTTACGTATTAATAAGTAATCTATACACGTACTTATATTATAAAGCTGAGTTTGTTTGGTTGAACGCGCTAATCTCAGGAACTACTGGTCCGATTTGAAAAATTCTTTCATTGTTAGATAGCCCGTCTATCGAGAAAGGCTATAGGCTATATATTATCCCCATATTCCTTCGGAGACGGGAACCACGCGGTTGAAGCCACGCGGCTTCAGCTAGTATTAGATACACATATTCGTCTCACATTTCGTCTTGTTCTGCTCTGGCATGACGGATGCCAGATGTACCATTAATTTTAACTGGTAATTTTAGTATTTTTTTTTAATTAACGAGTTAGGCAAAAGCATGAAATAAGTAATATGAATCTCACATGGGCGGGCAAGAGAGGGGCTTACTTACTCACTTACTGAGCTCCATAGCTTGCAATAGGAGCGGGATACGGGTTGAGAAAGGAGGTCACTGGCGCCGTATGCGCATTCTTCTAGTATTATATTTCTATGAAAAAATTAAAAAAATTAAAAATTGAAAAAATGCGTCGAACAAACGCGTAAAAATCGTTTGATTGGTTACAATTTGGCAAATCACAAATCAATTTGTAATGTGAGACACTCAATTTAAGTATAGTTGCCCCCCTTCCCCCTCCCACGGAATCCTGGCTACGCCCATGTGAATCAACACCTAAATATTCCAAAGTAATGAATTATTACTAACGCCTTTGCAAAAACTTGAGCAATTTTAAGTAAATTTAAAATTGCGGCAAACATACACAGGCAACTATTTTGCACAAAAAAAGGATCGAACATTTAACAATGTTAATTAAAAAACAGATTATTAAAAAAATACAAAATTATTAGTATTATGTAATAATTAGTACTTAGCAGACCGAAATATTTCTACAACAATGTTTTTAATATTCCCTAAAGTTAGGAAAACTGGAAACACCAGCTAATGTCGCAAAACTCAAATGTTTTGTAAAATGGCGACCGCCGCGACGTTAGTTCCAGTTTTGGCCACCTCAGACAAGCTCAGAGAAGCGTTAGCTTTTACTTTTAGCGATTTCTGTTCTGTGGTAGGTACTCATAGTAATACTCGTAAACGTTGGCATGGGTGTCATTATAGTTGTTGTTCAAATCCTACCTTTAAAAAATAAAATTAGGCGTTGTTGAAGTTTTAACTTTTTATGGGAGGGTAAGCCGCTTCGTAACGTAACGCGTTACAGCATTACTCTGTCTGGCTTCCCTTTCTCTCACGCATACGGTTATGGCAACAGGTTTAAGTTGACGTAAGTAAGCACGTTGGATGTTTTTTTTGTATTTTATCTAGGTATGTGGTACCGGTAGGTATGCTACGTAAATAAAACTCTTGGTATTATTTAATTTGTTATAATAAATACATAAACATTAGAAATTAAGCATAAAGGGAACAAAATACAAATTATTCGGCGACGTAGTATCTCTTGGCTTCTCCATCCCAGTCGCTGAATGTGAGGGTCTGGAAACAAAAAAGTATTATGTAGTGTAGGTACCTATATCTACGAGTATACTTAATATTATTAGGAGGAAAGATTTGATTGTTTGTTTAATTGTTTGCATGGAAACTACTGAACCGATTTCAAAAATTCTATGGGGAAGCTACATTATCCCCGGGTGAAACTGATTTAGCGTTCCGGTACGATGTCGTGAAGATACCGAAAGGGGTGTGGATTATCATCCTCCTTATTATAAGTTAGTCCGCTTCCATCTTAGATTGCATTATCACTTTTTTTTTCCTGTAGGGGGGAAAATCCTCATGGACACCCGTTTAGGTAGTGCCGGACTCCTACCGGCTAAAAACCCCTCCTACCTTCAGAACGCTGATGTACCTGCCATTCGGCCTACCACCAACGTCGCAGTCTTTTCTCACTTTCCGAGTATCTTTTCATCTTTCTCCTTTATTTTCATTATGCTTTCCAGAAACTTCTTATTAGGTCCCAGTTCTCACTTGATTCCAGCATTATATTAATTAAGTTTTCTATATTATTATCACTTACCATCAGGTGAGATTGTAAGGCCTAACTTGTAAACAATAAAAAAAAAAATATATATGATTGCAAGAACGAATCTTACCACAACGAGTTCAATGTCACTGTACTCTCTTTTGTAAGTTATAGATTTGCCATCCGGATACTTCTGTACTTGAGTGACGACATTGTCCTCGACTGTGTACGTCGTCTGCGCCTGTAATAAAGAAATGAAACTCATAAGCAATATACCTATTAATCGTGATTGATTGATTGACATCAGCAATCTATAGTATAATCTTTATAACATAAAAATGGAACCGTCTTCAACGACGTAATTTCAGTTATTTTGATTTTTTCGAAAATTCTTTTACCACTAGAAAGCAACATTATTTGTGAGTGTCATAGGCTATATTTTATCTCCGTATTCTTACGAGAACGGGAACTACGCGGTTGAAACTGCGAAGCGTCGGCTAGTACGGCTGTCCCATTTCAAAACCTAGTAAAGGACATTTTTTTCAAAAATGGTTTTATTGCATAATCTTGCTAACCTAATAAGTCCCTACAATCTCTAAAAACACCAGCAGCGAAATATCAATAATACTATTGATCTTTCGCTGCTGGGATATATTTAAGCATCAATACCTAGTAAGGCACATCATTAACCGCGTTGAACCACGTAAAAACTACTACATCATATTTACCGTAGCGGGTCAATAATTAATCTTAGTAAGGGCTATAAAACTTGTTATATACACTAAAATTAGAATTTAGGTAGTGTTATACATTCATAATTTTGTATTTTACGTATCCAATAACTCATTAGTTGTTCTACTTAAATAGTTTTTACGGGCTAATCTCATTTATGTTTTTACGCTCTCCTGTAAAAGTTAGTTTTAAGCCCCTTACTAGGTTTTGAAATGGGACAGCCGAGTACATAATATGTAGGTACTTACACTGAGATCATCACTAATCTTTTCCTCGAACTCGACACCACTTTCGAATGTCGCGGTTCTGTCACCAGTTGGGTACGTTGAGGTTATGGTGTAACTGTCACCATCCTTTTCGATCTTCGTTTTAGGCTTGATTGTGAGGAATGCCTCTGTCTTTTCTTCTGGGATTGCTGCAACAAACAAATTGAATCTTACTTAATGTATATAACGGAGAATAGACTAAATCCCACTTCTGATAACAGAGAAGCCGTAGCCTCAGAGCAGGTTCTAAGCTTTACATGTCAAGGATAGCAGATACACAAAATAACACTATCGATCATTACACCACCACAGCGGGCTATGGAACGAGCTATGCTCGGAGTATCTCTGCGTGATCGAATCAGAAATGTGGAATCCACAGACGAACCAAAGTTACCGACATAGCTCAACGAGTCGCGAAGTTGAAGTGGTAATGGGCGGGTCACATAGAGCGAAGAGCCGATGGACGTTGGAGTCCCAAGGTGCTGGAATGACAATACCGCACTATAAAGCGCAGTGTTGGTAGATACCCACCAGGTGGACTGACTACATCAAGCGAGTCGCAGGGATTCGCGGGATGCAGGCGGCTCAGTATCGAGATGTTTGGAAGTCCCTACAAAAGGCCTATGTTCTGCAGTGAACGTCCATCGGCTGATATGATGATGATGATGATGATGATGATGATGACGTCTTTGCCGGTGGCACAGAAAACTTACCGGTGGGGTGGTAATTAGACACGGCCGATGCCTACCACCAGAGCAACCTGAGCCAATGCAGACAATATAAAATACTAAGGTAACCCGAGCTGGAAATCGTACCCAGGACCTCGCTGTTAAGGAATAGGTACAGTTCAGTTTACGCCAAAACGGCCCTCACAACATATTTATTTTTACCCTGGGTAATAGTCATAAAAATAGATCAAAATCGATACTAATACATATTATAAAGAGGCAAGATTTGATTGTTTGTTTGCATTGAATAGGCTCTGAAACTACTGAACCGATTTGAAAAGTTCTTTCACTGTTAGGAAGCTACACTATCCCAGAATGCTATACTCGTATTTTATCCCTGTATTATTACGAGAACGGGAACCACGCGGGTGAAATCGCGCGGCGTCTGCTAGTGATTAATCAATTTTATGTGCATACCGGTTTGGGATATCTTCAAATATTCGCACAGTTATGAATTCTCACCCGTGCTGAGCCGTTATTATGAGCATGAATTATTTCCCAGACAATTTTTATAATATTTATCGATAACATTCGACGTGATTATAACATAGAGCCGGTTTGGCTTATAATAAAATTATTCAATATATTATTTTCATTTGTATCTTGATTTTTCAAATATATGTACGAGATAATGTGAGAATGTGAGTCACGAAAAATGTGATGGTTATGTACATTTTTAACTAATCAACTTGCCTATCCATTTCTGTATACAATTGACACTGAGTACCTACTATTTATGCTCTAACTATAAATTATTAAATTGTTTTTCTATAGAGTAAAATAATTCAGAAGAAATACAAAAAAAAAATATCAGAATTGATCCATAAACGACGAAGTTATGCGCGAAAGCACATAAATATATATATATGTGCTTTCGCGCATAACTTCGTCGTTTATGGATCAATTCTGATATTTTTTTTTATATATACGGTCGAATTGAGAAACCTCCTCCTTTTTTGAAGGCGGGTAAAAAACCCACCGAGCGAGCCTTTACTGCAGCCTTAGAAGCGACATATTTTAGTAAGTAGTCTTGTACATATGTTTTCTGCGCTATAGATCCTGTCTAGTGAGGTTTATTTGAGATTTTAAACCGACTTCAAAAAAGACACACCGATTACTCGAAGATGCCTGGACCGATTTTAAAAAATCTTACATTACCGGCTTAGCACCGCCTTCATACTGATCAGCAGGTAGAACATATTATGATGTTATTTTTCGCTATTTACTTTAGTGGGTTCGTCTTTAGGTATTAAAGTCGGTTGTATTTTTCATTGACAAAATCATGACGGTTGGCGCCATTTTCATATGTCATCACTACGATACTAATAATAATGATTTGTATGATTATTTTTGGATTGAATCATGAATGCTTTGGAAGGACCCAAGAGGAGAGGAAGGCAAAAAAGAGATCGTTGAAATGTGTGAAAGAGGATTTGTGTGTAAAAGGAGTTTTAATTGTTAATTTATTTACATGAGTACGTATACGTAATGAGGTTTTCTTCATTGGTCCAGGTCTGGCTGGTGGGAGGCTTCGGCCGTGGCTAGCTACCACCCTACCGGCAAAGACGTACCGCCAAGTGATTTAGCATTCCAGTACGATGTCGTGTAGAAACCGTAAGGGGTGTGGATTTTCATCTACCTCCTAACAAGTTAGCCCGATTTCATGTTAGATTGCATCATCACTTATCATCTGGTGAGATTGTAATCAAGGGCAAACTTGTAAAGAGTAAAAAAAAACGGACGAGATTGTCATATTTTGCCGACCCCACATAAGAGGGATAAGAAATAGGAGATGATGATTATGAAGAATTATAAATGCATTAGCGTGGTTTTTCCTGCTGACAAGTAATCGTTTTTCCAACAACTTTTCATAGGTTCACTTTTACCTGGAAAACTGACCATTTTTGTGAAATTATCAAATTCATGTTGAGATAAGATAAATGTCACATTAGTTGACTGGACGTTATCAATTTCGTGTCAGTGATAAATGAATTGATTAGGAATCCAAATAATATTTTAGCAACCAAAACGTATGGATAGAAATTTATAAAACTACGTATCAGCTCATCGATCTTATTTAAAATCTGTCTGGATAAAATAGATATATATAGAGATTTATGAGACAGATATCGGTTGCTGGGCTGCTATTTATAAGTATTAAGTATAACATATCAGGCCTCGATAGCCCAGAGGATATGACCTCTGCCTCCGAATCCAACCTCCTCCTCCTTTAATTTGTGTGCATTTTAAGAAATAAAATATCACGTGTCTCAAACGGTGAAGGAAAACATCGTGAGAAAACCTGCATACCAGAGAATTTTTCTTAGCCTTACTCTAGATATTAACAAAGACAAAAAATCGTTACGCAACGTGTTAACATTTTAGGCCTACGTTATCATTATAAATAAATCGAATAAAAAATATATAAATTTTCTTAATTCTCTACGTGTGTAAAGTCTGCCAATCCGTATTGGGCCAGCGTGGTGGACTATTGCCCTAAACTCTCATTCTGATAGGAGACACGAGCTCAGCAGTGAGCCGAATATGGGTTCATTGTATTTTATATGTATGTGTATAAAATGTTGCAGCACAGCATTATCATAACGCTGACCTCAAAGTCTTAATCCAACTTTTTAAGCCAGCTGTGAATTCATGTGTTCACACGTTATTCAGTAACAAACATTTAAACATACAAACTTTGATAATTATATTATACTAGCGGGCGCCCCGACCTCGCCCGCCTTTAGTCCTCCTTAATCCGGCTCTATCGCAAAATCGTCTACTAACTATAAACTACCTCCCTGTCGAATTTCATATTTGTACGTCAAGCGATTTTCCAAATTTCTTGATGATTACTCATCAAGAAATTTGACTTCTTGACTTTGACACTTTCGCTCTTTAATTTTATATATACGAGTAAAATAGTGAGATAACAATATCTAATACCGATTAGATACACTGGATTAAAATTATTTAATACCTTTTACTAATACACTACTAATATTGATAAGAATAGGCGCACACTAATTCTAATAAGGAGTTAGATGAATTACAATCACAAAAGCTTAGCTTTAACATACTTGGAAATATTATGATATAAATGTATAATGCAGAACCAATAACTATAAGAAAGTATTGTCAGGATAAAGCAGTATTTACTTACGGAGTTGAGCCAAGAATTCCTTGAAGTTCTCATCTTTGTCATGTACGTAAGTCACTCCCAGGAAAGACATTTTGTGCACGATGAATATGCGAACGAGTGATGAACGAAAATAAATGAAAATCCACGGATCCTCTGCTTTTATTAACTCGATACCACAAATCCACGTTATAGTAAATATATAATACTAATAAACCTTATCAATACATGTCCAATATGATAACAGATTGTCCACCTTTTTAATAATGTGTTGAATTTTTTGCACTGCCCGTTTTGTAGGTATTAGCCGTGGAATATATTCTTTAAATTTTTCGTAACCATTTCTTTTTTGATTTTTTTATACCTATGTGAAATTTTCAAGAGTCTACGGTGCGTATTGTGGGTGTATTGAATATGTAACAACTTTCACAAAAAAATCTGCTCTTTATAGCGGCAGTATATAATTCTGCACTAGAACTAAATGTACCTACTTATGCAACTAAGTACATTAATTATAAATAAAGAAGTGTTCTGTTCAAAACGGTAGATATATCTCAAATAATCTCAAGGTAGCCGTCTGAGCCGTGCTAGCCCAGTGGATATGACCCCTGCCTCCGATTCCGGTGTGGGTTCGAATTCGGTCCGCGGCATGCACCTTCAACTTTTCAGTTCATTTTAAGAAATTAAATATCACGCGTCTCAAACGGTAAAGAAAAATATCGTGAGGAAACCTGCATACCAGAGAAATTTCTTATTTCACTGCGTGTTTGAAGTCTGCCAATTCGCATTGGGCCAGCGTGGTGGACTATTGGCTTAACCCCTCTCATTCTGAGAGGAGACTCGAGGATGATCATAATGATCATCATCATAAATCAAAGAGTGGTACGGCCGTGCCATACTTTTCTCGAAGCAATTCACGCCATTTTCGATTTATAATCTCGTTGTGGAAGAAACCAGATGCCTAAATTTTCAGTATCCAAGCAGACAATAACCTAACATATAAATGGTGATTCATAACGAAATCTCGAAAACCGCTTAATGTACAAAGCTGAAATTTGTTAGGGAAGTAGTTCGTAGTTAGTAAGTATCCACTAAGAACGAATTTTGCGATAGCACCGTATTGAAGAGCTCTAAGGGCGGATGAAGTAATTACACGATATATTTCAGAGTTCATACAAGTTTCCAAATTTTGTCACTCGCTGACTGATTATCAAAACACCAGCACTAAAAGGGCACTTCCAGCATGAACTGAATCAGAAATACAAGTACTTATGTGGTTTAAATTTAGCTTCTAGCATTTTGAACTACAAGCATACTCTTACATGCACATCACGCGCCAGTTTAGGGGCGAATTTTTTTTATGGTTTATTTCTTATCTATATTCGTCTCTGATGTGCAGCTCAATAAACTCTCTAAGACAAAGGTGATAGATGATGATGAAAATAAACAAATAGTAACAAAGCATTCACCTTCAGTTGTTCTATTGTTTATCATTCATTAACATCTGAGGTACGACTTTGCATCGTCATTGCAGTCAAATGCACTCTTAATCTAATCTTCGAACTAAATAATAATATATTCTACTCTAACAGATATTTAAGTTTTATTGAAGTTTTGATAGAAGCGGCGCCTCATACTATTGATAACGAAACATTATAAAATGACGAGGGATCGCCCGCTACTTTGTCCGGGAGAAAATCATCATTATACGTGACCATTTTTTGAAGATAGAATGGATATAGTGAGCTATCCTTAAAAATAGAAATATGCCATCAATATCAAAGAAATTTCCGTACTTATTCTTTCTTTTTATTACTATATAAAAATAAGTCGAGTTTTCCTTCCTGACGTTATAACTCCAGAACGCACGAACCGATTTCCACGGTTTTGCATTCGTTGGAAAGGTCTTGGGCTCCGTGAGGTTTATATTGAAAAGGTAGGGGTAGGGTAGGGTAGAGGGTAGGGTAGGGGTAGAGTTGGGTAAGGGTTAGTTGAATGTTTACGTCGAATTTCACGCGGACAAAGTCGCGGGCGTCTGCTAGTATCTATAAAATCACACCATACCAACCATACTTACGATGTTTGAATCTCGAAGCGATATAAGTAACCTTTCGAGCAGCTTGCCTTTCTCCGGTATTCCTAATATCGTCATTATATCAATCAATACAAAGAAAACCTTGACAAATTAGATACTAGCTATCTAGTAACTAGATAGATGCCTTCCTCATGAATCACTCTATCTATTATTGAGAACCGCATGAAAATCTGCATTGTACCTACTTTTTAAATTAATCTCGAACAGGCAGACAGAAGACGGACGCTGCGGAGGATATCTTTGATATCTTTAGGTTTAGATTATAGGTATTGGCCGATATCGTAACCTGAGTCATTATCACGTACTTGTTGAAGTTTTCGGTGCACTACGCTTAGTACTACGTATCTTTATCCTTGGTTTCACCTGGACGCAAATCAACCTAATGTTGGGTCAGCTCCAACGTAGGTAAATTGATATCATCATCAGCATCATCGTCATCATCATCATTATCATCATCATCAAAACCATCATCACCATCACCATCATCATCACAATCATCAGTATCATCTTC
Source organism: Bicyclus anynana (assembly GCF_947172395.1). Classification (NCBI taxonomy): domain Eukaryota; kingdom Metazoa; phylum Arthropoda; class Insecta; order Lepidoptera; family Nymphalidae; genus Bicyclus; species Bicyclus anynana. The sequence goes on from NC_069090.1 coordinate 12,823,611, forward strand.
ATCATGACGGACGTCCACTGCAAGACAGGTCTTTTGTAGAAACTTCAAAACACCACGATCCTGAGCCGCCTGCATCCAGCGACTCCCTGAGTCTTACTTGATAGTAACTTTACACTCCAATTTTGGTAGGTGATTTTTTCTCTCATCCCTTTATTTTATTCTTTTTTTTATTTAACGATGTTTATAAAATACAAAATATTATGTATAATACAAAATACTATTAAAAGTTTATCTAAAAATCCAGCCGGGCATTTAAATGTCCAAGTCAAGGAAGGTGTCCAGTCAAGGTCAGGGTTTCAAGTGAGGAGTCTCCACACAAAAGTCATGTCACGAATTGTCTTCTGATCCATTATTTAATAGCTAAGCGAAAGTTGTTGGTCGAAACCATTTACTGAATCGACTTTTATTCATCATCATCATCATCAGCCATTATGCATCCACTGCTGGACATAGGCCTCTTTTATGCAGCGCCAGCCCGCTCTATCTTTGGCTTTTTGCATCCAATTGATGCCAACCTCCTTTCACCAGAGGACGTCGCTCCACCTCGTGGCTCACACTGCGCTTACCGAGACGCGGTCTCCACTCAAGGACCTTACGAATCCAACGATCATCGGTCGTCCGACAGACGTGATCAGCCCACCCACTTAAATGTACTAGTCCTGAGCTTAACGCTAACTCTAAGCAGAGACGTCCCAAAAACGTCCTTTATGACCCTGACGATGACATGACGGCTAACAACGCTTCCCAGGCAACATAATCACAAGCTACACAGCGTCTTCGCCGGCGAAGACGAGGTCCCCGATATCTAACGTCACCCGGACGTGGGTTTTCTAGCTCACGATCTCGGGGGCGTCCGTTCACTCAGGTCACGGTTACACCCTCCCGAATGGTCCTCTAAGCCGAGGCCCGAGTATATAGGAGACGCCCTTAGAGAGTCGTTCCGTCCTCTGTTTTTATTTCAGGCGATGCTTCTGCGCTCGGCCCGGTGTCGCCGTAGTGGTTCCGCAGGGAGCTATCGGCTCTTACTCAACAAGAAAAAAAAACAAAACTAGCCCTGAGAGCTATGTCGGTTACTTTCGTTCGACTATTATTAGATATAGATTATTATTAGGTAGCACACCTTATATTTTTATCAATTTAGTACAAGCAAACACTCAAATTAGCTTACAATTTTATTTAATAATATCTTGATAATTTGTTGGAATAACCTACCTTTCGGGATTTAATGACCGACAGTCATGCTTACAAGTTTGATTTTGAGATTACATTTTTATCTTTCCGACTTATCATTTTGTATTTTATTATCAATTATTTTTCTTTAACTACCTAACCGATCTAAAAAGAATAATTTTTATTACATTGGTTAAATTAAGATGTATATGGTTCATTTTTAACCGACTTCAAAAAATGGAGGAGGAGGAAGTTCGAAAGGATATACTCCTGAGGTGGTCCTATTTTCATCATGTCAGGATGTGATGATGGGATCCTGGAGAAATCGAGGGGAACTTTCAAATATCGTAAGAGCCCCGCCTAGCTACAAACCTTTTGAGTGGTGAACAGTAGCTATCTTGTGATTGGGCTTGATTAATTTGTATTGATGAGGACATTTCACCTAGATATAGGTTGTGACTGTCATTTGGGGTTTTAACACGACTACACAGAGTAACATAACTTGGGGGAATTTTACTTGTCTACATCTAAATCTATTCAAAGTATGATTACACTAAAAATTGATAAATAAAAAAAATTAATATAAAAAAATTCAACCAACTTCAAAAACATAAAACGTACCGACTAAACTAAAAAGCGAAAAATAACTTCGTATTAAATTCTACCTACTGATCAGTTTGAAGGCGGTGCTTATGAGATTATCCCAGGGTATTATCAGTTGTGTAGTGTTGTAGTGTAGTGAAATAAAGTTTAAAACTTTCAGTACACAGCATGAATAATGGTCCGGGATCCGCAGAACATTTTTTACAACTGATTACTATCAAGTTTATTCGTGAGTAGCTTAATCTCTATGAGACGATCAATTTTTTTATTTGCGAAAATTCTTGATTCTGGTAGCTAGCCGAGTTACCAGGAAGTAAAATTTTATGAGCGTCGGAAGGAGTTAATGTACTAGGCAATTTGTACGACATTGTGGCTGTTAAATTAATTAAGCAACAGTAAAAAAACAGCTGGTTAGTAACAACTTTTATTATCCTCGTTTTTGATACAAGTTGGGAGTTTTTTTTTACTGTTGATTAGTTAATAGTTATTCTCGTATAATCAGTTGTACAAAATGTTCTAGGGATCCCTGACTATAAGGAATTGAATTCATCAAATCAAAAATCATTAATAACCATTAAACTGGCCAACGTTATTCGTTACTTTATACATTATGTTCGGATAACGTTATAGTGATTAAATTGGCAAGGCTTTAAATATTATTTAGGTAACACATTACTCAAATGTATCTATGCATTGCATGTATTACCTATTATGTAGATATTCAGTGGTATTTTTTGGCCTGGTCCGATATTTCTTTTTGTAATTTTAATGATTAGCCAAAAAGCCTTCTAAAAAATATTCATCTTTATTAGGTAAACTTTATTGGTCTGAGGGTAAACATGATTGATTGCTCAAGACTATGAAAACAATCACAAAATATAATTAGGCATGTTTATTAAAATAAAAAAATATGTTTCACTACAAAACTCTACTTTATATTATATTAATTCAAATCACAGTACGAGTAATTAATTATATTAATCAGGTGTCGGCTATATCTATTCAACTAATTCGTATATCCGTATACATCTTCCATCCCAACCATCAGCGGTTGTTGTCTGAAAAAAGAAAATAATTTAATAAGCAAACAAAATAAATAAGCAAACAACAATATTATTTTATTCCTCGTGGATGTAGATTATAAAAGATTAATTTAATTGAAGAAATTATATCAACTTAGTGCAAATGGCTACAGAGAAAGAGGGCAAGACAATAGTTTAGATACTGAAAGTAGAGACTGAAATCGCCTTGCAAATAAAAAAAAAAACAATAAAATAAATTAAAAAAAAACGCTTGTGTCCAAACTTTTAAACAATTCAAATAAATAAATTTACTGCCTTCATAAAAATGTATTTAATCGTAAGTATTCAGATAGAGTTATTACAATATTTGCACTATAATTTTGGAAATGTCCTCCGTTTTTATGGTTAAGTAAACGTCCACAAGGAACCCTTGTAGTTTCGCTACGTCTTTTTGTCCGTCTGTCCGCGTCTTAGCGAAGAGACTAAGACCAAGACTAGAGTTTTACTACTAGAAAGCTGTAAATTAGCATGAATATGTATGTTGTATGAGTTACATTAAAAATGTAAAAAAAGTCGTAAATCCTCCCCTATTGTTGGGTAGTTTTTTGAAAGATGTGTGAGAGTGTCTTCTATCAATTCATTTCGATTTAGTGATCCGTTTGTAAAATATTAAGCTTTTAAGACCTAATTTTTGTTAGTGTCTAGTGTTCCCACCCTCTACCGGCTAAATGGTTGTCTATGGATACGTGAAAAAAATCACGAAAGTATGATATATTATGAAATTACAAGGAAAACTATAACAACTACAAAAACGTAATTGGAAATCGAAAATTTCATACTAATTCAGTTGTTAATAAAAAAGATAAATTTGTTGTTATGATAATTCAGTCTGTTAAAACTAGAAAGCTAAAATTTGGCATGGATATGTATAATAATGATGTTTTTTTTCTCGTATAACCCATTGTGTGGGATATCACTTTCGATTTTTGGTGAATTATAAGGGTGTAAGTGCTTATTTAATCTACGGAACCCTACACTGTGCGTGGCGCGTGTATTAATAAGTATTAAAGAAATGTTTCTTACCACAGTCAGTGTTTTATCGGAAAATTCTCTGATGTGTGTTGATTTTCTACCATTATCTTCTATTTGAATTTGAATAAGAGAGCTGCCGTCCATACGCATTACTGATTTCACCTGAAATAATATAGGTGAATATTTAAAAAAATCACTTTATTATGACAATAGCTGACGCCGCGCGGTTTTACCCGCGTAGTTCCCGTTCCCGTAGGAATACAGGGATAATGTAGAGCCTATAGCCTTCCTCGATAAATGGGTTATCTAACACTGAAAGAATTTTTCAAATCGGACCAGTAGTTCCTGAGATTAGCGCGTTCAATCAAACAAACAAACAAACTCTTCAGCTTTATAATATTAAGTATAGATTATTAGTAGATGAGCTGTGATAGCCCAGTGGATATAACCTCTGCCTGCGATTCCGGAGGGTGTGGGTGCGAAGCCAGTGCGGGGCATGCACCTCCAACTATTCAGTTGTGTGCATTTTACGAATTTAAATATCACGTGTCTCAAACGGTGAAGGAAAAACATCGTGAGGAAACCTGCATACCAGAGAAATTTCTTAATTCTCTCCGTGTGTGAAGTCTACCAATCCGCATTGGGCCAGCGTGAATAGGAGACTCGAGCTCAGCAGAGCCGAATATGGGTTGATAATGATGATTAGTAGATGTCCGCGACTCCGTTCGCGTGAATTACTATTTTTCACAAATCCCGCAGGAACCATGGATTTAGCTATATCCAAAGGTCCACTGTATACCAAAAATATATCATGTATACCAAGATTCATCTAAATCGGCTTAACCTTGAAAAGGTTACAGTACATACTTTCGCATTTATAATTTTAATCAGGATTATTATTTCACTAATGATTAGCATTCTAAATAATCTGTAACTCTATCTTAATATTATAAGAGACGAATTTTATTACTTTTCTAAGTTTGTCTACAGAACCGATTTTGAAATTTTTTTAATAATATTTTACCACTAGAAAACCACGTCATTCGTGAGTGTCAAAGGCTAAATAAATTATCCCCGTATTCTCGCGGGAAGGGGACCAATCATTTGCCACAAAAAACGTTTTTCTCACCTATTTTTCTTATTTAATTTCTCGTACGTGTCGCGAAGCTGAAGTGGCAATGGGCGGAGCACATAGTTTGAAGAGCCGATTGCCGTTGGGGTCCCAAGGTGCTGGAATGGCGATCCCGCACTAGAAAGCGCAGTGTTAGTCGACCCCCTGCCAGGTGGACTGACGACATCAAGCGAGTCGCAGGTATTTGCTGGATGTAGGTGGCTTAGTATCGTGATGTTTAGAATTCCCTACAATATGTCCTGCAGTGGACGTCCATCGGCTGACATGATGAATTTCTCTTACCTCAACTCCATCAGGTCTTTGTTCATTAAACTCTTCACCAATTTTGAAGGTGATTACAACTTTTCGAATCGGCGTCGTCATTGTCAAAGAGTAGGAGCCATCTTGGTTTCTTGTGATAACACATTCGGGTGACAACGCTTGGACCAACTTCCTCGATATCAGCCCCACCTCTGTAATCAAAATTGATAATAAATGGGTCACGTTTGATAAGTAACATAAGAAAGCTCCTGGGAAGTACTGAAGTTATCAGTACTCTGGTTTTTCAACGAAATTTTTGATTTTTAATACTATTAAGCGATAAATTTCGAGCAGGTTGTCTAAAAAAATTCTGCAATATATTTTAAATCTTAGTGTAATAAGTTAAAACATTTAATTTTTTTTTGTAACACATTTGCTCGTAAAGTATCGCTTATTTCACCAATTTCAATATCGTAATGTATCTCATTACGCACATGTGCCGTAAATATAAAACCTTTATCATCCGTCTAAAAATGAACGGTACTTTTTTAAATCTTGGCAAAGAGTTTTTATGTCAGAAAATTGCTCAACATTTTATGAAAAAAATTAACTTTGTGAGATAAAATATAATAAAAAAACATTTAATTCTTTAATTTTAATAATTTTGACAATTAATGTCATCCATTTATCTAAAACAAAAATATTAATTTAGTTTATTAGTAATACTGACTGTTTTTGGTGCATTTGTCTAAAAAAAATCAAACTCTGGTGTGCGCAGTTATTTATCTGTGAAAAAATGACAAGCGTATCAAAATGTCATCAATGTCAAGATGCAAATTCATTTTCAAAAAGTGTGTTCAAAGTGTGTTTCCTCGCAAATGTGTTATAAAACATCGTATGACATACGTGCGCTTTGATAATTACAGCCTCTACTTCCTTACTATAGCTCTCACTTTGGCTCGA